>NW_022436953.1:11973881-12261452 GCF_009761245.1 Sapajus apella
GAACTTATTACATACTAGATCCTCAATGAGATTAACAAGCTGCAATGTTAGAAACTGTAAGGGCCAGAAGGCAATGGAATAACATGTTTAAAGTGCTATTAATAAAAGAAAATTATCATAAATCAAAAGTTTTTTATCCAATTAAACTATGTTTAAAACATCATGGAAAAATTAATAAATTCCCAGATGATAACGTTTGATTCTGTGTCCCCACCCAAATCTCATCTTGAACTGTAATTGCCATGTGTGGAGGGAGGGACCTGTAATCTCCACATGCTGAGGGAAGGAGGTGATTGAATCATGAAGGTAGTTTTCCCTATGCTGTTTTCATGATAGTGAGTGAGTTCTCATGAGACCTGATGGTTTTATAAGTGTTTGGAAGTTTCTCCTGTTTTGTTTTGTTTTGGTTTTTGAGATGGAGTCTCACTCTGTCACCAGGCTGGAGTGCGGTGGTAACATCTTGGCTCACTGAAACATCCAACTCTCTGGTTCAAGCAATTCTCCTGCCTTTGCCTCAGCCTCCCAAGTAGCTGGGATTACAGGCATGCACCACCACACCCAGCTAATTTTTGTATTTTTAGTAGAGATGGGGTTTCACCTTGTTAGCCATGATGGTCTCAATTTTCTGACCTCATGATCCACCTGCCTCAGTCTCCCAAAGTGCTGGGATTGCAGGAATGAGCCACCTTACCCAGCCTGAAAGTTCCTCCTTTATTCTCTCTCTCTCTCATTCTCTTTCTCACCTGCTGCCATGTTAAGACATGTGTGCTTCACCTTCCACCGTGATTGTAAGTCTCCTGAGGCCTCCTCAGCCATGCAGAAGTGTGAATCAATTAAAGCTTTTTTCTTTATAAACTACCCAGTCTCATACATTTCTTTATAGCAGTGTGAAAACAGACGAAAACACCAGATAAACCAAAACTAAGTCATATGTCACCAACAGACATGGTCTACAAGAAATTCTAAAAACATCTTTTAGGTTGACATGAAGAAATAGTAGACAGCAACTCAAATCCACATGAAAAAATAAACACTATCTGTAAAGGTATTGATAATCAGTAAAAGTATATTCGCAAATCAATAAAGGTATTGGTAATCAATAAAAGTATATTGGTAATCAGTAAAAGTATATTGGTAAATATAATAAATGTTATCAAGTATTTTTATTTGTTTCTTCTGATTTAAAAGACAGTTGAATAGTGAAAAGACGTAATTATGTGTCGATGGATTTCTAATTTATAAAGATGTAATTTGTATGACAACAATAATAACAAAAAGAAGGAGAGAATAAAGCTATACTGAAGAAAATTATTTGTATGCAATTTAAATTATTTTTAGTACTCCAATTTAAATTGTTTTAGGTATGAACTTAATAGAAATTTCAAGTACAAACACTAATAAACTCAAAAATATAATAAAGAAAAAGTCAACAGAATTAAAATGGTACATTATAAAATACATACTTATTATAAGCGAAAAAAAGAGGAATGAAGAAAACTATATGAGAAAGTCAAAATAATAAGGCAGAAATAATTCTAGCCATGTAAATAATATTATATTTTAATGTATTAAAAATTCAATTAAAAATTAGAGATTAACAGAATCAAATTTTTTTCAAGTTCCAACAATATGGTATATAAAAGAAACACACCTTAGTTTTAAAAACAAAAAGGTGGCCATGATGGCTAACACCTGTAATCTCAGCACTTTGGAAGGCTGAGGCAGATTGCTTGAGCTCAGAAATTTCAGACCAGCCTGGGAAATATGGTGAAACCTCATCTCTACAAACAAGTACAAAAATTAGCCTGGAATGATGGTGCTTGCCTATAGTCTCAGCTACTTGGGAGGTTGAGGTGGGAAGATCACCTGAACCAGGTCAATGGAGGCTGCAGTGAGCTGAGATCGTGTCACTGCACTCCAGCCTGGGTGACAGAGAAAGACTCTGTCTCAAAAAACAAACATTTGAAGTTGTTTGCTTTTCAAACAAACAAAAATCAAAAAAGGCATTTGAGTCAATGGGTGGAAAATAAAATTTAAAAAATAAAATAAAAACAGCAACTATTAGGATAGTTACCTCAGCTCAGAAGAAAACTGAATGAAGTAACTATGCTAATAACAAACTACTCTACAGGAAAAAAAAAATCCCATGGACAAAGCAGATATTTTATAATAATAAAATGTCATTACATCAATAAGATATAGAAATTATAAGCAAATAAATACCTAACAACAGAGCCTTTAAATGCATTATGCAGAAACTGCCTGAATTAAATTGAGAAATACAAAATTTAGCAATAATAACTGGAGACTTCAATACCTGCTTTCAATAATAAACAAAATTACTAGGCAGAAGTTAAACAAGTACCTAGATGAAGTGAACAACAAGCACAATGAGACCTAACAGATAATCATAGAAAAATTCACCCAAAAGCAGTAGAATAAATATTCATCTCAATGGTGCATGAAACATTATCCAGAATACACAATATGATAGGCCATAAAAGGACCTCAATACATTTAAAAAAATAGAAATTATATATATTTATTCTCTGACCATGTTACAATGAGTTTAAAAATCAATAATATGAAAATTTGTAATAGTCACAAATATGTGAAAATTAAACAACACATTTCTAAATAACTAATAGCTCAAAGAATAAATCAAAGATAAATTAGAAAAATAATTCAAGAGAAATGAAAATTATGACAGTATATAACAAAATTTATGAAATGCTGTGTCATCAGTCCTTAGGGGGAAAGTTATAGCGGTAAATGCCAATATTAAAAAAAAAAATGATTTAGATAACAATCTTCCACTTTAAAAAATTAAGAAGAGAAATGAAACTCAGAGAAACAGGAAGAAGAGAAAGAATAACTAGAGTTGAAATAAACACAATACAAGCCCCTCCTCCTCCTTTTATATCACCTTAAACTTTCCAGGTGATTCCAGTGTGTGCACAGCATGAAGAACCATTTGCTGTTCAAGACCTATCTTGTGAATAAGATCGACCTTAACTATTCAAAGCCCATGGGCTGAGAGCCTGCTCAGAGTATGGATGATCATTCAAAAAAAAAGTCATGCTACCATTTTACCACATTAAAGATTAGTGAATGTCAAATGTAAAAATATCGTATATCTGCTATTTTAAGGTGAATACATTTTGACCCCTTTTTCTTGGTATACTTGCATATTCTGTCATTTGGGGGGCATGGGAATGGTGAGATCTTCCACGTATGTTCAAGGAATCAAATAGCCAGAGTTGAGCTTGAGACCAGAAAACAAATTGGTGTTACATCTGACTTGGTCACAGGAAGTTACAGTCTTTATACTTGGCATTAGATGATGAAAAATGCTTTGCTACAAGTTATGCCTTTATGACTTGTCTTCTCTCAAAAAGTTGTCTGTGAATTCACCTCTTCCTCATTTTCTCTTCAGTAAGGACACATTTGTAATATCAACCAACATGATTTTATGAAGCAAATGTCATTCTCAGCTTAGTGATCAAATACCTTAAGACATCAACCCCATGCCCAAGGATAAGAGCATGTCACAGCAGAATGGAGCAGAATGAAAAAAAAAATGTTTAGCCTTAAAATAAGATATAGAGACCTGCTTGCATTTTTCAGGAAGGAGGAACACTAGCAAATGTCTATACCACGAGGAATGAAGATATTTTTGGCTTTAGAAAGGGCTTGAGCTTTATTTTAACACATATTTAACTTCGCCAACATCTTTACCAGCTCTGACAGGTAGCTCAGCAGAATTGAAGAACTCTCTGTACTTTCTCTCAGGCTGAGAGGGTGAGGAGGAACTTTACAGATTCCCACAACCGTGTGATCTTTCTTCTTTTCTCCTGACTGTGCTTTGACCTCTTTACCAAAGAATGTCTAAAGGGGAACCAAAACTGTGCCAGAAGGAACTTCAATGCAGAGCTTTTACATCCCATTAAAATTCATGGAACAAAATATACAGTAGATGCTTATTTAAAATGTGAGAGTCAGAAATATTTGAAGGTGGAGTCATAGCAGAGACAATTTAGATTCATTGATTTGACTAATGAAGAAAAAAAATATATATATATGTAAATGAAGGCAATGATGCAAAATTATAATAACTTTAAATATTTATCACTTTACCAATTTGTTTATGGAAGACAGTGGGCTCTCCTCCCAACTCCAAGTTAGCACAGATCAAAGACTCTGACCCTGAGGAATGTTGCACACAACCATTTGACAAAAAAGAAGAAAGATAAAGAAAGAGAGAAGATGAAACAAAAAGAAATGGAAGGAAGGAAGGAAGGAAGGAAGGAAGGAGGGAGGGAGGGAGGGAGGGAGAGAGGGAGGGAGGGAGGGAGGGAGGGAGGGAAGGAAGGAAGGAAGGGAAAAAAAAGAAAAAAAATACACCTTCCAAAGAAAATTGAAACATAAAGAATAGACCTCTCTCAGTCTTGGTACTCTATCAGCTTTAGTACTGCCAGCCTTGGTATTCTGACTGCAATGGTGATTATCTATTCCTTGTTCTAAGTTTAGGATTCGAGAATAAAGATGCTGTAACAGAGAGGATTATGGGAGATGACTCTTCTCAAGATCCAGGGTTACTGTTCATGAGACAAATGGTTCAAGTGGCTGTGGTCTCAGGCCTGGTGAGCACAGACCCAGAGACTTGTCACTTGAAAACAGATATTAACAAATCAATGCTTGTAAAAATTAATAGCCAGGGCACTGAGAGAGGTACAAGTGTCAAGTCAAAACACCCATGCAAATGGGTGTTTTTATGTTAGATTAGGAAGTTAAATTAGTATGTGTCCAAATGTGACATATTTGATGATAATACAAAATGATAATACTATGAAATGCATTAAAATATATTTCCAATGGAGAAAAAATGGGAATGATGTGAATTTTAAATATTCAAATTTCTTGACAAAGATAAGTGTCATAAAGGAGATTTAACCTTTGCTTCCCTCTTTTTGAGTGCAACATAATAAGGAATGCTCCATCATATTGTATATTCAAGTGTTTTCCATACTTTACACAGTATTCTAGGACTGCTTTCATAACTGCTGGCACTCTCATTTACCACTTGTTTCAGTCTATTTAGTGTTGCTATAAAAGAATACCTAAGGCTGGGTAATTTATAAAGAAAAGAGGTTTGTTTGGCTCATAGATCCACAGATCTGCAGGCTGTGCAAGAAGCTTGCTGCCAGCATCTGCTCAGCTTCTGATGAGGGCCTCAGGCTGCTTCTGCTCACAGAGGAAAGTGAAGGAGAGCCAGTGTGTTCAGAGATCACACGGCAAGAGAGAAAGCAAGGGAGGAGGCTACCGGGCTCTTTCTAACAACCAGCTCCCACAGGAACTAATATGAATGAGAACTTGCTAACTCTCCTCCCGCTACGAGAGAGGGCATTAATCTGTGCAGAGGAATACACCCCATGACACAAACACCTCCCTTTATACCCTCTCATTAGGCCTCACATCCAACATTGGGGAGCCAATTTACATATGAGATTTGGAGGGTGCAAACTTCCAAGCTATATAGTACCAACTCAATATTATTTGTTAAATTGCTTAAAAATATCCCTGATTCATCACTTAGAGATGTGTTTAGGATGTCATGAGTTTGATGCTCTATTTATGTTTTCTATATTTTTTTCTCATTTTTTTTCTGAATTCATGTACCTACTTGAATATATCTATACCAGCCATCCTTTTCTTGTGGGTTTCACTGGTGACCCACTATTCACATGGGAAAGCACCACTCTTGTGTTGCCATTCTGTGTTGTGTCTTAAAACTCTAACATTATTCTCCCAAAATAGGAATACAATAAGATGCTGCTGATTCACTTTCTGTATTACTTCCAGTGCTAACCCTCATCCTTGCTCTAACCTTGGTTCTGCCTAATCCAGCCAAATTCCATACCACCAACTTCATAGTCAGACTCTTTCTCTCTGTCCCACCCTTATGGACTGATGTCTCCATCGAGTAATTTACCTGAATTTTTATTTGCCGCTTCTCATCTTGACTGTGAGCTCCAAGCAATTTATTCCTCGACCCTGCTCACCATGGTGGTGCAAATGGGAGTGAGATACATATGGCTCACAATACACCACCAACTATGAAAGCCATTTGGGCATTCACATGTGCAAGCAGCCAGAGAGAGGGCTTGAAAATAAGAATTAAGTTTATGAGAGTGATTCTCAGAAAGATGCACAACTCAAGGATTGGATTTAGCATCTGAAAACATGAAGGTATCAGCATTTCCTTGATAGGATTGATGTGAGATGGAGCAATTGAGCAAATGTGCTAACGTACTTATTATAATACTAATTATAGGGAATAATAAATCAAGTATATGCTGTTACTACTAGGATATGGTTGTATTTAGCATTACTCTTTTAACAGAGTGACTAAATGAATCCTAGATAGTCTTTATATTAATGATTTCTGGAATACCTAAAGGCTTGCCCTGTTCTGCCTTCTGATCACATTTGGGATTTACATTTGCTGGCTATGGCTGGAGACAGAAGTTTTGTTTGTATTATAATAAAAAGGCAATCCTTTTTATTAAAAGCTGGATGAACACCTTACAAACAATAAATGAAGAAGCAGATTTTAGAATTTTTTTTTTTATTCTGAGCTAAACTTGCTTAACGGAGACCTACAACTCAGAAATTGCAGACAGTATCTGCCTGAAGAGTTATCACTGAGTAAACGAGGAACTAGATCCTCCTGACAAAGGAAGACTTTGGAGATGACAAAGACAGAATTGGGTCTGTCAGAGCAGCACGCATGGTGAACACTAAGAATCTGAGCACTAAAAGGCTACTGAGAGAAGGACTTAAGAGCTTTCTGGAAACACCTGTTTTTCTCCCACACTGCGCTCACATAACTCAAAGCATTGATCCTTTGTTCACTCATTTATATCTATTCCTTCTTATTATCTTTGTTGTCAGGATTTTGAAGACTTTAATCATTCTTTGGCTTTGAGGTTGTTTTGCTCTTCTTACACCTAATAAACCATGGGTCACTGTTACCCTCATATTATGCCTTCTCAGAGCATGTGCCTGTCCTAGGGTACCCTGGTCTGGGGAAGGAGAGGAACATGAACCTGATAAATGTTAAGATCAGTGAGCCATGCAAAGTGAGTAGGTAGAATGGATAGATATTCTTCTAGTGTGATCAGGTAAGAAGACAGTTCCTTCAACTTGTAATCATTAGAGTCTTAGAGAATTTGCATGAGAATTTATTCCTGAATGAGAAACTGCAGGAAAGTAGATAAGCAACACTATGTGTTGCCTGTTTTGGTAATTTAGACTGGCATATATACAGGCAGAACAGAATGCAGGTAATCAGTGGAGTAAGCATTTAGCAGATAAAATGAATTATCTGACTGTTACCAGAGGCTGAGGCCCTCAGAAAGGCTTCAAAAGAAAAGAATAGCAGAATGAAAAGAGTCTAGTAGACTCTACACCTAGTACAATGAAAAGAGTCTCTGAAATCAACAGATCTAGGTGTGCGTTACCGTCTGCCACTTACTAGGTATATAACTTACTAGGTGTATAAGTGGCATACGGCAACACAAACCTAGATCTGTTGATTTAAGAGACTCTTTTCATTGTACTAGGTGTAGAGTCTACTAGACTCTTTTTATTCAACTAGGTGTATAACAAGAAGCCAATTGAGTTCTGTTTTGGAGACATGGTTTCTTCATCTGCAAAATGTGGTTAGTATTAATACCAAAATTGAAGGTCAAAGAATGGGATATTTGCAGAAGTGCTTCATAAACTATAAATACTAGGTACATAGTATAGTTTATAAAATAACAGCTATTGTTGTTGCTGTTGAAATTTTGGAGAGGTTTATGGTTTTGATGATGTCAGCAATGAAAGCCCCAATGTAGCAATGCTTCTATTCACACTTTTTTTAAGTTAGGCAAAACTTTTGTAATGCTTTTCAAGGCTGATAAAAACAAAAACAAAAAGCAAACAAGCAAACCATCCTTAGTAAAAGTGCCATAAACTTAGAATGGGAAAAAATTTGTATGGAGGTGGAAGCTTTGCTTTTGGTCAACGGAGATGATATTTAGACACTTCAAGATATGATGTTACTTAAGCAATTTTACCATGAGATTTTAAGACTTACTGTTCTGTTTTCAGGGAATTTCCTGTTGTTCACAATAAAAGGAGCAGAACAAGAATAAGAACACAGATTGTTTGGGAGTGGTGGCTCATGTCTGTAATACAAGCACTCTGGAGAGTCAAGGTGGGAGGGTTGCTTGGGCCCAGGAATTGGGCCAGCCTGGGTAACAGTGAGATGTCTCTAAAAAACTAAAAATAACAGAATTAGCTGGGCATGGTGGTGCACACCTTTAGTTACAGCTACTTGGGAGGCTAAAGTGGGAGAATGGCTTGAGCCTGAGAGGTCAAAGCTGCAAGGAGCCATGATCAAAAAAAAAAAAAAAAAAAAAAAGGAGCACAGATCCTGCCACACCAAAGTAAAAATTTTACCTAAGGGACCAAAGTTAGTATTTGAAGAACAGCTTTGTAAATATCATCTATTCTTCTTTTGTTCTAGTTCCTGATTAATTTTGCCAAAGAACATAGGTGAATCTTGCTGATAAATATAACCGATTTTAGCGGGAGTTAAGAAGATTCAGTCTAGAGAAACCTGAATTTTTTTTAAAAATTGTGTTATAGTGATTATCTTCTTTACTCCAGTTTAGCTGGAGGTTGGGACTTTTTAGTAGCCCATCATGGAATGATTTTTTCCAGTTGATTTTAAATAAATCAGGTGACTGGTCTCTTATAATTCCAGGTGGGCACCCATTCACTAAGATGGGGGAGTTAACTGTTATGTAGTCTTTCTTGTTATATTATAGCTGGATTCAATTTCTTGATATAAATTCTCGTTTACTCAATTTGTTTCCATAAGTAAATTAAAACTAAATTAAAAAGAGAAAAATATTGATTTAGAGGTGGAACTGTTTATCTCTGCTAGGAAAGTTTAGAAGTAGGCAGTGCCAAGGTATATTTTAAAAATCAAACCAAAAGGAATAGTTAAGAAAATATGACTGTGAATATGAGTGAGAACAGATCTGGGGAGGCAGCAGTGGTCTGGAAGCGATAGCAGATTTTCTCCCTTACTCGGGGCTCTCTCTCAGCCAACTGTGTCTTCAGACGTTGATTTTTGGTAATTGCTGTCAAGTTGGTAAATTCTCAGCCAGCTGACTTAAAATTGATCCATATAAAAAATATATACCATTGCTATCCATGTCAAACAGTAGAAACAAAGTTTGAACAAAGTCCCAGAAGGGGGACAACTGAGGAGATGACTGAAGAAAGTGGTTTGATTCCCCTCCACATGGTACAGAGCTGTTACTTTCCTGCAGAACCCTATTCACCCCCTGCCCACCCCCTACTCCCAACTCCTGAGATCACAGCTTTAAGGTTATTAGTTTCCAAACCCTGAATCCTCAGAGCAATGATTTCTCGACCTCACAGCAAGAGGGCAGACAGACAGCTCACAAGAGGACTCCACAAATCTCCAAGGAAGAAAGAGAACCAAATTTTTCCCCATTCTACATGAGTGTGGTCAATAGCAAAGATTCCAGATGGATGTTGCAAGTTTAAACAAAAGCAGCAGATGCAATTCTAAGGTTTTTGGGAAATGAGTTGAAAAGAGGAGAAACAAAGTATTGCTTCCTTCATGCCACCTAAAATGAGTCATACTTTATTATTCTCAAATTATCTACAGTTACTAGGCCCATGAACAAATTCTAGCTCCGTTTAACACATCGCACAGGCTCACAGTGCTCTTGAGATAAAATATAGAATCCTTAACATGATAAACCACACCTTGCCTGATCTGGCTCTTGTTCATCTCTCTAGCCTCCCATGGGCTTGTCTTACCTGCATTCTGTCCACATTGGCCATCATCCATGTTCTCATATGTGTCCACATATGTACACTATGTGGTCTTCATGGTTCAAGGGCCTTTATAAGCTTTAATTTCCTTAAAGTTTACTACCCTGCTCTCCCTAATTTTGCTAATTAACTCCTACACTTGTTAGATCCTTGTATATATATTTTTATTTTCCAAAAAACACTTACTGACAGTAGACTAGTTTAGCTCCCCTCCCTCATCCTCAAACTTTCTCTTTATGGCAGTTTTAATTAAACACATTCACACAAATAAACATGTCTTCCCATCTAAAGTGTAAACTCTAAAAGAACAGGAGCCTTGTCTCTTTTGTGCACTGTCTATCTATGGAACTCAGAGCAGTGAGTGATATGCAATGTTTATACTATACATTTTTGTTGGATAAATGACTTGGATGTTGTTTAAAACAGGCATATCATAACATGTGAGGCACTGGGAATGACCAAATGGAAACTGCTCGAATTCAGAGATCTCTATGTAGCTTTACGAAACATTTGGTCTATTATCACTTACCTAACACAAATTCAAAATTTTTTTTAAATGTCCCACTGAAAACTAGTTTTTGCATGCCTTTAATCAATGAAAATGTTCTAAGTGTCTCACAAATGCCTTCTAATAAATTCTGAATTTTGTGATACCATCTGTTTAGAAACACACCCCAATTCATGCACATAGCACATCCCTAACTAATATTGTAATCATTACTATTTTCTAGAGTGTTCAGTCCATTTTCTTTTTTGGCTTTCCATGGATTCAGTGTGTTTGTGTTATATGTACACCACATTTCACACATATACACTCACATACATCAATATTTTGAAATGCATACACAGCTATTCAAAGTGTAAACTCACAGGGCAGTGATGTGCATTTTTGATAACATTTTGTTCCCTGCAGGCAATATACTATTAGCTACTGCTTACATGGATACTTGGGAGTAACAACCATAGCATTTTAAGAAGTTCCCAGATAACATTTTCCCTTATATAACTTGTTTTTAACGGTGATACTTAGATTCAAGCTTACTCTGAATTGCAAGAATGAAGAGATTTCTTGCTATTGCAAAGGTAGGCAGAAGTCATCAATCATTCAGAAGCTATATTATTCAGTCATGAATAAATAGAACCCATGAATAGAAAATCAGTGATTGTGAGTGTCCCAGTAATGAATGAACAATGGGACTGCATTTGAGTGAAAGAGGTCTGATCCTGAGGCACTCATAGGGGAAGGGTGTATAAACAATGGGAGGAATGAATGTAAAGGAATTATAATAATGTCCTGAGAGGAAAACACAGGGGCTTATGAAACATATAAGCATGACTGTAACTATTATCATTGTGTTGAAATTAATTTGGTGAAGAGTTTTTCCTACAAACTAGAGTAGTCAGGCAAATACACAAGAAAGCAGAATCCGAAACAGAAGCTTCCCAGCTTTTGTAAACAATCTGAGTCAAACTTAAATTTCAACAGTAGTTGACAGCACAATGACCTAAATTGAATGAACAGTCCAGTGCAGGACCCATTGGGCTCAGGAAGAAGTGGTCTGAAAAACGAAGAGTCAGATGGGGTCCAGGTAGTCTGGGTGAACTGAACCATGTCTCACCCCCTACAGGATGTCTTTTTTACCACTTCATCCCCAAATGTCAGTGGTCTTTTCTCACTTGGAGTTTAACCGCTCTGTCAATCATCCTCACAAGATCTTGAGGATTGGTAGCAGTGGGTAGCTACAATGGATGAAATTATTTCACTGGGAACTAATGAAATGTAAACTTTTGTTTCTAAATTTGTATTTGAATTTATAAAATTGTGATAAAATTGCACAGCCTGTTTGGGCATGGTGGCTCATGCCTGTAAACCCAGCACTTGGGAGGCTGACATGAGAGGGGATCGCTTGAGCCCAGGGGTTTGAGCACGGCCTGGGCAGTATAGTGGGGCCTTATCACCACATAAAAATTAAAACATTAGCTGAGCATGGTGGCATGCACCTGTGGTCCCAACAAGCTGGGAGGCTGAGGTGGGAGGATCCCCTGAGCCTTGAAGGCAGAGAAATTACAGTGAGCTGAGATCATGCTGCTGTACTTCAACCTGAGATAGACAGCAAGACCTTGTCTCAAAAAAAAAAAAAAAAAGAAAAAAAAGAAAAAGAAAAGAAAAGAAAAAAGGGGAAAAAAAAGCACAATCTTTAGTCTTCACCAAACCCAGAGCCCCACTTCTCTATTCCCATATAAAAGCTTTTCTCATAACAGCAGCAGAGAATATGAAACTACACCAGTGAACATATTCCCTTGCTTTCTGTCTCCACTCCTGGACTCACAATTCTTTCTAATGTCTTTGGAAAGGACACAAAGAGAAAATTAGATGGCAGAATCCTCAACTTCTTACAATGATTTTGCCTATTCAAATATGAGAGACAATTAGAAGCACAAACATTAAAATTCTTTAGAGAGGCTGTAAAATAACATCTATACAATTCCATAAATCATGGTAAAACTGCTGGACCCTACTTTCAGTGGAAAGGGTTAGATAGATAAATTAGAAGATGTAGAAATTCTGAAAGTCAGCTGAAGAATAAACAGGCGATTTTCCAGCCAAGGTTACTGGGTGTTTTAAACAGACAGTAAAGCAAAATGTTCTAAATTACTGGCCCGTTGTAACTTAGGAGTCAGCATAATCTAAAACAGGAGTTGTGTTTTCTTGTTGTTTGGTTCATTGGTTGGTTGACTTTGGTTTAAAATAAATAGTTGATAAAAGGAGCTAACAAATCGTGTAAAGCCACGAAAAGCACCAAGATAGTAAGTAAACTGAGGGTGAAAACCATCAGTATTAAGTGGAGAGATGAGGTAAGAGCAGGTGGCTTCCCGAGCGCTCAGTGAGATGCTGTGGTTATTAATGCTGGAAGCAGAATACTTTAAAAACATTTCAACTTGACGAAACGTGTGATCGTGGATTAAAAAGGGGTGCCTATTGCCTGCCAGTTATTGACTTTTGAAATTATGAGTCACTTAACCCCCATTCCGCCCCATCCTCACACTTTCCCCATCATTTACCTTTATCTGAGGTGCACATTTATCAAATAATACCAAATTATCAAATAATAATTTACATAATGATAACACTTGGTTGAAAAAAACAACCTGTATCCACAGTTGTTCTCAAAGCCTGCACGCATTTTTCTTTCTCTACATGTTCACATACTTCTTTTAAAACAAATTAGGCTATTTTGGGTGCTTGTGTTTTCCATTTTTCCTACATGTTTTGAGAATCTATAATTTAAACAACTAGATATTCAATTTCTTTATTGCCTTCAAAACTTAATTCAATTTCTTGAGCATGAATTATCTTATGATCCCCTTCTGTATTGTTCTATCAGTATGATCTGTATCTCTTATGATGTTCAACTCTTTCATATACATGATACGCTTCTTTCTGGGATAGATGAGTCTCACCAAAATGACCATTTAAGTGCTTGTGAAAGGCACTTCCAGAGATGTAGAGTTGAGTAGGTCTCAGTCAATGTCCTCAAGAGGCTTCCAGGAAAGGAAGCATGGCACAGCAATATTAAACAAATGGCAACTTATTTCTGTTTCACCCACTTATTCTTAGTAGTGAATTTGAAGCCATGTATACAAATAGAGAAGTGATTGTATTTTTCTCATCTTTAATTTCTTCAGTGTCAAAACTGTGCTATAGTGCCTGACACAGAGTAATCATCTGTTGTCTTTGCTTTATTTACTGTACATTGATAAGGACAACTCAATATTCACACAGACAGCAATGGGACAGCAAAAGGCATACAAATCACAAACCCCAGCCCTGTGTGGGAAGTGACGTACTCACAAATGGTAACAATACAAGACACACAGAGTGAGTCTAAATAAATGCTGGCTGACTAACTTTCTGCCCACCTCTTGCTGCTCAGATCTTTCTTAAAGAAAGGTTTTGCCATTCAGTTTCAAGGTGTGCTGTTGGAGTTAAGAGCCCCTAGCTGTCAGAACCTGTGGGAACCAGCTGAGAATTTGAGTCAAGGTCATGGACTTTCAGGCAGCCTCCCGCCAGTGACTGCACAGTAGGAACTTACTAGGGCTTTGCCATTTCTCTTCATGTGGGTTCTCCATTGGCATATCTTTGTCCTGGCATTCCCCATGAGCTTAGTGGAAGGCTCAGATCTGCATAATCGTCTGAGGTTCCCCTTGCTCCATCCTGCTTTCTCCACTTTCATCTTAATCAGGCATGGACCCCTAATAAACATTACATTGTTAACTTTGTCTTAACATCCTCTCCCTGAAGAATTTAACAAATATACTTTCCGGTTACAACATTCTGAAGGAGGATACAAAATTTAAATACATACTTAGGGGTTTCCAAGAAGCTAAATGATTAGTGATATATGGGATGATGGTTCTAATTTATACATGCATCTGTAAATATGTCTATGTGTAATTACTTGTGTCTATATTAAGGTAGACATAAATTCGTATGGAGATCTCTAACTCTAATCCATGATCACATGGGTCATTCTCATTGCCCCTCCTTGATTATCTGTAAACTCCGACTTCACAATAAGAAATCTGCTCACACAATCCACCATCCATGTACCTAATTGTACAATTTCACCATACATGAAGAGCTTTATCAGAATAGTTAACCAGTATCCCCTCTAAAGGGGTTATCAAGTAGAAGCTAAATAATTAGTGACATATAGGATGATGGGTCTAATTTATACATGTATCTATAAATATGTCTATGTAATTACTTATATCTGTATTAAGGTAAACAAGAATTCATCTGGATGTCTCTAACTGTAATCCATGACCACATGGGTCATTCTTATTGCCTCTCCTTGATTATCTGTAAATTCTGATGTCACAATAAGAAAGTTGCTACCACAGCCCACCATTCATTTACTAAATTGTTGGATTTCAGCATACACGAATAGCCCTATCAGAATAGTTAACCAGTGTTCCCTCTAAAGGGGTTATCAACTAGAGGGCAGTGTTTAGAGATGGTTCCTTTTGGCTTTAGTTAGTCTTACAGATTCCACTTATAACTAAGGTTTCTTAGGTTATTACTATTTTCCCTTTTCCCCTTCAGTAAGGTTGTTTCATATACTTTGATATGGTATTTTATCACCATTTTCAATTCATCCTGAGATTTTCTGACCTAATAAGTGATGTAGCACTCTTTGTGCAATAAAGTTCTATGGGTTTTGACAAATATGTAGTGCTAATTATCCAAAATTATACTATCATATAGAATAATTTCACCACCCTAGAAAAAGTCTTGTCCTTCACTCAGCCTACCTCCTCCCTACCCTATGCTTATATGTGGCAATCACTGATTTCTTTTTAGTCTATTTTTTTGTTTTTTGTTTTTTTCAGAATATCATACAATTCGAATTATATAATATATAGTTTTCTCAGACTAGCTTTGTTTACTTAGTGGTCTATCATATAGTAAGACTATGTTTAGCTTTGTAGGGAATTGTAGAACTGTCTTCCAAAGTAGTTGTATAATTTTGAATTCCTACAGCAAAGAAAGAGAACTGTTGCTGTGCATTCTTGCCAGTAATTGGTGGTATCTTTTTTTTCTCTGCCACTTTAATAAATGTGTATCAATATCTCACAGTTGTTCTAATTTTAAATCCCCTAATGATAAACAATAAACAATGTTGAGCATCTCTTCATATAGTTATTTTCCATTTTCTATCTTTTTTGGAGAAATGAGTCTTCATATTCTTTACCACATTTTGGTATTTTTTAAATTGAGTTAAAATTCACATAATTAACCCCTTTAAAATGTATAATTTTCTAGCATTTAGTACATTCACTATTCTGCGCCACCATCCACATTGTCATTATCCAAGAGGAAATTCCTCTCTCTCTCCTCTCCCCGCTTCCTAGCAACCACTAGTCTGCTTTCTGTGACAAGGATTTATCTATTTCGTATATTTCACGTCAGTGGAATCATGCAGTATGTATTCTTTTGTTTCTGGATTTTTCACTTACCATAATTTTTTAGGTTCATCAACATCACAGAGTATATTAATACTTAATTACTTTTTATGTCTGAATAATGCACGTTTTATGAATATGCCACATAATGTTGATTCATTCATCAGTTTGTAGACATTTGTGTTGTTTCTACCTTTTGGCTAATGTGAATAATGCTGCTATGACCACTCATGTACAAGATTTTGTTTAAATACCTGTTTTAATTTACTGGATAGATTCTTTGGGGTAGAATTGCTGAGTCAAATGGCAAGTCTATACAACTTTCTGAGGAACTATCATTCCTCAGCACAGAAGCTACACCATTTTACATCTTCATTATTCACGTGTGAAGGGCCTAACTCCTACGTATCCTGAACAACATTTGTTATTTCTCATTTTGTTGTTGCTATGTTTTGATCTTGTTTTTTGATGATAGCCATGCTAGTGAAAGTGAATGGCATGTCATCTCACTTTCCTGGTAATATTGAGCATCTGCTCATGTTCTTGTTAGGTATTTGTATATTTTTTTGGAGAAATGTCTATCAGAATTATTTGCTTATTTTTGAACTGGGTTGTTTGGTTTTTGTTGCAAAGTTGTACTAGTTCTAAATATGGTGTGAATATTAATACCTTGTCATATGTATGATTTGAAAATATTTCCTTCTAGTCTCTAGGATGTCTTCGGTTGTATTGATAGTGTCTTTTTAAGCACACATTTTGCTAATTTTGATTAAGTTGAATTTATTTACTTGTTATTTTAAAGCAATGCTTTTTGTGTCACAACTAAGAATCCAATGCCAAAGCCAAGTTATATAATTAGAATATTTACTTTCTTATTAGTAAATTTTAATCATTTTTATTTTGAATATAAATCCTCTATTAGATGTCTATTTTGAAAATATTTATTTCAGACTATGTATTGTCTTTTGATTTTTTAACAATGCACTCAGCAGAGCAGAAGCTTAAATTAAGTTTAGTTCATCCATTTTTTTCACGTATTGTGCTTTTGATGTTGTATCTTTTTTTTTTTTTTTTTTTTTTTTGAGACAGAGTTTCGCTCTTGTTACCCAGGCTGGAGTGCAATGGCGCGATCTCGGCTCACCGCAACCTCCGCCTCCTGGGTTCAGGCAATTCTCCTGCCTCAGCCTCCTGGGTAGCTGGGATTACAGGCACGCGCCACCATGCCCAGCTAATTTTTTGTATTTTTAGTAGAAACGGGGTTTCACCATGTTGACCAGGATGGTCTCGATCTCTTGACCTCGTGATCCACCTGCCTCGGCCTCCCAAAGTGCTGGGATTACAGGCATGAGCCACCGTGCCCGGCCTTGATGTTGTATCTTAAAATTCATTTTCAAACCCAGCATCACCTACATTTTCTTATATTTTCTTCTACAAGTTTTCTATTTCTGGACTGTATTCTGTTCGATTGAGCTATGTGCCTTGAAAGAAATATTGAAAGTTCAAAATATACTTGTTAGATGTGTTATTCCTCTTTTAAGTTACGTATGTCAATTTTTCTTCATTTATTTTGAAACTATGTTGTTTAGATAGGCATGCGTTTTTTATTTTTTGTTTTCATGGTGAACAGATATTTCATGGCATTATGAAATGCCTATTTTTCCATTACTTTGGTTTTCAACAGTTCTTTTATGAGGTACTCAGTGTGACTTTGTTTTTATTTATTCTGTTTGTGGGTTTCTAAGATTCCCAAATCTGTGAGTTAATGTCTTACATCAGTGATACTTTGCCTCATTTTCTCTCTATTCTTCTTTTGTGACTTCAGTTACATGTATGGTAGAATGTTCAATATTGTCTCAATATTCTATGATGCCATGTTGATTTTTCAATCTCTCTTTATATCACTTTTATTGATCCATGTTGGCTTTCACTCATCTCAATTTTTTCTGTGTACAATCTGCTTTTAAACATATCCAATGGATTCAATATTTTAAATTTTATAACTTTAATTTTAAAACTCTCATTTGATTGATTTTAAATTTAAATGTATCAGACTAAAGTTCCTTAATTTCTTCAACATATTTATAGTAGTCATTTTAAAATCCACATATGCTAATTCCTATGTCTGGCTCATATGTCTATTGCTAACTATTGTCTTTTTCCATATAGGTTACATTTTCTGACCCTATTAATGCCTACTTCTAAAAACAATATTAGAATTTGTGTGATTTATTGAAGATATTATTCCTTCTTCTATGCAACACACAGTTGTACTTACATATTCTGCATGTATTTTTCTTCAAGGCGCTAATATTATTAGCATATTCTTTTAATACTGCTAAAGATTAAGTTTCAACTTTGTCAGGGAAAGTCTATTTTAGTATTCCTCTTTCTACTAAGGAACAGCCTTTACTATTATGTTATGAACGTTACTCTCAAGAGAATGACTTGCTGAGATCTCAACTTTACATCAAAACTCCAGCTATCTCCACTTATCTCCAAATCTAACATCTTTTTCTCAGCTCTCAAACCGTCATTTATTTTCTGCTAGACCTTGTGCAATCTCATTCCTGCCCATATACAATCTAAAATTTTGCCAAGAATTAAGGGGCTAGCCCCAAACAAATTTTACATACTACTCTACAATATTCTACCTTGCAAATTACAGTTGCCTTAACATCTCTGAACTCTGCTATGTTTCTTTCATGAAGTGAAATTTCAGCTGTCTGTTGGTACTCTAGTTTTCTATACATTTGAGAAATATCCCTAGAAAACCTGAGTTGAACGTGGAACTCAGTTTGTACACAATACAGCTAAATTATACGTGGTGTGGCCTGGGAATCAGTGTTTTTTGGTAAACTCCCCAGTAATTCTAATGGCAGCCAAAGTGCCACTGAAGACATTGGTACTTTTTGAGAAGTAGACAAAAACTGGCTTTCTGTTAGTGGAAATGTACATAACTGAACACGCATATTGAATATCTTAACAGAATTCTATTTTAAGAAAACAAAAAATACTATTTTTAATACTATAAACTACACATAATTTATTTACATTGATAATATAGAATGAGAACTTGAAGGAGAAAGTTGAAAGGCTCAGAAGAAAGAGAAGATAAATCAGGTTTTGAGGATGTATTAGTCCTTTTTCATATTGCTATAAAGAACCACCTGAGACTGGGTAATTTATAAAAGAAAGAGAGGTTTAATTAACTCACATTTCAGCATGGATGGGGAGGCCTCAGGGAACTCACAATCATGGTGGAAGGCAAAGGGGAGGCAAGGCACCTTCTTCACAAGGTGGCAGAAGAGAAAATTGCCAAGCAAAGTGGTAAAAGCCCCTTATAAAACCATCAGATCTCAGAAGAACTCAGCCAGTATCATGATAACAGCATGGGGGAGACTGCCATGCTCTTCCATGGGGAGAAACCAGGTGGAGGTAATTGAATCATGGAGGCAGTTTAGATATCCAGGCAGAAGTTTGCTGCAGGGGCTGAGCCCTCATAGAGAACCTCTGCTAGGGCAGTGTGGTAAAAGCTCCCACACACAAAGTCCCCACTGAGGCATTGCCTTGTGGAGCTGTGAGAAGAAGGCCACCATCCTCCATAACCTAGAATTGTCGATGCAACCACAGCTTGCACTATGCACCTGTAAAAACTGCAGACACTCAATGCCAGCCTGTGAAAGCACCCAGGAGGGGGAATGTACCCTGCAAAGTCACAGAGGCACAGTTGCTTAAGGCCATGGGAACCTACCTCGTGCATCAGTATGACATGGATGTGAGACATGAAGTCAAAGGAGATCACTTTGGAGCTTTAAGATTTGATGGCCCTGCTTAATTTTGGACTTGCATGAGGCCTGTAGTCCTTTAATTTTGCCCAATTTCTCCCATTTAGAACAGGTATATTTACCAAATAGCTGTAACCTCATTGCATCTAGGACGTAACTAACTTACTTTTGATTTCACAGACTCACAGGCAGAAGGGACTTGCCTTGTCTCAGATGAGACTTTAGACTTGGACTTTTGGATTAATACTGAAGTGAATTAACACATTTGGGGACTGTTGGGAAGGTATGATTGGTTTTGAAATGTGAAGGAGACATGAGATATGGGAGGGAGCAGGGCTTAATAATATCATCAGGCTTTGTGTTCCCACCCAAGTCTCATCTTCAGTTATAATCCGTATTATCCCCTCATGTCAAGGGAGAGACCATGTGGAGGTAATTGAATCATGGTGGCAGTTTCCCCCACGCTGTTCTCATAATAGTGAGCTAGTTCTCATGAAATTTGCTAGTTTTCTAAGGGGTCCTTCCCCCTTTGTTTGGCACTTCTCCCTCATGCTGCCTTGTGAAGAAGGTGCCTTGCTTCCCCTTTTCCTTCCACAATGATTGTGAGCTCCTTGAGGTCTCCTAAGCCACGCAGAATTGTGAGTCAATTAAACCTCTTTTCTTTCTAAATTATCCAGTCTCCGGCAGTTCTTTATATCAGTATGGGAACAGACTAATATAGATGACGAGTGAGACAGGAGACCTACACAAACTTAGATAAGAAATAATTTTTAAAAATACCAGGAGATTCAACACTATCCTTCATAAGGAAAGATATCATAAAATGTGAGGAGAGCTGGTCATTTAGAGGGAACTTCTTACAGAGGAATTTAGAAGGAAACTGTGGGTGTTTACACAAACGTCTTGTGCTTGAGGAAACATTTAGAATGAGCTGGGCAGTAATGGTTGACTGGGGAAAGAAATGGGCAGGAAAAATAACAACCACCCAGGAGAAGAGAAAGCAGAAGGCAGCATCCAAAATAGGTAACTAAGAAAGATGAGGTAGGAATGTAGGTTAAGCAAAAGCAAAGAGAAGTGATCTGCATTGTTATCTAACAAGTCAATTTGTAGCATCCAAAATACCTTTTTATGTACTGCTGTGAGTGTAGTTAATACACAGAAATGACAGGATGTTTAAAATTTTCATAATTAATGCTAACCATCATGGGTTAATAGTGACCCAAAAGGGAAGGAAGACCTTCAGAGTTATGAGAACACATTAAGATCACAGAAACTTGGAATCAGGAAGAAGTGTCATAGGTAGGTATGAAGCAAAGCTTTCTCTGAAAGAGATTACCAAGTTTTAGGAGTTTGAGACTCCCTAATTAATTTATAAACAGGGAAGAAGAGGAGACATTCTGTAACACAGTTTGGAGAAAGCCTATGAAGCAATCTTTGGAGAGAATTAAGGGAGCGTATTTCCAGTTGCTCGTGTTAGACTGTCTTTTATTTGGTAGTCAAGGAGTATTTTTTTTTTTTTTGAGACAGAGTTTTGCATTTGTTGCCCAGGCTGGAATGCAGTGGAGCAATTTCGGCTCACTGCAACTTCCACCTCCCAGGTTTAAGAGATTCTCCTGCCTCAGCCTCCTGAGTAACTGGGATTACAAGTGCCTGCTACCACGCCCAGCTAATTTTTTGTATTTTTAGTACAGATAGGGTTTCACCATGTTGGACAGGCTGGTCTTGAACTCCTGACCTCAGGTGATCCACCCACCTCAGCCTCCCAAAGTGCAGAGATTACAGCCTGCCCAAGGAGCTGACTTCGGAAACCTGTGGGCCAAGCAAATTGAGACCCCCAAATCTGCTGCCATAAGGCCAGAACAATTAGAGGGAGCTCAGGCCAAAGTGTCAGGAAATGTCTGCCAAGTTGTCATGATGTCTGGGATTTTTCATTTTTATAAATTACAAGGGACAGAACAAATGCATTTCTGATAGCTCCTGAACAATTTAAAAATAAAAATGACATCAGATTTCAACCAACGTGGTGGACAACTGGTTATTAAAGAAACAGTATGATTTCAGATTTCAATTTGCTATGTTTTAGCCTTTTTTTTTTTTAAAGCAACCATTCTTTTACTTTCCTTTATATCCACCCTGCCTTTTCTATTTTTCTGAGTTTCTTTTTTCTTCGTCTCTTTCCTGCTCTTTTTCCTTATTCTATAAGAGAAACAGAGGTTGGATAGTGTTGGGGCTCAGAAAACGATACCACCAAATGAAGTCCTCAGAAGCAGTCTCAGAAGCACAGTTTCCCTCTGACCTTCTTTTGCCCTCTTGTCTCTCCTTACTTTCCAAAGAAACCCACAGAAACTGAAATTCCTCTTTTCCAAGGTGGATCATTGAAACCAGAGCCTCTTTCCCCCAAAACCAGCCATGAAGCCAAAAACATTACTCTAACCTTCCCTAGCTATTTTGTGTAGCAGCCAGCCATTTACAAATTTAAAAACCTCACCCCAGAAGGGTCAAGCCACAAACCCAGGAAGAGGGAAATGCCTCACAGAGAAGCCAAGAAGAACATGAACAGACAGGACTTGCTGGGCCTCCCCACTCAGTCTATTTCCATTAACTGTTACCCTTTTTGTCCAGCTATATTTCTGCATGGTGGCTCCCGCTTCATCAAACATAAGCATCAAATCAGATCGCTTCTCAGCTATCTTTAGGGTGTTGAATCTGAAGGCTCTTGTGGCATGTGAAGCTATGATTCAAATAAATTTGCTATGCTTTTATCTTGTTAGCGTGTCTTTATTTTAGGAGTGCTGGCCATGACCCTCCTGTCTACTTTCTTTCTCTGCAATAGTCAAAGGCTCCTTATGTGTCTCACAGACCCCTAAATATCCACCAAATTTAAATATCCTAACCTTCTAGATGAATACCTGGCCACAGACGCAGGAGTCATTAACTCACATTTGCTTCCTCATCATCTAAGTGAACAGTCAGAACTTCCCCTCATCCTTACGCCATGAAATGTGAACCTCTTCTCCTCTCACATCTCTTATCTCACTCTCTTCTCTCTTTCTTACTCTATCTCTGTCTCTCTCTGACACACGCGCGCACGCGCGCACACACACACACACACACACACACACACACACACACACACAATCAATAACCTGCTTTCTTGAATGGCAGTTTTTTCAGGGCCCCTGGAGCATCGATACAGCTCCAGGTGTCCTTGGCCTACACCATCCCATTTACCAGGAGGGGCTGGGCAAGAGACCAAGGAGTCACTTTAATAGGAAGAATGTATTTTCTAGTGATTCATCACTTCCTCTATAAATTAAGGAAACACATTTCTGCTGAGCTAATGATTTATTAAGAAGACTTTCAAGCAGTAAATCCTCTCTCTTCCCATTCTCTGGGCAGTAATGGCAACATTCAAGTCTCAGAGAAATAGTCTGACTTTTACAGAGGTGACAACCTCTCTAAAAAGCAGTTATACTTGCTGAAGCCACAGTGGGAGTCCTTGAGAAGAGCCAGCAGCCCGTTTCAAAGTCATGACTCTCACCTCTAATGGAGCAATATGTCCTAAATGAGCAGGCTGGGATCCAGGACAGAGCAACAGCTCCTTAGAGTAACTAGGCCAGTTATTAATTTTTTACCTGTCTGCTCCAAACCAGTCTTTTTTTTCCCTGCTCTGTGATAGCAGAACTGAATCCTGCAGAATATATTTTCATTTATTTTTAAACAAACAACACCTGTATAACCCTTCAACCAGCTTCCCTAAATAGTTAACATCTGATATAACCAGATAATTACAAAAACCAAGAAGGATTAACATCTATACAATGCTATTAAGTTCTTCACATATCTTATTTATATTTTGCATTAAGGTAGAGGCTCTCCCTAACCTCTCCGCATCCCAGAAGATAAAGTAAACATAGAGTCAAATAGAGGAAGAAGTCAACTCTCTAATTTTCTCCCTAACCTCTCTCCATCCCTACGGTAATGCATACCTTGGCAAGGCATACCACAGAAGTCTCTCGTTCAGAACCTAGTCGCCGTTCCTTAGAAGTTTTTCCTGGTACTAGCTTCCATACGAGCTTTTCCCCAGCAGTTGTTCAAAGCTGACAGGTGCCGCCTCATCCAATTTCAAGCTCCTCCCCAGGCATATCCCATATTGTATGACCTGTCAATCTATGATAGAAAGGCTAAACATTCTAGTTTTAATTTGAAACATCTCTTGTAGGCCACCAAGGTAAAATGGAGAGACATCGAAAGTCATTTTTTTCTCCAGCACAATTTTCCCAGTGTCACTGAACTCCTCTGTGAAAAGCAGACAAGGACTATCACCTTACATGATTAAGAGTAACACCTCTAGCTGCTGCTGTTGTATTTATTTTTCACGGCAGGAATCAACATTTAGTTTTTACTGTGCATGGAGACTAACACATCTGTCATAGCATGGTAGTGAGCATTTATTTTAATTTGCTAATCATTAACAATTCTTAAGCCATTCATCACAGTATTGTTAACATATTTTGTTCCTTTGAGGCAAGATACCCAGAGGTAATATGTCACTCCCTGGAATTCCATTGCTATTTCTGGTGTCAAAGAATGTATTGCTAAGCATAACATCTTAGATAATAATCTAAGATTGTTTATTGTGTTAAAGACTACTTAATTAGGAAATTAAAATTGTCTTGACTGTAGAAGGTTGATTATCTTTGATGAGTTTAATTAAAGAGAAGTTAATCATTTACTTTTATTAAAAAATGCTAAGAACCTACTGTGTGTCAGGCACTTGGGATGCAGAAATTTATTAGAAAAGCATAATCTTTTAACTCTCATTATATATAATATAAAGTATGGGGCACTAAAATATAAACTAACTGTGCTGGAAATCTATCTCATGATCTTTTGTAAATTTTGATATGATCTAGAGCTATTTTAGTAGGGTGACTTAAGGGGCAGGATACAGAAGGTACTTGAAGAGCCAGAGTGAAGTCAGAGGGACAAGTAAGAGATCACAGTGGTGTAAATGTGAATAGTGACAGGTTGGTTCCACAAGGAAACAGATTCCGATAAAGAGAAACACATGGTTTACTGGAGGGCTGGGATGAAGGAAGCCAACTTGGGCAGAGGGAGATATTGAACTATGATGCTGGTGAACTAGAGGTTTCAACGCGTTCTACAGGGATGAAAATGGCCTGTTAGAGATATTTCCAACTAAAACAAGAATGATGAGCCTTTTTACCATACATTGACAGGTCATATGACATTGGCTGTCACAGGGAGGAGTTGGAAATCGGATGAGACAGTACCTGTCACCTGGAGCAACTGCTGGAGAGAAGCTCATATGAAAGCTAGCACCAAGCAAAACTTCTGAAAGCAAAAGGGAAGTTGACTAAGTTCTGAAGGACAGACTTGCATAGTGTGTCAAGTAATACACTACAGTAGGGATGGAAAGAGGTTAGGGAGATATTTAGAGAGTTAGCTTCTTCCACTACTTGACTCTAGTTTTACCTTATCTTCTGTAACATGGAAACTTACTCAGCACAAGACAAGTGCTCTTCTACTGCCCTCTCCTTTCACATGCAACATGTGGATTCTGCATGTGCTAAGCAAACCTCACAAGCATGTGAGCACTTACCTCACTATGTGACCTCCCTCTTCTTTTTTTCTCTTTCATTTCTTTCCTGCCTGCATTTTTCTCCTTTACATCCTGAAGCCTTCAAAACCCTCTTTAGAAAAAATGGGGGCCACAGATCCTACTGTGACTTGTGTTTCTTTTTCCTGGACCCATCCTCAACCATGGTAAAATAAACCTCTAAATTGATTGAGACGTGTCTCAAACACTTTTTGTTTCGCAGTATTCAACAATGTTAAGTGCTACCCGGAGCTTGGGGGAAAATAGGATTAAGAAAATCCAATTGGAACTTAACAATAGGGAAGTTATTTCAGACCACAGAATGGAGATAAATCAAGAAAATTAATGGAAACTGATTAAATGGGGACCATGATTATGTACTACCTTTTTACATATTTTCTATAAAGAGATGTGAGAAACATGTCAGGGGATGGTGAGAAATAGGAGACTCATGGAAGTTTTCTTTCTCTTTTTTTTTTATTAGTTTTAATTTTTAAAGAGTATTTGAACATTTAGGAAAGAGTGGAGCATAAACAAGGAGCCAGCATCTCTTAACAGGAGGCTGGAGTGGAGTGCAATACACAATGAGTGGTTAGACATAAGAGGAGAAGAGACACAATTTTCTTTTTAACAGAAGACAACATTGAGCCAATAGAAACCAATGGTGGTCAGTTTATAGCTAGCAAGTTAGTGAAAATAATGAGGCCTAGAATCTAAGGTCAAGGGAGAAGCCAGATAGAGCTAATAGGAGAAACCAAGGGCTGAGAATTTACATAAAACATTCACACAGTCTTTCTGTTCCTCTATCACACCAGTAGTCAGTGTCTTTTTCTTTGAAATCTTTAAAATGTATGCAATAAATGAAGTAAATGAGTAAATCTGAGTTTTAGTGAAACATAATAAAGGATTCCAATAGGAGCTAATGTTGTACTGAACCGAGCACAGAAAGTCAACACCAAGACAAAAGTATGCCAAATTTCAGGGTGTTTATTGCCGGCAGCCACGGAGGACTCACGTGTCTCTAACCTGTGGCCCTGAAAGGAGGGTGTCAAGACCTTTTATACCTGTACAATCACCTCGGGAGTGAGGGTGAGGGGCAGGGGTGGGTTGAGGGGCTTCAGACATTCTGAGGGCTAGTAGATTCTGTAAATCACCTCCTGTGGGGGGAGATGAGGGTAAGGGGCTCCGGACGTTCCAGTGGATTCCTGGGTGAAGATGAGAGTGAGAGGCTCCAGACATTCCAAGGGCCAGGGGACTTTTGACATTCTGATTGTTACTTAAGCAGTTCACAAAAGTCAAGATAAGCATTTGTTTACACATTGTCTGGGTAGGGTGGAAATTACAAGTGGCAGGGGCCAAGATGGCCTGGGTTTGGACTGCTTGCCTGTTACATGTAGGTTACAGAAAGCTGAGGTATGGTTGAGGTATGCAAGTTTATGGTTGCTTTTTACCATGTCACACTAAAATCTTGATTTTACAAATGAAGTATCCAAGGTTTGGCGAGGCTTCTGTGACTGATCTAATATCATACAATTAGTAAATTGTAGAGTGAGAACTGAAATAGACTAAAATGATTAACAATAATGGACTGTTTTGACATTTATACACGAAGTATCACATACACTGCATTACCAGTGTTACAGGACTTTTTTCTTAGTTCAGCTAAGAGCTGGGTTCATGTCACACAGCCATGAGAAATTAGGCTCATAGATACTTTGAAGGGTGAGAAAAAAATTAAATATATTGGGCAAAAAGGGAAAGGGGGAAACAGTGACACTGCAAAGCCAGAGTCCTGCTAGTGTGGTTTCTGCCTCACAGATTGAATTCCAAGTTCCACCAAGGAAAAGGAGGGGCCAAGCTCCTCCCCATCGCAAATGGCAAACTTCCCAAGGCTCCACCGCAGTGTGTGTTCCTCCCAGTGCACAGGTTGGTAGGGAAGGTTTTGCCACAGGGCCCTTCCCACCTGGCTGTCTCAGTGGTACATCTCAAGAACTCTGGAAGGAAGAAAGAAGGCAGAGTGGTTCAGAATAGGACCTTTATAATTGGAGAAATTTGGGTTTAAATGTTGTCTCAACCCATCTTGCGACAATATATTAGTCATCTAATTTTTGAGTCTTACTGTCTCCTCAGGTAAAACAGAAATTCGAAAACTCACCTTACAAAGATTTGTGAGAGCTAGGTGCAAATATCAAGTGATTAGCTTAGAATGGTGATAATGGCAAAAATTGGGAAAACCTACCTATTATAATTACTCTATTGTACACATAAGAAGAGTCAAATCATCTCATTCCAAAGCCATAGATGAATCTAACAAATCCTGAAGAAAACTGGAGCTAAAACTTGGTATCAGAGGCTAGTCATTTGAATTACACACAGAGACCAAAAAAAAAAAAAAAATGCCCCTTGCAAAAGTGAGAGAACATTGAAATGTCACCCCTACCTGAAAACAAACAAACAAAAAACAGAAATGATAGTAACAAAATTAATAAGAAAGAAACCAACTACCGCACTGGCTATAATTTGAGACAGGGCCAAGCCAGCCTATATGGGGATTCTGTGTGAATTAAGAAAAGGCATTGCCTCCTGGAAATCAAGTAAAAAAATGTATTCTAATGGACCAACCCCAAAGTAGCTATGCAGGTGAGGAAACACAATTCTAAATAATCACACAAGTGCATTCATTTTAGAGTCATGTAAAAAGTATAATTATCCTCTTTTGAATGAGAACTTATAGAAATGACTGCTGCGAAGTAAGTGTTGAAACATGTGAAAACCAATAACCTTGCTGATTCACTATGAGAGTTAAAACTCCAGGCCTGTACAATATTCTGGGAAAAATGATAAGAAGGCCAAAAATTGCCCATATCCAATCTTAGGAAAAGAAAAATCTAAGCAAATGAATGGAAAGGAAACTATAAGCTAAAAATAAAATTCTATACCCAACAATCAACTAAATAAACCCCCTCTCTTCACCAAGAGAACGCCTGAAAAACTAGTCCGGGCCATGACTAGCAGGGGTAGCAAGAAGTGTCTCGCTATGCCCTCTTCCCTTTGAAATTTAGACATAACTGATCAACATAAACATTAAAAAAGAGGTCAGAAGACTGACAAAATAGACTCTTTGTAACAATCGGATACTAAATTCCAACCTGAGCGTGGTACACAGTCACATGACAGATGGCAGGCCCTGAAGGAAATCAAAGTGTTTTATCCCAAAATATATTTCTTTGACATATTTTGGAATTGCCCTGCAAAGCCAACTCTTGTGGGGAAAATGTGCATTCTGTAAATTATCTCCTTCTTTTATTGGGTTTAGGAAATTAAAATCTTTTACACCAAAATGTACTTCTTTGACACATTTTTGGAATGGCCCTACAATGTCATCTCTTGTGGGCGAAATTTGCATTCTGTTGATGATCTCCTTCCCTTACTAGGTTAAGGAAATTAAAATAATTTATGCCAAAATTTATTTCTTTGACATATTTTGAAATTACTGCCATTTGACCAACAGGCAGAAGGGGCCTTGCAAAGCTGTCTTAAGTGAAGAAAATTTGCACCTGTAGAGAATCTCCATTAATGCAAGTCCTTCCCCTTTCCATGCTTTCTCTAATCCAGAAAAGATTGAGAGTCTGACATCTTTAAAAATCTGAAAAGAAACATTTACCATCTACTCTCTCTGAACGAACGTTCTGAAGAAACGTTCATCTACATAGCAAGGCCATCTTTGCTAGCCAAGCTTCTTATTTTCTCTCTCTCTTAACCTCTCTTGCCACTAAACTTGACTTACCTATTTCTGTTCATGCTTTGAGTTTGCATAATTTACTCACCTCAGGATAGTATATAAGTTTCCATAACTCATTGGGAAGTTGGGTCTTCATTTTGAAGGCTCATATGTACACATGTTTAATAAATTTGTATGCCTATTCTCCTATTAATCAATCTGCCTCATGTCAGTGGTTTTCAGTGGACCATTAGGCAGCTAAGACTCTATGGCCCCCACAAGGTCTTTTCCAGAGCATCTGACACCTTATAAGATCTGATAAAAGACATTTACATCTATTCTCTCTGGAGTCTGTTGCTTAAAGTTATCATCTACATAACAAGAACCTTGGCTTCTACTGAGGAAGGAGACCTTTAATCACCTTCCACCTTCTACACCGTAAATCAAAAGGAGAAGTTAGAAGTTAGCTAGAGGAGGGATGGTTGGCAAGACAGCCAGGTTAAGGATAAGACCCCTAGAGGAATCTTTTCAAAGGCATTGTTTTTAGTTAAACAGGATCAAACCCCCACTTAAGTCACATACTCCATGCCTACTTCATGGATCAAGACCCTTTCACATGTAATTTCTAGAGTTGTTAGCCCAAGACTCATTCACATAGAGTTGTAAGCCCAAGACCCTTTCACATGTAATTTCTAGAGTTGTAAGCCTTTAAAAGGGCAGGGACTTTGTTAGGTGAGCTTGGCTATTAGGCAACTATGCCGCTGCTGTTCCTGGTCAAATAAATCACCCCTTCCTTCCCAGTTTGGTGTTCTAGAGGTTTGTCTTGTGGCTTTTCCTGCTTGACTACAACCTTCTTTATTTTAACTCAAGCATTTCTTTCTGCTGACTTCAACTCTTTAGGCAAAGCTAACCTTTTCCAACCAATTGCCAATAAGAAAATGTTTGAATCCACGTATGACCTAGAAGAATAATTTGAGATATCTTGCCTTTTGGGGCCAAATCAATGTATACTTTACATGTATTAACGTGTGTCATTGCCTGCAACTTCTGTCTCCCTAAAATGTATAAAACTAAGTTGGGGCCCAATCGCCTTGGGCACATGTTCTCAGGACCTCATGAGCCTGTGTGATGGGCATGGTCACTAATATCTGGCTCAGATGAAACATCTTCAAATATTTTATAGAGGTTGGCTGTTTCCATCAACAATAAGAAAGTCAAAGATTTGGATGTAGAAGAAAATGAAGCTCGAGAAAAAGGACATTATTCACAAGCGCTTATGGAAGGGGATATATAAATTAAAGTAAGAGGTTGAATTTATCTCCTGAATATAGAGGAAGAAATTTTTCCTTCTTTCATTTCTTAAAGCATTTACTTTATAAAACTCAAGTTGTTTTCTGTCTCTTTGAAATTCATGTTAGTCTTTTTTTTTTCCATTTATTTTATTGCATTTTAGTTTTGGGGTATATGTGAAGAACATGCAAGATTGTTGCATAGGTACACACTTGGCAGTGTGATTTGCTGCCTTCCTCCCCCTCCCCTACATCTGGCATCTCTCCCCTTGCTATCTCTCCCCAACTCCCCACCCCCCATCGTCCCTCCCCTATTTCCCCCCAACTGACCCCAAAACCGATGAGTTTGTGTCCTTTGTAGGGACATGGATGAACCTGGAAACCATCATTCTCAGCAAACGGACAGAAGAGCAGAAGATCAAACACCCCATGTTCTCACTCATAGGCGGATGTTGAACAATGAGAACACATGGACACAGGGAGGGGAGCACTGCACACATTAGTCTTTTTAAACCCTAAATGAGCCTCTTGCCAGATTTAACACTTAAGCATTCCTTTCCAAAAACATGGGGGCTATCTCTGAAATGTAATGATCACGATAGCACTCATATCTCCCAATGTTTGTAGGAGGGTAGCTACCTTCACAGATGCCTTGTCCTAAGTTGAAAAAATACTTCTTGTCATAAAGATATGAGAAGTTTATTTTTCCTCTGGGTAAAACCAAACAGCAAATACAGATAGTTACCAGATGAACTATGTGTGACAAATGGAGCTGTTCAGATCTATTACTTGAGGACTAGTTCTTAGTTATCTTGAGAGCTTGTATGTAATGGATTGTATTTTCTTGGAAATATAAAAATGTAGGTTTCTTTCAGTCTGCAATTTCTTAGCAGATTGCTTGTGATGCAATCAAGTTCTGATTTAATGCACATTGAATAATAAAATTGGTTTCTTTCTCTTCTACCTTTTGAAGAGGTTTTCTGGGTAGGGAGGAAGATTTTTTAATTACATCTTCTCAACATTTACAATTATATAACAGCCAACAAAGAACTTCAAGATGAACTTGAGAAGAGGAAATGCTGTCAGAAGTAAATGAAAGGTAATAGTCCAGATAGAGCCAAGGTTGAAAATCCAGTACAAAGGCAGAAGTAATAAATGAATTAGGAAAACATGGAACAAAATAGTTACCTTGAAAAAAACTGAAATATTAGTATATAGAAAAAACTTAAACATAACCAAAGCAAATAGAGATAAACAGAGATTGTAAAATTAGAGAGAAAGCAAATGAATAAAATATTTGTGTAAGAAAATTTGTTGTTTGTGAAAAAAAAAGAGGTCAAGAAATAATTTGTTTAAAAATATAAAGTTATGCAGTCATCAAAAACGATGAGTATGTGTCCTTTGTAGGGATATGGATGAACCTGGAAACCATTATTCTCAGCAAACTGACGCAAGAACAGAAAATCAAGCGCCTCATGTTCTCACTCATAGGCGGGTGTTGAACAATGAGAACACATGGACACAGGGAGGGGAGCATCACACACTGGGGTCTGTTGAGGGGAAATAGGGGAGGTACAGCGGGGGGTGGGGAGTTGGGGAGAGATAGCATGGGGAGAAATGCCAGATATAGGTACTGGGGAGAAAGGCAGCAAATCACACTGCCATGTGTGTACCTATGCAACAATCTTGCATGTTCTTCACATGTACCCCAAAACCTAAAATGCAATAAAAAAAGAAAGAAAAAGAAAAAAATATATAAAGTTATATTTCTAAAATTAATTTTTAAAACCTGAATATTATTTAAAGGGATATACACTATACCAAAAAAACAGACAGAAAATACTAAATTCTAAATCATATGCAAGTTAAGCTATTGAACTACAAGAATAAGAAAACAATTATCCCATGAAAACAGAAATCTTCTATATATATGTTATATGTTTCAAATCAGACTAGTTTCAGACTTTCCTGCATCCAAACTTAATGTCAAAAGATAAAAGATTAGTATCTAAAGTTTGTTAATCAAAGAAAGAATGTAGGAATGAAGAAACTGATTTTTTAAAAAAAACTGGAAACTTGTAAGAAATGAATTTATTTGAATTTAGATTCAATATTAACATAAAATTATCTCAAAATAATAAGAATTATTTATGAAAAAAAAAAAAACCAAACATGGCCAATATCATACTGTATGGGCAAAAACTGGAAGCAGTCCATTAAAAAAACAGCACAAGACAAGAGTGCCCTTTCTCACCACTCCTATTCAACCTAGTGAGGGACTATGTTAAATTCTCTTCTTGGGTCCACAGGGAGTGTTCTTTCAAAGGTAAGAACTTCCCAGTGCCATTCCTCCAACCACCTCGCTGTCAGGCCTCCATGTGCAAGCCGGGACCCAGAAAGTCTGAAGTCCTGCCTGCCTTAGCTAATCACCCCCCACCCACTGCCTGCATTTGCCATTATCCCTGATCACTCAGCTGAGCTTCCCCTGGACATAAGCTTCCCCTCACCCTACCCTGCCATCTTAACTGTTATTATGATAATGTGAATACTCCTCACCCCACGCTGCCATCTTAACTACTCTTGTGCCTTACCCCACCTGCCACTGTAACTGAACTTATGGTAATGTATACTCCTAGCCCCTATGCTCACCACTGTAACTGATCTTACTCTGTAACTTTCCAGTGCCCACCCCAAACCTATAAAACCAACTTCTGGCCGGGTGCGGTGGCCCACGCCTGTAATCCCAGCACTTTGAGAGGCCAAGGTGGGCAGATCATGAGGTCAGGAGATCAAGACCATCCTGGCCATGGTGAAACCCCGTCTCTACTAAAATACAAAAAATTAGCCAGGTGTGGTGGCGCGTGCCTATAGTCCCAGCTACTCAGGAGGCTGAGGCAGGGGAATCGCTTGAATCTGGGAGACGGAGGTTGCAGTGAGCCGAGATCACACCATTGCAGTACAGCTTGGCAAAAAGAGCAACACTCCATCTCAAAAAAAAAAAAACAACTCCTATCCCACTGCCCTTCGCTAACACTCTTTTCCGCCTTAGCCCAACTGCACCCGGGTGAATAAACAGCCATGTTGCTCACACAAAGCCTGTTTGGGGGGTTCTCTTCGTTCAAAGCGCACATTTTTGCACTCCCCATCTGGAAACCTACAGTTTTCTGTCTAACTTTCCTGTGCAGGCTAGGTAAAATTTCAGGTGTGCTCCTTTGTTTGAAAAGACTGCCAAAAGCCCTGGAAGGAGGGGCTCTGTTGTGAGCCCAAGTAACCAACCTGGGATCAAAATCAAAGATCATTCCAGAAGAATTCTGAAAGAACTGCTCTCATTGGACAAGAACATAAATGGGGTGGGAATAACTTCAAGGTTAAAACTCAACTGCCCCATACCTGTGCGGACTCCTTCTCCAGGATCCCCTCCCACGACAACGTGGGAGCTGTCTTTCCCTCTCTACCTGTGCGGATTTCTCTCTCTGGTATCCCCTCCCACAACAAGCTATCCCCTCCCTTCCCAGCTCAAGAGAGAGCTTGGAAGCTCTCTCTCTACCTCTGTCTCTCTCTGCCTAATAAATGCGCTCAGCAAAACTCTCTGGGTCCAATATTTACTTAACCAGTAAGCTCATCAGCTGCCAGGCCCTCTCTCCCATTCCTGAGAAAAGGGAGCCCAAGACCCTGGGACACCTGGTTACAAAACAGTATTGGAAGTTCTGGCCAGAGCAATCAGGCAAGAGAAAGAAATAAAGGGTATTCAAATAGAAATAGGGGAAATCAAATTGTCTCTGTTTGCAGATGACATGACTGTATATTTAGAAAGTCCCATTGTGTCAGCCCAAAACATCTATAAGCTGGTAAACAACTTCAGCAAAGTCTCAGGATACAAAATCAATGTGCAAAAATTACAAGCATTCCTACCTATACACCAATAATAGACAGCCAAATCATGAGTGAACTCGTATTCATAATTACTGCAAAGAAAATAAAATACCTAGGAATACAACTTACAAGGGATGTGAAGGATCTCTTCAAGGAGAACTACAAACCACCACTGGAGGAAATAAGATAGGACACAAACAAATGGAAAAGCATTCCATGCTCATGGATAGAAGAATCAGTATCATGAAAATAGCCATACTGCCCAAGGGGAGGGGAACGTTGCACACCAGGGCCTGTCAGGGGGTAGGCGAAAAGGACAGGGAGAGCATTAGGACAAATATCTAATGCATACGGAGCTTAAAACCTAGAAGACGGGTTGATAGGTGCGGCAAATCACCATGGCACATGTATATTTATATAACAAACCTGTACATTCAGTACATGTATCCCAGAACTTAAGGTAAAATTTTTAAAAATATGGTTATAGAACAAAACCTCAAAAACTTTGTCTGCTTAAAAACATTAACATAACTAGGAAAAATCAAGAAATAGAGAAAAATGATTGTAGCATCCAGTGTGAAAAGCTGCCCTTAAAAGAGTGTTTAGGAAACAGTACATCTTATCATAAGGTGACGTTTATTTGAATTTTAGCCATCACTACAGTTTGTTCTCCTTATAAGTAAATTTGTATTTAAAAAATTTTATTACATTTTTAATGAAATCTGATCTCACTCTTAGAAGTTTTTAATGAATGTGGATCTACCTATTTGACACTTAAACACTTAGAGAGTTATTTGGATTCATGCTTACTTACTACAAAGGTTAAATTACAACTTCATTTTGCTATTTTCATCATTGTTTGAAATTTTAGTTTTGGAAGGGGCATACAACTTTTAACAAAAAGAAAATTAAGCCGTAATAAATAGATAAGATTTTATGTTGGTTAATTCTAGAGTTAAAATACAGAATATTATTTATGCGTTAATATATCACACAAAACTAAATTCTCCCTTAAGTATGTCTCTCACCACCCACAATCCTAGATGCTTTCCAAAGGTTCTCATTGTTACCATCTTGATGTTCCCCCATCCAGGTCCATGTCTATACATATAAATGCATGTATGTATTTGTATATGCAGTATTACTTTAGTGTTTACTTGTTTCAAATTGCTCATATTGTTCTACAATTTTCTATTTTCACTCAATATTAAGTTTTAGAAATCTTTTCACATTGTTATGTAATGATGATATATCCATATTATAGAATATTCCACATAATGATTTATTTAGCTATTTTCTTATATTTTCTAATTTCAGTCATTTCCTGTTCTTTTCTATAACAAGAAATGCTACAATGGGCATCATCATAAATATTTTCTTAGGCAGACGTTCAGATTCTGAAGGATGACAAGCTGTCAGTTTGGACTCCCTCTGCTCCCTTTTAAGATGCATTGGGGATACTCAGTGCTATTATTAGTAAGGATGAATTCAAGGCCTCTTTTCATGAGTTTCAATTGTAACAATCATGATAATGCATAAGCATAATGTACTTTTTATTATACATATCAAAATGATTTTGGGTAGAGGCCTTCCAAAGAGAATCAACATAAAGGGAAATGGAGGGAAAATTTCATTGTGTATAGGATAAGACTCATAACTGAACAACTAAAGGCAAACAATGTACTAAATTTGACCGGTTTGTTCATTCATTCATTTATTCATTCAGAGACAAGGTTTTGTTATGTTGCCCAGGCTGTGGTCAAACTCCTGGTCTCAAGCTCTCTTCCCACCTCACCCTCCTAAATAGCTAGGAATATAGGTGTGTGCCACTACACTCAGCTTGTTCATTTTAAAAGAAAGAATATGTTGAAGATTTTGAAGCTATTTCTTGGGTGGGGGAGGTTGTAAAACTGTGTTTTCATATTGAGTTTTCTCTACTGCCTCCCCTTCGAAACAGGAAGCCAAATTGAGCAAGAATGATAAATGTTCCTCCAAGGAGACAGGAACCATCATCTTGAAAACATCTCTGCAAGAGACCTCTGACTGCTATCCACTCAGCAGTCAGGACAATCTCATGCCCTTTATAAACAGTCATTTCCTGGACATTTTGTTAGAGAAGGGCTCTACAACTTTGGCTGAAGGACTCCTTACCACCTTAGTTCTTGTATATCTTATTGGGTGTACGACGTTCACAGTTTGGACCTGCAGGACCACAGAAATAACATATGACATATATACATTTATTTATATGTCATATATTATATATAAATATAGTAATGTGATATACAGCTATACATATATATAGTAATATATAGTAATGTGATATTTCCTGTTTCTGTTGTGCCCAATGTCATTGGAAATATATATATGTATGTGTGTGTGTGTGTGTATATATATATATATATACACACACATATATTTCGGTAAAGAAAGTAGCAAAAATGCCAAGTAGCTTAGAAGTTACTTGGAAAGCTCGCCAAAAGCTCTCAGCTGTGTAACTAATACCAGAGCATTATGTCCACTTCTAGGGATAAAAATCAACCAAAAAATCATGATTCACGACCCTAGTTAGTTTGTAATTTGACTAATAGAACATAATCAATAAAATAAAAATTTGAGAATGACTGGGGTGTGCCAAAGTGGGCGGTGGCTTAGGATCTAGGTCTCCAGAGTGGGTATTTATATGAATACCCTAATTGAATCAGGCTGGGCTCGGCACATACAGTGTTTCTCTCCAGACGCTAGAAATTTACTCATACTCTAACTTCTCTCCACTTCTCCTTGCCTATCCAAGTTCTTTACCTTTCTCAATACTCAACTCCCAACCAAACTCTTCTTTAATTAATCTGAACAAGGATGATTTATCAGGACTTTAGTCTGGGGTCCTATTTTATGTATACAAAGCTATCTTGTAGGTTTCATGAGAAAAGGACCGTATATTTACATATATTTTTTCATTTCAAGTCTATATATTTAGTAAGAGAAGAGATGAGAGAAGAAAAGAGAACAAGCAATGAAAAAAAAAAAAAAAGTGCCCAATGACTAATTTAAATGAAAATGACATATTAGGAAAATCTTGGCTGTGATGGTCTTTAAGTATGAAAGTGCAGAGAGGTGTGGAATACAAAGCTAATTGTCAAGGAACTCTCCAAGTCAATTTATTTTCTGAAATTAACTAAATAAAAATTACTGCGCTAACCGTATTCATTTTCTGTCAACTACTCCCTTCTGTGGCAGTCCAAACTGCAGACATAAGATGGATGTAAAGAAGCCAAAATCCAGTTTTAGTTTTAGGATCTCCCCAACATGGATAGGATGAGATCACAACTTTTCTTATCATCTGATCTCTGCAGAGGCCAGCACCTCTTTTCCTTCAGCACTTAAGATAAAGAGAGAAATCCTACATATCTTTAAAAATCTTGAAAAGCAGATGGATTCCCATTGTTCTCTGCTTATGCTCCCTCCTGTTCCTATTTTCATGCTAGTGTATTCTATTCTGTGTTGCTTCGCTCTTCATAGGAAAATGAGGTTGCACACACAAAATATATCTAATAACCATCAACACACTGCCATGTGTGTACCTATGAAACAATCTTGCATGTTCTTCACATGTAACCCAAAACCTAAAATGCAATTTAAAAAAATCCAATAGAGAAACTAGCAGAGGACATAATGAACAATTCGTAGATAAGAAAATAGGATCAACCAATTAATTTCACCCATTAGACTGGCAAAAACTTAGAACACTGAACATATTGAATATTGACCAAGGTGTGAGTAAACAGGGCTCCAAGATACTTGTGGGAAGGGACTTAGGAAAGGACTTAGCCTCCTGAGGTAAATCAGAGCGAAATGGGGGCATGAATTGGTACAGCTGCACTGTGAGGAAATTTGGCAGTTTCTATCAAATATTCCCTATACATGAGTCTTAGATATGCCTTAGCAATTTCATGTTTGTTATCTACCCTAGAAAAACACATGTTCACAAAGATGCCTATTTGTGAATGTTGATTGCAGCTTCCAAGTATATGTGAATGAAATGGACAATGAATGTTATATGGGGAATGGCTAAACGGGGGTATATTTATTCCATGGAATTCTATGTAGATTAAGAGCATTAGAGATAGACCTACATGAACTGACATGAAGACTCCAAGCCATTTAATGATGAAGAGGACAAATTTCAAAACAAGAAAAACAATATATATATATATATATATATATATATATATATATATATATATCTAATAACCATCAACACTGAAGCCATGGTATTGACAAGGTGCCCAGAGAGCACGTTTTCAGGAATTGAAGATTGAGTCATTTTATAATCATTATTTCCTCCTAGGATACTAAATGAAGTGGAGGCCTGAGACCACTGGTTCTCCTCCTTGAATGCTACCTACAGGTCCACTCTGAGCAAAGCATGTTTGAGTGTGAGGCCAGGTGTGATGTCTTGTCTTTACCACCCCTGCACTGATTCTCAGATATTTTCCCAGAAAGTCTCGTCAACTAAGCTTTCTTGCATCATGAAGTTGACAGATGAAGGGCACCAAACATCCATCCTTATGCACTTAGCTGCTTACACTCAAAGAAAGATACATACAACTTGCTTTACCTATGCCCATGTAACAAGCCTTAGCCAAAATATTTGTTAATAATAAAATGTATAATTTCCAAATGCCCTGGATGACATTGTAACTTGCTGAATATTATTTAAAATTACTCTTAGGGGGAAAAAGCTTTAATAATTTATGCCTTCTTGGCTATTTTAATTTTCTTTTTATTGCATTTTGGCAGGGCATACTAAGCATAAATTGAATAAAATGAAACATCACACATTGAGTGTTAATTACCACACTATTAAGAGATCTTGCCGCTTTTCATTCGGAGCTTAACAATGAGAAACTACAAAGAAGGGGAATTTTAAAAATTGCTTGCTATTTTTCCTTCTCAGAACATAAGTCACAAACATGTTACAAAGTATTTTTCTTTTCATTTTCACATCTTAAATTAATTCTATTAAGGAGAGAAACTGTTGGATTGAATAAGGCAAAAACTAGACCTGAAGACATTGTACAGTAGGTCAGATGATTCTAGGACAGAACATTTCAAGTACTCAGAAAAAAAAAAAAAAAAGATGTGGGAGTTGAAGATAGAAAGTCATTCAGAAGCTAAAGAGTCTAGGGAAATAATTAGGGATGAAGATGTCATTCTTGCTCAAATAATAAAAAAAAATCAGAAGACATCCTTAAACCCAGGAAGCTGGGAAACTCTCATAACATAAATTTCACACCATCTGGAGAGAAGACCCCAGGAAACTCAAAGCAGTGGAGGACATAGGGCTGGGTAGCTCTGGGTGAGAAAGTGTGTTTGGGGGTAAGGGTATTACTCTGGTGGACCCTGGGAGGGCCACAAGACCCTAGAAAGAGTATATGTTGTGTCTTGGGCATCAATTTGTCTAGGAACAAATTTTGAATTTGACCTGGAGGACTTCATACTGGATATCCATCCTCTTGAAAGGAATATCCTCAGAGTCGTTCTATAAAACCTGGCTTGGTGACTTATTGCAGAGGAAAAAGAATCACCTGACTACCAATGGTGAAAGTGTTCATGGCACAGCCAGAGCGTGATTGGCTAAAAATGAGATGGAGACTAAGCAGAAGCTGAGTGGTAGGAAAGAAGAAAGAATAAAATAGACTCCCAGCCTTACACCTATACAACCAGGCCCAGGTCCCACCGCTTTACATGTGATCTATGATCACTCACAACAGTGGAATATTGAATTCCCCTGAGAGTAGGAAACAGAAAAAAAAAAAAAAAAAAAAAAAAAAAAAAAAAAAAAAAAAAAACCTCTACTATCTATCTTAACTTTCTTTTTTAAAACACTGTGCTGGAGGTAACAACAAGTGAAATAAAACAAGAAAATAATAATACTTTACTAAGTAAAAGAAAAAAGAAATAAAATAATAATACTTTACTAAGTAGAAGAAAAAAGAAATAAAATAATAATACTTTACTAAGTAGAAGAAAAAAGAAATAAAATTATGATTTGAAATTACAATTACCACAGTACTGTACAGTAGAAGGTTTCTTATCTAGGAAACCCAAAGTAATCTGCAGGCAAAGTATTAATATTAATCAGTCTATGTGTCAAAGTCACTGAATACATGGTTAACTCAATATTTCACACCTGATTCTATACACACTACTAGAAAATGCAGTTATAAATGGCACTCTTTACAATAGCATCAAAGAAATTATAAATGCTGTGATTTCCAAAAGCATAAAAACATCAGCTTCAAACATTTAGAAATATGCTTTCTCTCTCTCTCTCTCTCTCTCTCTCTCTCTCTCTATATATATATATATATATAAAGGTATGCTATTTCTACACTAAAACCAAAAAAAGAAAAAACCCCTAAAAATATTATTGAAAGAACCTTAAAAAACCAAAAGAAACAAATGAAATGGAGGGCTACAGAATGTTTACGGCTTAAATGATTCCATTTTGTACAGATACAAATCCTCCCTGAATTAATCTGTAAATCCAGTACATACCAGTAGTTTGTGTGTATGTGTGTGTGTGTGTGAGTACATTAGTCACTGTCAAAATTAACAAGTTAATTCTAAAATTCAAATACAAATTGAATAACCCAAGATAACCCAAGGCAATGTTGAAAGAGCAGAAGAAGACAGCTGAAGAATGTGCAGAATCAAATAGCAATCTTACTTCAAGTCTGTGGTAAATTCGTCACTATGTTGGCACAAGGAGAGGTAACAATCAAGGACACAGAATCTAGAAAGCAGCTATACCTGTATCTCCACCAGGAGTCACAGAGAAGATGAACTCTAGGATAATGAGGAAAATATCACAAATAGGTATATATCTGATATAAAATATATCTAGACCTGTATTTCACTACATACTCAATACTCATTTCCAAAGAGATTGTCAAATTTAAAAATGAATGGAAAGGCAGTGAAAAATGTATAGAAAAATAATGGAAGATATTGTTTTGTGATAGATAAGCAAAGATACTTAACAGTATATAAAATCTGTAACAAGAAAGAAAAACTGAAGGATTAAAATTTATTAAAATAAAAAAAATCCTCACAAGGCACTAATAAGAATAAAAAGGCAAACTATAGGCTAAAAGAACATAGCAACAAAAATATTAAGTTGGTGCAAAAGTGGTTGTGTTTTTGCATTACTTTCAACGGAAAAAACTGCAATCGCTTTTGTACCATCCTTAAATAACACAGGAATTATACTCAGAAAACATTAATAACATCTACAATTCAGTACGAAAAGGTTATACAACCCAATTGAAAAATAAACAAAAGTCTTGGCTCTTCACAAGAAACAGATACCAAAATGTAGCCAGGAGCAGCCTGTAACCCCAGCACTTTGGGAGGCTGAGGCGAAAGTATTGCTGGAGACTAAGAGTTCAAGACAAGCCTGGACAATGTAGCGAGATCCCATATCTACAAAATATAAATTAGTCTGGTGTGGTGCTGCATGCCTCTAGCTGCAGCTACTCAGGAAGCTGAAGTGGAGGATCATTTGAGCCCTGGAGGTCAAGGCTGCAGCGAGCTATGATTGCACCACTGCACTCCAGGCTGGGTGACAGAGTCTCATGAAAAGAAGAAAAAGAAAAGGATACCAAGATAGGTAATAAATGTATGAAAAGATGTTAAGTTCTTTAGATATAATGGAAACACATTTTAAATCTGGTTTACTTGAAACGATAAACACCAGCTATTGATTATAAAATACCAGCTGAGAGGGTAAACCAAATCCTTTAGACACACTGTAGCTGAGTTCAACTGGTATTGCCACATTGGAACATGACTCAGGGTGATCTAATAGAGCTGAACAATGGAATATCCTAAGACTCAGAAAGTTCACCCTTAGACATATAGACATCTGAAATCTTAACTAAAATACAATATTTTTATAGCCCCCTCCCTCTAAAAAAAAACAAATAGAAACTACCCATATGTCCATCAGTATTAGAGTGAATATATTATTACATATTGAGGATATTCCTACAATGCCATTGCTTTCTAGCAACAGAATTATTGAATGGATATAGTAAACATAATTTTTAAGAAAGAAACCAGGCACAATAGAGTAAATACTGATATTTCTATTTGTGTAAAGTACAAAAACTGGTAAAAGTATTTTTTCCTATTAAAGAAGTAGAAGAACGGTAAATCTTAGGGGCATGGTAGAGAACTAGTAATATTCTGGAAGCTGACCGTATAGGTATGCTGTTTTTTTAAATACTTATTAAGTTGTAAATTTATGATGTATGTGTTCTTCTCTGGCTATAGCATACATTGATAAAAAGTAAAAGAAAAAAGCACCAGGAAGTATTTGACACAGTGGTTTATGTCATAGACTCTGAAGACAGACTGCCTGGGTTTCCCTGGTAACTTCATTGCTAGTGCTTACCAGTTGAATAACCTTGGATAACTTTCTTCGTACCTTGGTTTTATCACCTGTAAAGTGGGAATCAAAAGAGGTACCTGAGCACATGAATCTTCCCTTAAGTTGTGTAGCTCTTAAGGAATTTGATTTTCACAGAAATAGACATAAAAAGAGTCCAAAAAAGTCATCAGCCTCCTACAAAAATCAAGCCCAAATAGTTCTCATTTGTATGAAACAGAGAAACAAGAAAATACAAAGAAATCAAGGCCAATGGAGGACCATGTAGATCAGGATAAAAAACATTACTGGAAAGATTACTAAAATAATATAATCTCATATTAATTTTAGGAATTATGAGTATACGAGGCTCAAAATATTGAAACCCAAAAGAAGACAAAGTATAACAAGATAAAAGGATAAATGTGTGTGTGGGGAAAGTATACGTGTAACAAAAGACTACTAGCAAATGGATAAATTGAAGGCATTGAAGAGCAGCATTGAAGACCCAATACTTCTGCAGAAGTTTAGGAACAAATGATACAATTTCAGCTTCCTCAATATAGGAAGATAGAAAAACTGATTAGAATAATGAAGACAAAGCTGGAAAGTGTATTGCAGAGACAACACACGTGCTGTCCTAGAACAAAAAATAAAGAAATAAATGAATCAAAAGCAACAACCTAAACTGTAAACTAAAATAGAGTAAAACAACACTTTCTTGAGTTAAAAAACATAACAAAATAAATGGGCATCATTACAATCAATTTAATAAAAATTATAAAATAAATATAAAGAACAGAAAATGTTGCAAATATCTCAGAAGATATGTCTTATTCATCTCAGCACAGTGTCGAGTACATTAGAAAGTGTTTAATAGCTTTCTGTTGAATAAATAAATATTACTTATTCATTATTAACTGCAAGTGATACAAAGATGAGAAAAAAATCTTCTCTAAACATGTCCGAAATCTGGAAGGCAGTAGTATCATTCACTTTATCATGGGAGTAGAAATAGCACAGTCCAAAAATCAAAATTGGATGATTCTTTTTTTCTTTTCTGTTTTTAAAAATTATGGCAAAATATATATAACCTAAAATCTTCCACCACAAACATCTTTTAGTGTCATACTAAGCCTCTTCATATTGTTGTGCATATATCACCACAATTCATATTCAGAACTCTTTTCACACTTGATCTTAACCAAAAGGCCAAGAAATGCTCCAGAACTTTTTTCAACTGGAAAAACTGAGATTTTATATCAATTGAACAACAATTCCTGATTTTCCCATTCCCATAGCCCTGGGAGGCTACGCTTCTAATTTTTGCCTCTATGAATTTGATTACTCTAAATACCTCACACAAGTGGAATCACACAGTATTTGTCCTTTACTGACCGGCTCATTTCACATAGAATAGTAATGTCCTTAAGGTTCATCTGTCTTGTAAACATTTGAGAATTTCCTTCTTTTTAAAGGTAAATAATATTTCATTGGATGTACCATATTTTATTCATCTCTCTGTCAATGGATAGTTGGGTTAATTCCATGTGTTAGCTAATGTTACTGTGAATATAATGCTACAAATATCTCTTTAAATTCTTTCAAGTATATACCTTCAAGTGGAATTCCTGGATTATATGTTAATTCTATTTTTAATTTTTTGAGGAACTATCATACTGCCTTCCACAGTGGCTGTACCATTTTACATTCCTACCAACAATACACAAGGATTCTAATTTCTTCACCTCCTCACCAACACTTGTCATCTGTTTTTACTTCAGATAGTAGCTACTCTAATGGGTGTGAGAAGGTACCTTATTGTAGCTTTGATTTCTATTTCGCTTATGATTAGGGATGTTCCCTAATCATGTGCCTAATGTCCCTAATCACTGATCCTTAATACATCCTCTTTGGAGAAATGTCTATTCACGTATCTTCCGTATTTATAAATTTTATTTTGTTTTTGTTCTTGGGTTTTAGGAATACTCAATATCAAGCTTTTGCCCTGTGCTTCACTTTCTTCTAAGACTTTTATAACTTCAGATCTTACATTTAGGTCTTATATTAATTTTGAGTTCATTTTTATATATGCTGTTAACTAAGGGTCTGATTTTCTTCTTTTTCACTTGGATATTATGTTTTTTTGTTTTTTCAACGTTTGCTTTTTAAAAAAAATTAATTGTGCTGCATGTCATCTCTGTGCTGATGATGAACTTGAGGTATAAATTTAAGGCTGTTTAGGTCTTTACTGAGCCTGTATCTTTCCTTGAGCAATTGTGGTGGTTTTCTAATTTCTGTCCATATGTGCTTGCTTTTTAACATCCTAATCTTTAACAATGTCTGACTCTCATAAACGAGAAAAGAGAACATAAAGCGAGAATGCAAATCACTGGCCCTTTAAACCTCCAGGAATTCGCTCAGCTAGAGGGGAGGAGCTTGCAACAATCTACAAATAGGGGCAGGTGCAACAAACAATGGCTGCCCTCCTCTATGACTGTGAGGAGTAGGGTGCGGGAAGCTGGGGTGGGGGCAATGGCTATAGATAGATAGGTAGTTGCTACTGTACTAAGAGCTGAAATTGATCAAAATTAACCACAATCTACAACTAAAATCTTCTGGAAGTTGAAAGGCTTTAATAGTTCTAAAATATTTACAGCAAACAGATTCTGCCCCTGGAATTTTTTTGTAGGTGAGTAGATGGGTTCCTGGTGGCTCCTACTCTGCCATCTTCTCATAATCCTTTTTCGGGATTTCACTCTTTATGATGACGTTTATCTAGTGATTTACCTTTTTAAGTCACTAAAGTCCTGTATCTCTCATGTAGTTTTCATAGCTAAGCAGGAGAAGCTAAGAACAATAGTAATGAAAACACTGATAAGAACAATAACAGAAAACTCTCCACCAAGAGCTTATTGTGTTCTATGCATTGCACTACATACTTTACATAATACAGATTCTCCTTGACTTACGATGGATTTATGTCTTGATAAACTCATTGTAAAGTTAAAAATTGTAAGTCAAAACATGGTAAGTCAGAGACCAACTGTACTGAAAAAAGAAACCATATTAAATCAATAACACCAGAAGACTCATTTTATACATGCAAAAGTGAGAATTCGAGAAAATAAAATAATTTCGTAAGGGCATAGAGTGAGCAAAGTGGACCACTCCATGGAACATGAACTTCTAGTTACCTAGAAAGCTTTTGAGATATGCATTAGCTTCCTCTTGGTGCAGTACTGGGAAGAGTGTTGGTTCTCAGTAACTGGCAGCTGGTGGCAGTACTGCTAATACTGGTTGTAGCAGTACCTGCAATTAATGGATATGTCATCTAAGTGTTGCAGTGGCCCAGCTACATCAGCTTGCAGCATTTGTGACCCTATTACCTTATGGAACAGAAAAATTCAAAATTTTACCATACAGTAAAACAAATTCACTTTATTTTTTCCTTTTGCTTATTTGAATCAAAGAAGTCCTCTTCTTGGTTTATTTATTTATGTAAGGCCTTGCTCTGTCTCCCAGGCTGAAGTGCAGTGATGCAATCACAGCTGCAGCCTCTACCTCATGGGCTCAAGCAATCCTCCCACCTCAGCCTCCCTAGGAGCTGAGGCCACAGGAGCATGCCATCATGCTTGTTTCTCTCTCTTTCTCTCTCTCTTTTCTCTCTCTCTCTCTCTCTCTCTCTCTCTCTCTGTGTGTGTGTGTATGTGTGTGTGTCGGGGGGGGGACCACAGGAGCATGCTATCATGCTTGTTTCTCTCTCTCTCTGTCTGTGTGTGTGGGTTTGTGTGTGGGTGTGTTTGTGTGTAGAGCCAAGGTCTCATCATATTGCCCAGGCTGGTCTCAAACTCCTAGGCTCAGGTGATCCTTTCACCTTGGCCTCCCAAATTGTCAGGATTACAGGTATGAGCCAGAGAGCCTGGCCTCTTCCTTGATGTTTTTAGTTACCTTCCAGCTGTGAATAATCCTCTTTCAAGATCTTACTTTTCACTTTCTTCTTTTCATATGTTTTGAACATTTTTCATTTGCTCATGGGGAAAACACAGAGTACATGCTATTAGACATACTATCCCCAAAATGTTTATACTCTTAATACTTTCTTTATATATATTTATATATTTGCATTTTTTAGGAAAAAAAGAACCCTTGCATATAAGCTCCTATGCTTGAATCTTAGCAAAAACAGTATTGAGAAGAAAGAAACTAGTTTCACATGGAATTTGGAGCAATAATCTCAAAGCCTATGGATCTCAGACACCCAGTTGACACATTAGTTGATCAGTTATAGAAAAGCTTTTAGAAAACACATTTTAAGGTCTTTCTCTCTAACCAAGTTCAGCCCAGACAATGTTGAGCCTGAAATATCCCTCTTTCCAATGGGGAACTTGAGAGGAAAAATTACAGTTTTTCACAACCTTAAAAGAAGGCTGAATCTGTTTTACTTCATATAACTAACTGGTTACACATGAACAGGTAATTATTCTCTGAAATCCAAATTTAAAAATACATGGAAATTGGCTGGGCATGGTGCCTCATGCCTGTAATCTCAACACTTTGGGATGCCAAAGTGGGTGGATTACCTGAGGTTGGGAGTTAGAGACTAGTCTGGCCAACATGGAGAAACACCATCTCTACTAAAAATACAAAAATCAGTTGAGCGTGGGAGAATAGTTTGAACCCAGGAGACAGAGGTTGCAGGGAGCTGAGATCACGCCACTGCACTCTAGCCTGAGTGAAAGAGTGAGTCTCTATTTCAAAACAAACAAACACACACACACACACACACACACACACACACACACACACGCACACACACCTATAAATATAAACATATTTAAATAGGCATATATATATTTATATATATTTTTATATATAAGTATTTATATATAGGTGTGTGTGTATATATATATATATATACCAATTTAAATATGTTTTTCTAAAAATTTTATATGGCTTAAAATTATACTGACAAAAACAACTGCAGCCACTGTTAAACTAATGACATTATCTCATGGATAACTTACTCTAAATAGTTCACCAATGTGAATGGATAAATCATATGTCATCACAGAAAGTGATTTCTCTCAATGAGTTACACCTTCTGGAATCTTATTGCTTTGCAGATCTGGTAAAACTTTCAATCAAAATAAGACACTGAAATAGGCTTTGGGCCAAAACCTAAACTTTGAATTTGAGGCATGAGTGAACATATTTAGACTTTCCTACTTTCTGTGAATTCTTGTGTTTCAAATGTCCTTCTTCTGCACATAGCAGCTTACTTTGTAAAGAGATTCAGTGATGTGACTTTAAAAATTTCTCCAAACTTTAATTCACTTTAATGTGAACTGTCTTTTTCTGACATGTTGCTGCCAACCAAGATTTTTAGCATTGCTCCCTGTCCTCTCCAGTGGTTTCTGTCTCTGTGAAGTTTAATATGTAATAGATGTTTAATGGAATATCAAGACCTAATAAACAGTCAGTTCTGGGGAAGCTATAATAGAAAGTGAAGCATGCATTCCAGCTCCAGATAACTTTACAATCTTTCTATTGTTTCTGAACTATTTAAGAAAATAATTCCCTAATTGCATCATTTCATTTGATTTATTCTATTGACTAAGCTGTTTTTACTACAAATAGGACAAAGTTTAGTGAGGTAATTATATTCTCCTCTGTTCACTTAATTATTCCCTTTGTTTGATTTGGTTATAATTTCAGAAATAGCCAGAGACCTACTAGGATAATCTTACATTTTAAAAAGTTATTTGCAAAATTAATCACATGGTATACAGTGGATCAGTTTCCAACCCAGGTCTTCTAACAATCTTACTTTAAGTTGTAGCTCCCTATCTACATTTGACCTTATGCAGATTTCACCATAAGTGTTGTCCTGACAGACAGAGGTGTTATTTATTTGTCCTCAGGATTCATCTTGTTTTCCAGAACACAGCCGTTCACATTCACAGTTTATGTTTGGTGAACAAAAGGACGACTTTGTTCAAGACTGCCTTATGACTATAGGTTTGCATTAGACTAGCTAAATTTAAAGGACTTGAAACATGTAATAGATACAGCTTGCAATGGTGGAACCACGGCAAATCTTTTTGTTTAAATTGTATTTTTGTATGTGCGTGTTTGTTTTTAATTATTCCCTATCCTGCAAAAATAAATGGACATTTAAATAAGAATACAATATTATAGTCATTGCTAGTAATTTGGCATTATAATAGACAATCATGTAGTATTGGAAGCTCTGTGCTGTAGGAATAAAGAGAACCAAATTCCTGGCTCTGCAATGCCACAAACAAATTGTTAGACATTATAGTATAACCAAGATTGATCTCCAATTAATCATTTCATCTGAAAAACGACAAGTTAGTATAAAACAATCTGTTCTCCCTTAATAATATGAGATCTCTGAAACATAATTTAGTACATGCATATATTTTAAAAACATTTATATTTATTGGGATAACAGTATAAGTAAAGCTTTCATCTAATGTTTTATATTCTGAATGTCCAATATGAATTTAATGCAAGAGTCACATCATTCCTGCCATAAACAATTTTGGAACACTTTCTGTTTTTCTTTACTATCAGGTATATTTCTGTTATTATCATTACGCAGGCTACAAAACATTGAATATATTAATCACACCTTTCTGGGTAAAATTCTTTTCAATGACCATCCCCAGCCTCTTCTCTCAGTTTCTGTTATCATCCATTGATTAGAGGTACAGCCTTAATAAATAACTATACCTCTCCTTGCCTTAGTTTTTTCTTCAGTAAAATTATGTTTCTTTTAGACCTGTTCTTTCTAAAATACAACTTATTGTTTGCAAAAAACAATATGACCAAATAATTCTATCAACCAAAATTCAGGAAATGCCATAAAATCCATCTGCTTTCAAATGGATCCAACATACTAGTATTCTAAAAACTCTAAGAAGCCTGGAGAAGAGAAATCTGATTCACTCCAATTAACCCAGTTTATCCTATGCACGTTTATTCATGAAATCACTTATTTCTGAGTAATAGCAATTAATGAAACTCCTGAGATATAATCATCTTAGCTGTTTAAATGATAATTGGGTCATTTTGGAAAACCTCAAAGTAGATGGTCTCCAAGGTCTCTTTTAAGATCAAACATTTTATAAACTCTTAAAGAATAGTTTTCAATGGGTATTAAATATATGGTAAAGTTGCAACTGGAATTTAGAAATTTCAAACTGAAATTTATAAATCTATACCTGAGGGTAATCCTCTCTTCATTTCTCCATGATCACATTATTGAACTAGTATGCAAACTAATATGATAGATAGACATAGAGACAGATATATAGCCTTGTATAAGTTAGATTCAAGTAACAGACAATAATGTAGACAATAACACAGAAACATCAAGCTACAAATCAAGTAACCGGTCCCATGATTCAAAGGTGGGCTTGAAATTAGCCACCAGGGACTTGAAATATCTCTCTGTTTCAATTTATATTAAAATAGTATATTTTTATTGGAATTGAAATATCTCTAAATTTTATTTTTCTGAAAAATAGCATCAATAGAACAATATAAAATCAATAGGTAGACATACACTGAACAAAAATTGCCCTGCTACACAACTTAAACCATTGTATAAAATGTTTGAAGTAATCTAGGCAAGTGAGAGTACTCGCCAGCTTAACACAGTTTGCCATGTCCTGGAAAGAAGAGCAAACTATCTAATAAACAGATATGTGCCTGCAATGTTGGTTTTGCTTTATTGCTTACATCTTTTCTATTTTCAGCCGAGTTTCCAGGAGACACGCGATGTGTATGCTGCTGCCTAACAGAGTTTTACTTTAGACATAGTTAATTCCATTATTAATTAATTATTATAAATACTAGTTTCCAGTTTGCTATATAAGAAGCTTAAAGTCATCATTTCCTCTAACAATAAGTAAAAGTCAAACAAACTGAAAAATCAACAACTTGTCTTAGAATTGCCATAGTAGTGAGCTAATAGGGCAAACTGCTGTCTCAAAAACTGGAGACAGGCTAGATACAGAGAATCACAACTTAACAGAGCAGAAACCCATGAGCAGAAACCACCAACACTGCCAGTGTTGGGGTAGGAAAATCTGAACTATAACTGAAAATTTTCTGGAGGCTCAGTTTGAACATGTCTGAGAGGTAACAACTCCAGAAGAACCCTCACACGTTTGTGAGTTATACCTTTGACATCTCTACCATGTTCCCACAGGGGTGATTAGAGAAAAATCCTCTCATGCTTCCAGGAGAAGGAGAAGAAAAATAGCTATTTTGTAATACGCTAGAGCATTTCATTTTTCTTAATAAAGTATGTCCTTAAAAGAAATTATTTTATTAGTGCTTCGCCTATAGGGGTTTTATCAGGGCCCAACTGAGTTGGAGGAAAAGAAATACCCAACTCTACCCCCTACTAGCTATATCACCCATAGGAAATGGAGTTGGGAGGTTACTCAGATATGCTTGTGAAGTTCGCAGTCCGAAAATCACAGGCTGACTCACTAAAAGACCGAGACCCAATCATAGGATTGCAGAACACGCCCCTGCCCGCATATCTTACTGCCATATTAATAAAGGCCTATTTAATACAGTTCCTCTTACATAATACATCATGTCCAGCTAACAAGAAAAGATATTATAAGTAATACTAAAAGACAAAAAGCACAGTTTCAAGAAACTGAGCAAGCATTAGAATCTGTGTAAAATACAGGAAGAATGTTAGAATTACCAGACCAGAAATAAATGAATTAAAAACTATAGTTACTATGTTCTGGGTTCCAATAAACAAAATAGAAAACACGTAAGAACACATGGATAATGTAAACAAAGAAGTGGACATTCTGAGAAAGAACTGATTAAAAATGCAGGAGATCAAAAGCAATAAAAAATAAATTAAGGTTGTCTTTGATGGATCATTAATACACTGGACATGACTGAGTAAATTATCTCTGAGTTTGAAGATATGTTAAAATAAATCTTCAAAAAAAAAGAATATGAGAAAAAAAGAATGAAAAAAACATTCAAGAACTGTGGAACCATCACAAAATGTATAAGTAATGCATTGCAGGAGTATAAGAAATAGAAGATAGAAAAGGACAGAAGGAATATTTGAAGCAACAATGACTAAGAATTTTACTAAATTAATGTCAGACACATTAATGTCATTAAGTTAATGTTAGCCACAGATCCGGGAAGGTCAGGGAACGGCAAATAGAAAAAAAAATGCCAAAAAAATCTACATCTATGCGTATCATATTAAAAACGGAGACAATAAAAGAAAAAATTGAAAGGAACGGAAAAATACCTTATATAGAGTGAAGCAAAGACAATTACTACATCTGATTTGTCCTTAGAGACCATGCAGGCAAGAAGAGAACAACGTGAAATATTTGAAATGTTTTTAAAGAACGCACTTACCTAGGTATGTATTTTTGAAAATTATCCTTTGAAAATGAAGGACAAATAAAGCCTTTTTCAGACAAACAAAAATTGAGAGAACTTACTTGTCGGTAGATTTGTCTTGTAAGAAATGTTAAAATAAGTTTTTCAGATTGAATGAAAATATAGGTAATAAACTCAGATCTACATAAAAAAGGAAGAGCATTAGAGAAGTAATAAATGAAGAAAAATGAAAACTTTTCTTTCTTATTCTTAACTGACATAATAGATGATAGCAGTTTGTTCTTATCAGAGGCTGGAAGGGGAGAGAGAAGTTGGAATGGAGAGGTGGGGAAGGTTATTGGGTTAAAAAAATAGAAACAATAAATAAATCCTTCTATTTGATAGCACAATAGGGTGAATATAGTCAACAATAACTTCATTGTATATTTTAAAATCATGAAATTGGATTGTCTGTAACTCAAAGGGTAAATGCTTGAGGGGATGGATACCCCATTCTTCATGATGTGAGTACCTCATACATACTGCATGCCTATATCAAAACATCTCATATGCCCCATAAATATATATAACTACTATGTAGGCACAAAATGCTTTTTAAAAAATTTAAGAAATAAAAAAGTCATACACTAACAAATGAAGCTTTTAGCTTATAATTGTGTTTCATTTCTGCACTTTCAACTAAATAAAATTCAGTGTCATAAGTTTAAAAAAAAACAATGTGTGTTCATACACACGCATACTTTGTATAACTGAAATAAACAACATCAATTAAATCAGGAACAGGAAAGGAGAATTCGAAATTTTTTTATTACCAGGCACTTGGCATTACCTGTGAAGTGGTATAGTGCTATTTAAAAGCAGACTTGGCCTAGCTGTAAACCTATATTATAGATTCTAGAGCAAAGACTAATAAGTGAAAAAATAATATTGATAAGAAAGGAGAGAAAATGTAATCATAAAATTCTCTACTAAAATTACAAAAGGTAGGAAAAGAGTAAAATATAAAAGTAGAAACAAAAATCAAGGGCAATGAACAGAAATCAGTAAAGTAGATAGTAGATATTAACGCAACTATATAAATAACCATTTAAATGGTTTAAGTACATCAATTAAAAGACATAGATTGTCAAATTGGATCTAGAAAAAAAAAAAAAAAAAAAAAACTTCAGCTATACATTTGTTGATAGGATTTGGCTTTGTGTCCCCACCCAATTATCACCTTGAATTATAAATTCCCACAAGCCTCATATGTCAAAGGAGAAGCCCGGTGGGAGGTAATTAAATCATGGTGTGGTTTCCCCCATGCTCTTCTTGTGGTAATGAATGAAACTCAGGGGGTCTGATGGTTTTATAAACATCTAGCCTCTCCCCTGCTTACACTCATTTTCTCTCCTGCCCCTGTGAAGAGGTGCCTTCCACCATGACTGTTAAGTTTCCTGAGACCTCCCTAGCCATGCAGAACTGTGAGTCATTTAAACCTCTTTTCTTTACAAATTACCCAGTATTGGGTATTTCTTCATAGCAGCATGAGAATGGGCTAATGCAGTAAATTGGTACCAAGGTAATGGGCACTACTGTAGAGGTACGAGAAAATGTGGGAGCAACTTTGGAATTGGGTAAAAGGTAGAGGTTGGAACAGTTTAGAGGGTTTGGAAGAAGACAGGAAGTTGTGGGAAAGCTTGGAAATTTATAGAAACCTGTTGAATGGTTTTGACAAAAATGCCAATTAGTGATATGAAAAATGAAGTCCAGGCTGAGGTGGTCTTGGATGGAGATGGGGAACTTCTTGGGAACTGGAGCAAAGGTGACTCTTGCTATGCTTTAGCAAAAATACTGGCAGCATTTTGCCCCTGCCCTAGAGATCTGTGGAACCTTTAACTGGAGAGAGATAATTCAGAGTATCTGGCAGAAAAATATCTAAGCTGCAAAACATTCAAGGGGAAGCAGGGCATAAAAGTTCAGAAAATTTGCAGGCTGATGATGCAATAGAAAAGAAAATCCCATTTTCTGGGGAGAAATTCAAACTAGCTGCAGAAATTTGCATTAAGTATCAAGGGGTCTAATGTTAATCATGAAGAAAATGGGGGAAATGTCTCCAGGGCATGTCAGAGAAATTCACAGTAGCCCCTCAATCACAGGCCTGGAGACTAATGAGAGAGAAATGGTTTTGTGGGATGGACCCAGGACCCCCCTTCTCTATGCGGCCTTAGGTCATGGTGCATTGCTTCCCAGCTGTTTCAGCTCCAGCCATGGCTAAAATGAAAAAGGTTCTCACTCTGTTGCCCAAGCTGGAGTGCAATGGCATAATCTCGGCTCACTGCAGCTTCGACCTCCAGGGCTCAAGTGATTCTCCCACCTCAGCCTCCAGAGCAGCTGGGACTACAGGTGTATGCCACCAGAGCAGAATGATTTTTTAAAAAATTTTGTACAGATACAGGGTCTTATTATGTTGTCCAAGCTAGCCTAGAACTCCTGGGCTCAGGCAATTCTCCTGCCTCAGCCTCAGCGAATGATTTTTTTTTTAATTTGTATAGATAGAGTCTCATTATGTTGCCCAGGCTAGTCTGGAACTCCTGGGCTCAGGAAATTCTCCTGCCTCAGTCTCCCAACTGGGATTACAGGTATCAGCCATCATACCAGTCTAGCCACTCAATTTCACTGTGAACCTACAACTGCCCTAAAAAGTAAACTCTCTTTTCAACAAAATGTTAAATACTTTGCATATTATTAAATGCTCAAACTTCTCTGCAGGTTTAATTCTCCCAACTGAAATGTAAGCTCTTTAAGGAAAAAGATGATGGCTTATAAATTTTCTGTTTCTTTTTAAGACTCTAGCTGAGGGCCTCATTCAAAGTAGAAGCAGCACAAATATTCACTAAGTTAATGAACATATGTATAGATCTATAAGTAGGTAAAGCCAAAACTGATATTCACAAGTCTTTTAAAGTTTCTTAAAAATATCTGCAATACCAAAAGGGAGAATGACTGATATAATAAAAACCTGAACCTGCCACCAGACTCACATATTGAATACCGAGTTTACAATGAAAAAGCTCTAAAAATTTGAGGATTAGGAAAAAGGAACTCATAGACTACTCTGTTCACATTCGCCTCTCTCCTGCTCAGTGGTAACTGCTATGCCGCTGATGTTTATCATCCCCAGTTCCCAAGTGCTTCTTTATATCTTTCCTACTCATGTACGAATTCTTGCACAACATAGAATTTTACCATTGCCTACATTTAAACTGTAAAAAAATACTTGATTTACAATCTATGAAACGTGCTTTTAAAACATATGTATGTTAGCATGATAAATTCAGTTTGAGTCATGGCATTCTAATACATTCATTTCCACTAGTTTTTAGCATGTATTTTTCATAAATATACAATAACTTATTTTTTCTTTCCTGTGTTGATAGAAATTTAGGTTATTTTCATTCTTTCTGGAAATAACCGACAGTGCTGTTCATTATGGCAGTGCCACAATGAACATTTCTCTCCATGCCTCTGAGGGCAGACATGAGCAGGTTGCTCTAGGTCAGTCTAGGAGGGGAAATGCTGGGTCACAGCCTGCGCATATCTTCAATTTGATTAGTGTTTTCCAGACAGCTCTCCAAACCGGATGTACAATTTACACTCTTAGGAATCTTCATTTTATAAAGCTATAGTTTCCCAACACTTAACTCTTGGCCTTTTAGGCACTGACATTTATGTGAGGATGCTTTGTGCTGTCAACTTTGCTCAAAGGGCTGTTTCTCAAATCTCCCAATTCACTTTTGTGTTTGCTCAAGAGTCACGACTCAGGTATACTATTGTTTGAATCAATTCCTCTGCCTCTGCTGTGATTTCATAATGTGAAGCCACTTTAGTTGTTTTGTGTCCAAATTCTATGAGTTCCTTTTTCCTAAGCCTCAGATTTTTAGAGCTTTTCATTTTAAACTCGGCTTCTACTATAATTGAAAGTTTGGATTAATGGCAAATAAAGGACTGCATTTATCTAAATGTGATCTGTTTTAATACCACAGATTACCAGACAATTCACATGCTCTGGTCTCCTTGCATCTTAACAAGCTTAATATACTATTTCATTGTACTGTGGATTAATAGCACCAGAGGGCAATACTATGGCTGCTGAGATTTTAAGGTCTGGATAACTATAGGCTTCAGCTAATGCCCCATAACTGAAATTTATTAAATATGTAATGCCTCAGAGCACAGTTTAATAAAACAAGCTGCACTATGAAGTATTCAGGCCATATTTCAAAGGGAAGCCCATGTTAAGTGATCATTTAAATAAGAATTTACTACCAAAAATAGCCCATTCTGATTTGACATCGAGGTTACTACCGATATATATATGTGTGTGTGTATATATATATATATATGTGTGTGTGTGTGTGTGTGTGTGTGTATATATATATATATATTTTTTTTTTTTTTCGTCCTAACTTACTTCCCACCTCAGATTTCCTTTGGAAAAGGGTAGTCCCTACAATTGTGAGTCAGGATCAGAATTAAGGAAGGAAGATAGAGAGGTAAATAGATAGGTAGGTAGGCAGGCAACTGGGTAGGTAGATGGATAGATGGGCAGATAGAAAGACAGACAGACAGACAGACAGACAGACAGACAGACAGACAGACAGATAGATAGATAGATAGATAGATAGATAGATAGATAGATAGATAGAGAAATGAATATTTCTACCTGGTCTTTTCCTCAACAAGAATTTGAGGTAGCTACTAGATTTTTTTTACTGTGAACATTTCTGTTAAAACATTAAGTATATTATCAATATAGAAAAATATACAAGTACTAAGCAAACAACTTGAATTTTCCATCAAAAGGAATACAATCATTTGATCAGCATCAAGATCAAGAAGCAAAACATGACAAAAGCCTGGAAGCCTTCTTAAGTCTTCTTCTAAATATTTAGCTCTAGCAAGATAACTACTATGTCACATTTTAGTTTATGATTTGTAAACCAAACACTTTTTACAATGTTAGACCAAAAAACTCTTTATGAAATTAATGATGCCAAGAGAAGAAAAGGATTAACCTAGGGTTACAAATAGAAAGGAAGATAAGAATTAAAGATAAACTTAGGCATCTTGATGTCCTGTCCACTGTCCATTCTATTTGCTTTTACAGCTACTCAGCTCACTTTCAATTTCATTTAAATGTGGTATGAAATTCAGTAACCAATTGAATGTTGTCTCATTACCTTTCCATGACAGAGGCTGACACTCTGCCGTGGTTGAGTATCTTGTAACCCAGGCAACTCTCTGGAATCTAGTTGCTGCAGCCTTCAGCTGTTAACTTCCTTAAGATTTATTCCAGTTTTTAAGCAGAGGTCATGCTATTAATGGGGTAACCTCCACCAATTACTGAGAAAGGGATAGCTAAGGGTAGGGTTTTTTTGGCTGGTCCCCAGCCAATGACTAAGCAATTATTGAGCTCCAGCCAATGACCACACAAGGTTATAGCTAATTTTACCCAATGTAGAATTCCTCTAACAAATAACCTTCACTCTATAGTATCCTGTTAGGCTGGCTGACCCTTGGTTAGACTGTCATGATGGTCTGAAGCTTCCCTTGCCAAATCTGTCCCTTCCCACATTTTCTCTGCATAGCTAATACACCTTGACAAAAATGTTAGCCTCTTAAATCTGCTCAAAATATGCCACTTGGAGATGCTAACTTGCAAAAACAGAAAATATATCCTGATTGTCTAACTTTAAGTCCATAGTCTTTTTTTTCAATGCCAGTCCCTAAACATTCTAGTCAATTGAGGTTTCACTGTCATGTGATTCAGTACAAAGAACTTGAAATTTCAGATTCTGACACATTCGTGTTTTATTTTGACTTTCACTATGTATCTGCTAGTGTAGGCTAGTTGCGTTTGTGCTCCAATAATTGTGTTATCTATTAAATTAGAAGAATAATATTTACTATGTAAGTCAAAATGTGATCATTAGGATATATGAGAGCGCACAAATCATTTAGCCCAGTGCTGAACTCCAAAAGTTCCTATTAAATTATAATTTTATTGAAAACCAATTAGATGAGGAAAGTCACTTCCATTTATCTTGTGATCATTCTGATTTGGAAACATTTCAAACATAGTTACAGCCAGTATTCTCTATTTTAGCACTTCTGTTCTTTGTGAAAAGATTATTGTCCATCTAAACCTAGATGGCATTTTATAATCACCCAATCCTAGGGACAGTTTCTCATACCTAAAGAAAGGTTCAGATAGTAGAAGGACAGGGGTATTTTACATCAGGGAAATACCATACATATTTGCTGCTTTTAGAAATACCAAAGAGAAAAATTCTCACAAGAAATTTCAACACAATCCAAGCTCTGCTAGCAAGACTCCAGGAGCAAAGTACTAATCTTTATAATGTCTCTGATGCTTCATTTAACTTTTGGCCCATAAGACTAGACACAGGCCACCGGCTGACTCATTCATGGTGAATTGAATGCTAAGTACACACACATGCACAGACACACACACACACACACACACACACACACACACACACAAAATACAGGCACATGAGCACTCTACAGAAACCAAAACCCCAACCAGAAAGCCTTAACAACATAATCTGTTCCAAACTGACTATCAATTCTGTCTCATCCGTGCTAAGGAGATCAAGTTTAAAGTAAACTAAAGCTCATTAGCCTAGCTCAATTCTCTTCCTCATCCCTAGTTATTTAAGAATAAATTGCCGGGCGCGGTGGCTCAAGCCTGTAATCCCAGCACTTTGGGAGGCCGAGGCGGGTGGATCACGAGGTCAAGAGATCGAGACCATCCTGGTCAGCACGGTGAAACCCCGTCTCTACTAAAAATGCAAAAAATTAGCTGGGCATGGTGGCACGTGCCTGTAATCCCAGCTACTCAGGAGGCTGAGGCAGGAGAATTGCCTGAACCCAGGAGACGGAGGTTGCGGTGAGCCGAGATCGCGCCATTGCACTCCAGTCTGGGTAACAAGAGCGAAACTCCGTCTCAAAAAAAAAAAAAAAAAAAAAAGAATAAATTACCATATACATCAAATAAAAGAATGCATTTCTCAAGTGTCTCAGAATTTTTATAATTTTTAAGTTGATGCTATTTACACACTAGTTGTGCAAATAAGAATACGTTAGTCACTTGTCAGTGATTATTATACTCAGAACATGTAAAATAAAATTCCAGAAAGCAATATACAAAGAGATGACCAAGATTTTTACTTGGTCATATGAAAGCTCCAAGTTTCACAGAATAGAAATAAACAACCCCAACTAGATTTGGTTTTAAGTGCCTATAAGACATTTTAAATAGAATCAAATAAAATTTAAGAGAAAGTCCAAATTATCTGAACTCTTACTAGTACTGCTTTAAAACTTGAGATTTAGCTTGTCCTCTTCCTCTTCCCCTCCTTTTCCATCACGCAAATCAAGTATTCTTGAGGTTCATCTATGTGCCAGACACTGACAGGTTCTGCATTCTACCCAGCTTGAATTTACTTCTTCCTTTTTCAATCACCACTCAAGGCCATTCTCAACCCTTGCCTGGGCTTTTCTTCTAGCTGAACCCTTACACATCTCTAATCATTCTTCACAGGGCAGCAAGAATTATCTTTGCCATCATAAATCTGATCATGGTAGAGAAGGCTGCACTTTAAATCCTTTAATGACCTCCCAGAGAACGGCTATGGTAATTGTTTTGGGCTAGATCCTGGACACAAGATGCATGATCTATCCCAGTCATTACATTGCTTAGACTATACCATTTAATAATACCACACCTCTGATCTCTAAGTTCTAGCTAGAAGAAAATAAGTAAATAAATAAAATCAAGAAAAAGAATTATCGTAATGTATCTACATTGGAAAAGATGGTAAAAATAACTCATCGTATATGAGTTGATAACTTCATAGAAAAAAAAAAAACCTGTAAGCTATAAGAACAACTATTAAAACTAATACATAACTTTAGAAGACATGCAAGAAGCAAAATACACAGAAAAAATCAATTTTATTTTAATATACTAACAACAATTAAGAATAAATATCCTTTTCAACAGCATCATAATATAAAATATTTAGGGGTAAATAAGACAAAAATATGCAGGAATTGTACATTGAAACCCATGAAATGTTGTTGAGAAGAATTAAATAAAATCCAAAAAACCGAAAATTTATACCATGCCCATGAATCAGAAGGCTTGATATTGTTGCAATGTCCATTAACCTCAAGTTGACTGATAAACTGAACACTACTCCAATAAAAATTCCTGCAATTTTTCTTCTACAAATTGACAACATGAGCCTAAAATTATAGAAGAGTCCAAATGATTTTGGAAAACAAAATGCAGTTAGAGGACTTACTTTACTTGATTTCAAAATTTGTTTTAAAACTGATATGTAGAAAATGTAGAACTGAAATATAGATGAATAAATAAATCAATGCAAAAGAGAAAATTTAGAAATAGACTCATATGTTAATTTTCAATAAAGGTGAAAAGGAAATTAAATAGAGAAATGACAATCTTTTCCACACGGTGTTGGACAAAATAGATATCTATATGCAAAGAATTAATTTAACTTCATGCCTAACAACATTTGCAAAAAGTAAATCAAAATAGATTATAGCCTTAAATACAAACCCTAAAACTGAAATTTTGCAGGAAAATGTAAGAGAAAATTTCTGAGATTGTGTACCAGACAAAAATTTCTTCTTCATTATACTAAAATATAATCTATAAAGGAAAAAAATTAAAAATTGTGCTTCATCAAAACACAGAATTTCTGCTCTTCAAGTGATATTGTTAAGAGCATGAAAAAGTAATCCACACACTATATGAAATTATTTGCAAATCACATCTATGATAAAGAACTTGTATCCAGAATAGATAAAAAAAAATAAAGAATTCTCAAAACTCAGTAATAAGAAAATAAATAACTAAATAAAATTGGGCAAAAAATTGAGCTGATACTATACCAAAGATATATCGATGGCAAAGAAATGCATAATTATTCATTGTGACAGAAAGCATATTAGCGGTTTCCTGGAAAATAGGGAGGGGTTAGTGAGGGCTAGACGGAGCAATGTCAAATGGGCATGAGGAAACTTTCGTGAGTGAGGCATGTGTACATTATATTGATCGTAATGATGGTTTCACAAGTGTAAATCTATGCCAAAATTATTAACCTGTAAGTTTAAATATGTGCCATGTTTTATGTCAATCATACATCAACAAAGTTGTTAATAATTTATGATAAAGTGTATGTCACTGTTGCTGAAAATTCTCCCTTCCTTAAAAACTTTGTAATGTGCCATCAATACTGATGGCAGCCGTGGAGCATCTGGAGCGGCCTCTGCCACCATGCAGCTGCTGCCAGGAGGGCGTGGGGAGGAGGCAGGCAATCCCCTTGCAGCCTGCCTCCCTGGGGGCTGCCGCGACAAGGCCAGTGGTTTGTCCACCGACAAGGGAGCAGTGCAGTCTGGCAGAGAGAGGCTCCAGGGGGAGCTAGGCCAGGCGGTACAGAGCTTGTACACAGAGCCTGAGAATCAGAGCTGGGGTGTGGAGCAGGGGCTCTGATTCCTGATTCGGGGGCCCTGGGTGGGAAGTGGGAGAAGCGCCCACTTTGGGGACCCAGGCAGCCGCGCAGCCACTGCACCCACTCTGCAAAAGGCTCCCAGCTCCTGCGCCTCTGTGCGGGGCAGCCTGGGGCCGCGTGCCCAGGGTCCAGCCGCAGAGCCTGACACTCCCAGACACTCCCAGGGGCCTGAGATCTGCTCCCGGAGGTGCCTGGCCAGGCAGGGCCACCAGCTGTGTGAGTGGCAGCCCCAGGCAGCCCCTGGGCCCCAGGGCCATGGGAGAAGCTCGCAGAGATGTCACCCCTGCCCTGGATATTGGCCGGGCCCAGCAAGGACGAGAAGGTGCAGCTGGGACACACACTCCACGTAGCTGGGGCGACCCCGGAGCAGGCAGCAGTGCAGCCCTCCCAGGCGCAGCTGCAGCCGCCTAAGTTAGGGACCCCGGCCTCCCCGTGCTCTTGGGGACCGGAACCGGAAGCAGCCTGGACGCCATGGACGGCGCCAGGAGGCAGGCAGAAGTCAGGACCCGCCGAATGGAGAGGCTGAAAGTGCTGTAACACAAACAGGGCTGAAACATACCCCCTTGCTCTTCACGTTGCAGACAAAGAGAAGAAGAGAAGAGCTGCAGCCCTTCAGGGAGCCCAGACTTGGGACCTCCCAGAAAGCCAGGGCTATGGGTCTGTCTTGGGGCCCTGCAGTTCCTGGCGTGTCCAAGCTTCCAGGCACCGACGCATTCCCTGGTGCCAGCAGGGGAAGCTGCTTGCAGCATGCCTTGTCCAGCTGCAGCCTTGCAGAGCCAGTGCCCATGCCGGAGCGTGCAGCTGCCCGCCCCAAGGCAGCAGCTGGTGTGTCTTACTGAGCAGTGGCTGGACCCTATGCTCACTCACACACCCCTTGCCGCTCCACTCCTGACTTGCAGTCTCCCTTGGAGGCGTGGGATCCAGGCCAGTAGGGTGAGCTGAGCACAACCTGTCAGGCCGAGTGGGTGGAACGAGTCCAGCAGGCACGGGAGCAAAACTTTGCAAAGGCGCCACCAGCCACAGATTTCCTGCCATAAAGGTGCAACCCCAAAGATCCCATAACAGTACTCCTCAACATTTCCAGTGTGTGTTTGACTCTCTGGATTCCAAGATTTAATAAATACTGCTGTATTAACTATGTCTTTTATTTTCTATATTTTAATGTTTTCACTTCTGAGGCTCTGTTGCCATCTGGAGGAAATGGCCCTCTCAGGGTTATCCATTTACCAGGCATAGTAAACAACTCTCCTGGTAAACAATATTTCCAGATGCAACCATACTAATTCAGAGCAATTCATACCAATTCATACACACCCTCAACCTCCTCCTTTCTTAGGGTGTCATCCTCTGAGCCACTATCCCCCTGTGCCAGGGCCAGATACTTGACTACTGGGCTAGGGACAGTTCCTATACCTCCAAGCTCACTGAAATTATTCAAACTAGCCAGTCTTGAACACCCATACCCTGCCTCATTGTTTCTTCCTGTAGAAACCATAATGAAGACTCGAATACACTATGCCCCTCTCTCTCATTCACTCTGCCACCTGGCAGAACCTAGTGCTTTCCTGCGTCCCCTCCCTGTCCTCTTCCCCAGTGACAAGGCAACATGGCATGCCTCTTCCTCTTGGGAAATGTGAGTAACAAATTATCTTCTCAGTGGCAGTCAGCTCCTGACCTATGGTCATTACTGAAATATCTACATAAATCATGATATTTAAATATTAATAAAACCCATTAAAAATTAAAAGTCACCTTAGTTATGCTATCTCCCTGTTCACTCTGATGCCCCACTTCGTGTCTAAAACATTTATACTTTCATTCACTATGGATAACCTGTCCAGTTATGCCATTTCATGAATTAAAATGTCCTTTAACAAAACAATTTCTAAATTATAAACTAATGTCACCAAATGATATTTGGTGGTAAAAGCAACATCTGTTTAATGTATTCAGCGATTTTTACGAAAAAGTCAAATTTTTTGACAATATGATAATTCTGCTATCAAAGAATACACAGTTCCTCTCTCTTGGAGTCATTTATAAACCTTGGTTTTGGTTTCACATTTTTTTCAAGATGGTAAAATTTACTTTTTCTCTAACTACACCACAGCAGTCCGTTTTATGGAAAACATACTTTTGGCACCACTTCTCAGAATTATGTAAATTTTATAACATTGTTTATTAGGAAATTAAGTGCACAACTATTTTAATAATTAGATGCCAAGGGGAGGGGCAGAGAAAAAACAGGTGTTTATCATGGATACTTATTTAAAACATATAACAACTGGTAATTTGTTAGTTAAAAGGGGAAAGGTGTACCCCATTCAAAATTTGTATCCTATGTAAAATACTGTGATTGATTATATATTTAAAGTGTACCCTATTCAAAATAATTATTTTTTATTCCCTTGCTCAGTGAAACTATTCTGAAATTTGAAAGTTTGACCTTTGTGTGTGTGTAAATTTCTAGGGTTTGCACTGTCATAGCTTATAGAGCATGTGCTATTCATCCTAGATGGCTGTTGGAATATCTGTGATTGTCTCCCCTTCTAATCAGACATTTAACACATAAATCATTAGAAACCCATGATAATCTAGTGCTTAGGACCGACACTTAGAATCTGTACCGACGTGTCTCCTTGGCCCTGTTATTTGTGTCACTGTATGGTGATCTGGCTGGTGTGCATCTTCTCTAATTCCCCAAATGTCCATTTTTGTTTATACCCATTTAATAGAATTTCATGAGCACCTATGGGATACTGGTTTGTGTCAGATTCAGGGGGCAATATGTAGGGAACATATGATCTACCCCACTTCCCGGGATGTTTAGCCCAACATTGGAATACTAAAACTTGTGTTAATAAAAAAATTAAGAGCAAGACACAACTTTCTATAATTAGATTCCAACTTGAATATGATTACATGCATTAGTAAATGATTTGGTAAAGCACAGGAACAGAGAGCACGGTGCTCAGCATCAACATTCCCACATCAGAATCCTGGCTTTAGCACAAACTAGCTATATGGTCTCAGGTCTGTCAAGTCTGGATATTATTAACAATGGCATAGGCTACCATGAAGAGTAAATGCAATAATCTGTACACTGCTCAGCACAGTGCCTAGTTGGTAAGTATCTAAGTCTGGCTCAAAAGCCAGAGTTCCACACATAACGTTGCCATTTACAAAAGGAGGCTATTAAAAGAGGATGCCACTGTACACTGTATTTGAAATGAAGTTGAAGCCAGATAGCTTAGAGAAATTCAAAACACAGTTAAGGGGGAGAGTTGATATCAGACCCCCAGCAAGAGTGATGAGATTTCCTTTGAACAGGAGGTAAAATGAATGAAAACATTAACAATTCATAAGTCTTTGAATAATTTGAAGGTGGAGCACAAACCTGTCAGTGTAGGAAGTCAAAACTAAGATCATGAGCCATGTCAGAATGTTGGGGGACAAGTTTATGTGGAGATGGCTCCATGGCACAGAACTGAATTGTTATGTTAGGGAGGCAGGCAGAATTAAATGAGAGGCAGACATGATTTTGTTTCAGGAAAGTAAAATCCACATTATTGTATATATTGTTTAGGTAATATTATGGGTTATATGGTTAGTTCTCACCCATACATTCTAAGAAAAATCATAAGAGTTTATATACAAATGCTAGTAAAACTTGTGGGAACTTGGACTATCTTAGAACAAATTGAAAGACTGAAAGACATTATACAAACTTTTTATAGGGAATAAAGGAGGCCTAACTTATGGTATAATGGTTGAATAAAATAAATGCTTAATAAAAATATAGTTAAACATAAAGCATTAATAATATATAAAATAGTTATAATTACAGCAGATAACATCATCTTTGAAAGCAAGTGTAAAGATAAAATTAATACTGTCAAAATTGAGATTCTGCTTACAAAGTAATTGTCCTTATTAGAGTCACTAGAAATAGGAAAAAATTACTATACCTGAGGTCCTTTATTTTAAGAAATGGAAAAGAAAGTCATTTGTTATAATGACAAGGACTTAACTCTACATGACTGAGTTCCCAGCCTCTGCACCGATATTAGCATAATATTAGGTCCGTTATTTATAACTAAAAAATGATGAAGCCAGGGGTTTTTTGCTTTTGTTTAAGCTGCAGAAAGCTGCAGGGAAGCATTAACCCCAGCCTAACAAGCCCAAGCTGGATAGTCAATAAACTCTTGTGTTTGAGGGCACAAGAGAGGGTTGAATTCATAAAGCACGTTAATGAACTGAAACCCAAAGGGTAATCATTCCTACAATCCCTACCCTAGGAAGAGATGTTAGGTAAATATCACTTCACCTTTGGCAGAGAAGTAGGACTAAGACATAACCATTATAAAAGTGGGTGAAAATTTTAAAAAGGTATCAATTTCTAAATGCCTTTTCTTCTTTCTCTAATTGGCTTTCCCAAAACAATTAATGAACATAGAACACAATCTACACTTATTTTTTATCCAGTTATTTATGTTACGTCACATTCCAAAATGGCTAGGAAGCCATTTGTGCAAGCACAATGTCTTCTTTTACATCTTCTCTGTTCTTAGAATATGTAGTTCAGACTGAATATTTCTAAAATATTCTCACCAGTCCATTTAATTAAGAGAACATTTGTCATTATGTGTTTCTTTTCTTTTAACTCCTAAAAGGAGTATGGATTCCAAAGTCGACTAGACATGGGTTTATCCTGCTCTACATTTACTCTGTGTCCTTAGACAAGGAATCAAATGAGCAATTTAATTATTCTCCTTAAAAATTGGAATAACATACACTGCATAATATAGTTTTGAAGTTTTAATTAAACATACAATGAATCATACACAGTATTTGATATATGATAGGGCTCTATCCTAGAACCTGCTTCAAAATATTGTCAAAGGCTACAAAAACAGTTAGGTGTTCAGCCACTCCTCCTTTTCTCTCTTTTCCTTTGCAGAGATTACATGCTTTTCATGGCATACTTTACCCTCAAAGGATCTAGGAAAGAAAATCTTAGACTCACCTCAACACAGAAATTCATGCAATATCTACCAGTTAATAAGAGCTCATGCATAGCGTATAACCTCTTTGATATCTCTGGTCTAATTGGTGTAACCTGGAAGCAAAGGAATAATTACAATACAGTGAAATGAAAGCTAGAGATGCATAAAAGATAATATTTAGTACATAATGGAAAAAAGATAAAGAGGTCAAGAATGGATCTCCAAATTAGTAATATTTAACATGAGGTTGACGATTATGGTAAGTTCAATTAAAAGAAGATGATTCTGTATATTCCTAGGAGTAAAATACACATGAGTAACACAGAGATAAAACTGTAGTCAAACAAAACCCAGATAATAAATACCCTTTAAACAATGACAAAAACATAGTGAAACCGCATCTCAACTAAAAATACAAAAGATTAGCTGGGTGTGGTGGTATGTGCTTATAATCCCAGCTACTCAGGAGGCTGAGGCAGGAGAATTGCATGAACCCAGGAGGTGGAGGTTGCAGTGAGCAGAGGTTGTGCCATTGCACTCCGGCTCAGGCAACAGTGCAAGGCTCCATCTCAAATTTAAAAATATCATGCCACTGGATCTTAAGCAAGGTAGTGGGTCAAATTTGTGCTAAATAAAAAAAAAAAAAACCTAACACTAGCAAATACTATATATAGTATTTTAATATATATATACATACACATATATATATATATCAATAGAATATTATATGTATATATGGAATTATATATAGAATATTATAAATAGAATTATATAGAATTGGTATATGAGCATATGTGTAAATATATACATATATAAAAGGAAAAACAAATAAAAGAAAAAAGAAAGAAAAAAACAAATGTTTGTGAGGATGTGGAACAATTGGAGCCCAGTGCTCTGTTGGTGGGAATGTAAAATGGTATAGGTGCTATGTTAAACAGTATAGAGGCTCCTCAAAAATTAAAAATAGAACCACCTTCTGATTTAGTAATCCCATTTCTAGATATTTATTGGAAACATTTCAAATAAGGATCTCTAAGAGATATTTGCACTTCTGTGTTTATTGTAGCATTATTTATAATTAGCCAAAAAAACAGGTTGTTTTAGGCAGTAAAAATGACCTAAATGTCTGCTGACGGATGAATGGAATAAACAAAATGTTTATAGATAAATAAATGATTAATAATTTCATTTGCCTGGAATAGCTATTATACATATATTATCCATATGTAACATACATAGATGTTATACATGTTATTTGTGTTATATATGTTATAATATTTATATAGATAAAACACACACAAGGGAATGTTATTCAGCCTGGTTAAAGAAGGAAATCTGTCACATGCTACATCATGAATGAATCTTGAGGATATCATGCTAAGCAAAATAAACCACTGAGAGAAAAACAAACACTGTAAGATCCTACTTTTATGAGATATTCAGAAAAGTCAAACTCATCAAAACAAAAAGCAAAATGGTGTTTGCTGGGACTAGAAAGCTATAATTAGAGGGTTGGTGTTCAATGTGTACACATTTTCAGTCATGCAAGATAAAAATGATTTAGAGATATGTTGTACAACAATCTGCATATTGTTAACCATACTGTACTGTACACTTACATATTTGTTAGGTGGGAAGATTTCATGTCATTTTTTTTACCATAATAAAAAATACTGTGTCATAAGTAAAAATATTAAAACTGGCAATTGGACAAACAGTAGGAGGGGAAAACACCCAGGCAAATGGAATCACTTGAAAATAAGCAGAGGAAAGGAAAAACAGACTGTATTAGATATTTCTTAGATATTAGGAACAGGAACTTAAAATGATTGACTTGTTGATTACATGATTGATTTGAAAACTCAATTACACTTCAAAAACAAATCTTTACAATATAAACACTGCCTTCTCCATCTGCTACCATAAGGAAAAATATGCCTCAGTTTATATTGACTCTGTTCATTCCCCTAAAATGTTCTGAAAACTTGCTACTAAAAAGGCCACTCTGTATTTGTTTGCCTCCATCAATGTTAACCACATTTTTTCTTTATTTTTTATTTTTTGAGATGAAGTGTTGCTCTTGTTGCCTAGATTGAAGTGCAATGGCACAGTCTTGGCTCACTGTAACCTTTGCCTTCCAGGGTCAAGGGATTCTCTTGCCTCAGTCTCCCAAGTAGCTGGGATTACAGGCCTGCACCACCATGCTAGGCTAACTTTTTCTCTTTCTTTTTTTTTTTGTATTTTTAGGAGAGATGGGGTTTCACCATGTTGGTCAGGCTGGTCTCAAACTCCTGACCTCAACTGATCCACCCACCTTGGCCTCCTAAAGAGCTGGGATTACAGTCATGAGCCACCACTCCTGGCTGTTAAACAGTTTTTCAAACAGTAACAGTGACTTACTACATTCAAGTGCTACACAACTCATTTGTCTTAAATGTGTTGTTAGTATTTCAAAGTCTATATTTAGAATATATTAATTATTTTCAAGTGTAAAAGAGCATTTTATAAGAGTATCTTTCTAATTTGATATCAATTCCTAAGATGTTTTAACAGTGACTCTTGCAATATTATATTTTGCCTAAGTGGTTCCAGAAATAGAGAGCACTTGTTCAGCAATAGATCTTTTTGAAATCATGATTATGTGTTCAATTGCTTCTATTAATAACTGAGTCTTTCTTTCTGATTAGAAGATGTTTGTCCTTTCTCTTTTGCTGTTAAGATGATTATCATACAGCATGAGAATACTCATTCAGATCAGGCTGTCAGTCATAGGTGTTGGATTCTATAAAATAGAAGTTGCCATATGGCACTCAAGGCATCAAATCTAGTTAACAGGTGAGCTTTGTATGTCTTGCACAAAGGTAGCCTGCATATTATTTAATTTTTTAAAAGTGGCTAATATTTTAAAATCAGAAGATTCAAATAAAAATCTCTATTTCTGGTTCTGTGTTTAAAAAAAAGAAAGAAAGAAAAATTCAGAAATTCTGAGTCTACATTTGTCTATGTAAACAGCTGTACCTGAAACTAGGGCTACCCTACTTCAGAGTTCACTTGCCAGTTTGCACAATCCCCACTACTCCGAATTATTTCTCAACTATGAAGCCAAAAGATGGTTGTTGTATATAACAATTGCACTTAAATTCTCAGTAGTTTTAAAAGCAAAGAATACTATTTATTCAGTTCATGTCTCTAGCAGAAGTGGGACCATTAAACTAAACCAAGAGAAAAAGATATTTAACTGTAAATAGTTGAATAAATGAATACATGAATGAATAATTAAAAGCTTATAATTTTTCATAGCTATAAAGACCATGCCTACTTTCCATAGAAGACCATGCCATAATTTTTCATAGAAGTAAAGATGAAGTCTATTTGTTTAATTATGCAAACCAAGAGCAAATATGTGGTACAGAAAAAAAATCCTGGATCATAAATTCTTAAGGCCCCAAGAGAGAAAAATTAATGACATTTATACAAAAGTGTTATTTAGGTATTGAAAAACATTCAAGTATCATGAAATTATCACGATCTGAGATACCACAGAAAGCAGCTATCAACACTGGAGGTGAGAAAGCATGAAAAGAGATTAGAAACTTGGAAACTTGGAGGTTCACAGGAAAAAATAAAATGATCAAACCTGGGAAAAGAAGGGGTTATAACTTGGCAGAAGTTGGTATCACTAATGTAAGAGAAGTCCCATGTGTTTGGGACCCAGAATTCTGAAGAAAGGGTGTTGTTAGATTGTTACTAGAGTTTCTGAGGTATACGAGGAGCGTGGTTCTGCAACTGTGAAAACCTGACCATGGAATCAACAAGCAGTACTAGAATAGATTGCTACTGCAAAGGTGACCTTTGCTAAGGTGTTGCTTATAGGATAGGAAGCCTAAAGAATAAGAAATAAAATGCTAACAGGAGGCAAACAGAGGAAGTATCTTTCTTTCTCCAGCTTTCTAGCTGCCAAGTGTGTCCTATTGGTGAAATTTAACAAAGAGCATCTAGCAAGCAAGAAATGTGGTAGACATCTAGCTCAAGCAACACAGAATAACAAACATAAGAATGGGTTTGACACTGCATGTTCTCACTCATAGGCGGGTGTTGAACAATGAGAACACATGGACACAGGGAGGGGAGCACTACACACTGGGGTCAGTTGGGGGGAAATAGGGGAGGGACGGTGGGGGGTGGGAAGCTGGGGAGAGATAGCAAGGGGAGAAATGCCAGATGTAGGTGATGGGGAGGAAGGCAGCAAATCACACTGCCACGTGTGTTCCTATGCAACAATTTTGCATGTTCTTCACATGTACCCCAAAACCTAAAATGCAATAAAATAAATAAATGGGAAAAAAAAGAAGATATTTAAAAAAATCACTTTAATATTGTTATAATGTTTTTTATAATTCTAAAAAACTATGTATTAGTCAACTTTGGCTAGGTTATGCTATGGTAACCAATGGCCCCATATCTCATGTTCTTATAATAAAGAACCTTTGTTTCTTGCAAAAAAAAAAAAAAAAAAAAGAATGGGTTTGAAGCTAGGAGACAAGAGCTTAAAACTGAGCACAGTTGCCTAAGTTAGCCACTTAGGTACTAGAGTGTGTTTTGGTCTACAAAGTTATTTCATGTTTATATCATTCCATACATTTTATCTTTACTCCGTGGCCATGATAGAGTCCATTCTCCACATGAGGAAACTGTGATATATAATATGATACTTACATAGCAAAAGTCATATGGATCACAGAATCAACATTAGAACTTAGAAATTTTGCCTACTCCTCCCCTGCTCGAGCAACTGCAACATGGAAATCCAGTAGGTAACCGGACTCCTAAGGCTAATTGATTCCATGAATCCCAATGTCCTACAGCAATAGAAAATCAGATGTTTGAAAATCTTACTGCTCCAACTGCAGATGATAGCTATTTATTTGCTGATAGTTTTTTATTAAGTTCATAAGAAGAAAAAAATAGAAGCATGCCTAGCTGAAGTTATGGTGTATCCAAAAGCAGTTGACTTTAATTTCCCCTGAAACATCAGCTGTGTGTCTATTAAAAACCCTGGAAGAAGACAATTAAATTTAGCATCTTAAAAAGAAAAACTGTCATGAAGACAAGAAGTAATCTCCTTCCCACACCGCTGCCAGAAGCATTGACTGTGCTCTGTTAGAAATAATATTTTTCTTACTGTGTCATTACCACACGAGGTGAATTACTGTGACTTAGAAAGAAATATGCATCACTTCCTCAAGTGATGGGATTCCTTACTGGCATCTTTCAACAAACAAAAAATAGTCTAATTGTTACACATATTCGTGATGACCAAAAGGTTAACGGCAACCTTTAGAGTTTTGCAGTTGTGCTATGTATAACTTAAACAAGTCTAAATGACAGCCTGTTTTCCACAGAACACTAGATGTGTAGGTAATTGATAATGCATTTTTGGGGGAGGCAGGCAGGACATTTTGACAATCAAGTTTAATAAGCATTTTTTTATGTTTTAACTGCTGAACTTACTGATATCTTTAATATTCAAATGCATACTATGGAGCTGCATGTAGGAAAATAATAATCTCTAAATTTGTATACCAAAATACAAAGAAATTTCTGGGAGCAACTAGAGAGAATTATATTTATGATCCATAGAATGGATTTGAAGAAACACTTATTTAAGAAACATATTTAATAACATACCAATATCCTTATTTAATTCTTATTAAAGATTTGTCTGGAAAAATATAAATACTTATGGTCAACTTTTTAAAAAAATTGTTTTATCTCCTCTCCCCCCATCTAAATTGTTTTTGACTGTTAGCATACAACTGTAGTTACCTTACAAAGTTCATCTAAGATTACAGATGGAAAATAAGGCAAAAAGCCCTCCTAAAGTTTAAGATTTCTCAGAGGGTGTTTGAATGAGGGTAAATATGCCTTCAAAATTCTAAAATAGATTCTCTCAGCTTTTTAAGAATTGATCTTTCTTGCTACAAACCCAGTAAATTTCCTCCTTCCTCTGAAAAGATGTCTTGTCACTTGTGACTTGAATGTAGACAGAAAGCCTCCTAAAAACCATCTTTATTTCTCTTGATTATGTGGCTTTCCTTGGCAAAGGCATCCCTCAAAAATAGAAGGAGATTGTGGGTGGCTGTGGCCTTGCTTTCTGGACTGCAAAGAGGAAGGCAGCAGAGAGGGGATATAAAATTGGCCAAGCTACCCATATATTTCTATTTCAAACTGTTTTTTTCCACTCACAGCATATTACTGGTAGATCCAAGAGGTCACCAAGATCATTGAATCCAACCTTTACCCTTTTATGATGAAGAAACAGCATGGTTAAATGACTTGTCCAAAGCCCACAGTAAGTTACTGCTTAAATCAGAAGTGAAGCTGAGGCCTCCTATCCCATCTCCTGGTTAGAGCCATTTATTCACTTAAAGCCTTCTTCAGGCTAGCAGAATTCAATCAAACTGATTAGAACATTTAAATCAGTGAGATCGAAGACTGGTAAATCATCAGATTCACCTTGCAAACCCAAAAGTATCTGAGGTGGATTTCAGTCCATCTAGAAAATTTATTTTGTCAACGTTAAGGATGCGTCCATGACACAGCCTCTAGAGGTCCTGACAGCTTGTACCCAAGGTGACTGGGGCACAGCTTGGTTTTACACATTTTAGGGAGACATGAGACATCAATTAATATGTGTAAGATGTACATTGGTCTGGTCCAGGAAAGGCAAGACAACACAAGGCAGGGAAAGGGGCTTCCAGGTCATAGGTGGATAAGAGACAAATGGTTGCATTCTCTTTAGTCTCTGATTAGCTTTCCATCAGATACAGAATTTACATGTGAGAGGAAGGTAGAGGAATAGTCACTGATGCCTTAGTCTGGTTTAGTGAAACAATAGGGCAGAGGAAGCAATTAGACAGGCATTTGACTCAGGTGAGCAGAGGGATGACTAAGATCTGTCTGTCCAGAAGGAATCTCTTTATGGGCAAATTGTGAGGGAGGCATGTAGCTTTTTATATTTGTAGCTACTTTATTTAAGAATAAAATGGGAGGCAGGTTTTTCTGATGCAGTTCCCAGCTTGACTTTCTCCTTTGGCTTAGTGATGCCAGGATCCCAAGATTTATTCATTTATTTCACAACTTCTATTTCTCTTACACCATGAATTCCCATGTTTTATTCAGCACTTGTGATATCTGAATCCTGGAGTCCATGTATCTCTCATCTAAAAATCTGTCCCAGTGAGCCTGAGGTCATAAAATTTGGAGAACTCTAGAGAAGACCATGTGGTTTGAACATCGTGAGATATGACATCAGTTGTCCTAGACTCGCCTTCATTCGGTAAAAGGAAGTATGAAAGATGGACATTTCTAGTTAAAAGGTAGTAAAGCAGGTACAGCCTCAAACAAACCTCTCGAATGTCGAACTGGGAAGGAAGTGGTGATTTATTCAGCCGAGAGCTGCGGTGGGCCTGAATGCCCCAGTAGCTGAGCTCCCCAACAAAGAAAATCCTTGCTCTTTTAAAGGCTTACAACTCTAGAAATTACATGTGAAAGGGTTCTGGGCTTACAACTCTAGAAATTACACGTGAAAGAGTCTTGATCCATGAAGTAGGCGTGGGGTACCTGACTTTGACTTAGGTGGGGTTTTGATTGTGTTTAAGCAAAAGCAATGCCTTCCGGAAAGTTTCCTTCATATCATGCCTGCGATCTACAGGAGTGTAATTAAGGGTGGCAACGGGTCTGTCAGCCTTCACTTCTATTGAAACGCAATGCAGAAGTCTAGGGGGAAGGGCTCTTAGAAGCTTAAGAGGATTAAGGGTCTCCTTCCTCACTTGGTCTCTTTCCTCACTAGGACTGCTACTTTGACTGTTCCTAACTTGCCTTTGCTATGTGACCTATACTAAGTTGACTTTTTGCTGTAGGTTACAATGACCTTTTGTCTGGAGTCCAGTCAAAGCCTAACTAATTGCTAGGAAGCAAGACCATTAACTACCCAAATCTAACGTTGTGAAGGAAGTGAAATCTGTCTCTCTTCCTTTTTAAGAACACTTTGAAATCTAAATATGAAATAGCTTTTGCAAAAAATTATGGCAAAAAAAGACATCAGACCTAAGTGGCTCCATCTTGCTTCTAACTTTAAACTGCCCTTGATTATTCCTGGGCATAAGCCAAGGTAATCTTGGGAAGGAATTTAGTTTATAGTTTGACTCAAAACAAAATTAATAATAGCCCTTTCCTGAAAAGACCCCCTTCCTGCCTGGGGACCAGCCTGCATTTGTAGGACTAACAAATTAGCTCCAATAGTAGATATTACACTTTAGGGGTCATGCAGCACCAGCTTCAAGAGTCTAAATCTCTCCAAATTGCTCCTAGGGATGACATCACTATTGTAAAACCTAAGATCAGTGTTTGAGGTATTTTGCAGAACCTACACCTGGTGTACCAGCTGACACCTCCCAGACCAGTAATCTGGCTCAACAGTTCCGTGATCCCACCCAGGAACAGAAGACAGCAAGAACTCACTTCGACCCCCTATGATTTCATCTCCAACCCAACCAATCAGCACTCCCCACTTCCCAAGCCTCTACCCACTGAATTATTCTTAAAAACTCAGATCCCCAAGTTTTTGCAGAGACTGATTTGAGTGATAATAAAACTACTGTCTCCCATACAGCAGGTTCTGAATTACTCTTTCTCCAATGTAATTCCCTTATCTTGATAAGTTTTGTTTAGGAAGCAGGCAAGGTGAATCCGTTGGATGGTTACAAATATATCAAGATGATATGGAGACTTTCAAGTTATTAAAAATAGAAATTCAAATTCAGGAAAAAAGACAAATCATGCACAAAACAAAACTTCTGATCTACTCCCGATGCCGAACCCAGAGGTTCTGTAGTTTAATACATTTGTTCAGAGGAGAAAATAATACCATGCATTCTAAAAGCATATTTTACCCTAACTAGAATAATCTCTCCTATTTCTCTCTCTTCAAGGTTGGATGTTCTCACCGGTTGCTTATGAGAGATGGACAAGTAACTTTTCTATTAAAGATAAAAAATGTATGTTTTAGGCACATTCTGGGGAGAATATATCAGCTGGCCAATTATAACCAGAAAGGAATTTCTAGGAAAATAAATTTTCGCTGAGGTCCCTCATGTATTTGCACATTGCAAGGGGCAAGTGTGCAACAATGGAAAAGACTTTCAGATCTTGCAGGTGGCATTAAAACCCAAACGATGAATTTTAAACATACCAACCACCCTGTAGCTAAAATCTGACTTTTGATTACCAGAGGTTTCTTATGAATTCCGCTCCCCCCCACCATGACTGTAGACGTAAGAGAATACAAACTGCATTAGAAATCCTATATTTAGAGACAGTTCAGTTTCCTGGAATTTGATGTAAGAAGAGCTTTCCTAATTGGCATCTCATCAGTCAACATTATTAGCAGCTGTCAACATTATCAACAAACCACTCTCACCATGTTCTTGCTGTGTGCGAGGGAATCACAGAATCAGCCACGTCTTTAGACAGAATACGGTAGTAAGTTAAAAAGTATGAATTCTGCCATCAGGCTTCCTGTAATATAAGCTGAACTCCATCATTTTACCAACTGTATACATCTTGGCAACTTACTTAACCTATTTATGTATCAGTTTAGTCATATGTCAAATGATGGTGAATATATTTCTGATATTGAATCATTCCAAGTGTTAGATCACATAATGCATGAAGATTACTCAGTAAAGCATATGTTGTATAGCAGGGGCTCAACAAAAAGACAGTATTAATGTGAAGAATGTGGAATCCTAATTCTGGACTTAATAATGTTTCTATAATATTAGATTTTAATCCAATCAAATCATTAAAAAATTATTTGAACTTTTTACTATGTGCCAGATACTTATTTACAAGATGAAGGTAACATAAAGTAAAGATGGCACTCTTTCGCCCTCAAAAAGAACTCAATATAAGTAAGGCATGAATGCATGTGAATGGTGTCAAAAATCTCTCTGTGTGATCAATTGCCAAACAAATACTCAGAAAATAAATGCTTTATACTCAAAGGAGAAGGGACTAGGAAAGTTAGTGATAGATGAGCAAGTTAAGTTTAATTTAGAAGTGTATACACACAGGCATATTTTAGGAGTTACAATTTAACCAGAAATAGAATGAGGGAAAAGATATTCTAGATGCCCTGGAGATGAATTAAATGAGAGTATTTACAATAGGTTGATATATTTAAGGAACAATGAGTTGATCATTTTTGATAGAGCAGACTACTTGTGCTTTGAAAAATACAGGAAAACACAGAGCTTGCATCCTGGGTGAATGGTGAAATGGGACTGGAGGCAGATTTGAGCACAGTATCAAGGGGAATTGCAGGAAGGGTTGGCCCAGGGTCTCGAGGAACTCTCCAGTGGAGATGTTGCCAGCATCTTCCTAGTTACTGACTTTGGGTGGAAGACTAATGGATGATTTTTGATGACTTTCTAACATTCAGCTTCATGGCTCTGCTGTGTTTGCCTTGGTGAGCCAAGGGGAAGCTGTCTAACCGAAACTAGCAAAGAAGTAATTTCCGGTCTCTGCCCTGCCAGATGTTCAAAGTATAACTATGGGCAAGTTCCTCTCTCTGGGTCAGGATCTGACTCCCTCCATGGCATCTCTCTTATAGACCAGTGGTGAGAATTCAAAGAGCTAACTCCTTTTTCAAGTACCTTATGTGTTGTATGGCCATGTCAATGACAAAGTAAGGAAAACGAGATAAATTTGATAACAGCTGAAAATCAATTTTGAGAACAAAGCAGAACACAAATCCATCATTCAATCCCATTGTCCTTTCTTTCCCATCTGGCCTGAATGCTACCAACATCTCCAAGCAAAGATGTCCCTTCATTTTAATCTCCTTCTCCATTTGTGCTAGGGATGCGTGAAGTACCTTATATGCATCACTTCCATTAGCATAGCTTCTTCATGAAGTAGGCTTGGGTTGCATCCCCCTTTATAGATCAGAAAACAAATGCCCAAGGCCACCAAGTCTATGATGAACAAGTCAATCCAACCTAACCCAGATTTGTTTGATGCCAAAGTCTGTTCCACAAATCACTTTTCTAGTGAGTCACCAAGGTTATCCCACAGAGGCCCTGAGGGCAGGGGCCAGCTGCCTACATACTGCTCCTTAGGACCTGGCTTTAGGGCACCAGGGCTTCCCACTGCTATCATCTTCCCCTGAGTTATTCTCTTGTCCTTCAAGGGGCTCAAATTTAACTTCTTAGTTAACAATATGTCCACTTGAATAATTAGACTAGAATGTCTCACTGCCATTGAGGAAATGGAAGCACATACTAAATGGCCCTTTGCTTATTACTGTCATGTTATTATTCCATGGAAATAGCCATGATAGAATGTCCCTGAGAGCAGCTTTCAGCTGCAACTAAGCCACTTACATTCCATGTTCCTTCAGGCAACTAGTTTAACTCTTTTGGGCATCCACAAAACTAGATGATGTATATGGAATAGACTTATGAGCTCTAATGCACTAAAATCCTAATTATTGTTTTTTAACAGCAGCTGTGATATAATGAAATAATATAGATTAGACTTGACTTAAAGCCCCAGGGATGCCACTTCAAACAATGTGATATTTTGCAAATAAATTATAGTTTCTGACCCTCTGTTTTTTAATCCGATTAAAAGGGATATAAAATATAATTTTCACAGTGATGCTGTAAAGATAATGGAAAAAATTGCTTGGAACTGTACTCTATAAATCGTTTTACTATGTTCTAGAATTGATTACGCTTAGCAGTTAATATATATTTATTTTGAAATTATTTAAAGAAAAAACACATTGTTAGGATTTAACATGTCAAATGCTTTCAAGGTGAATAGGATTCTTTGGGTGGCTTTTAAGTACGCCCATTTAAACAAATTAAACTCTTTACAAGGGATGATGCAAAGGCTAGAGCAGACACACAGCCTGAGATGTAAAACCCCCTTGTAGTGATGCAAGTGTTAACAAGACTCAAAGAACAGATTCTAATAGTGACAGAGTCCTCACTGAGCAAGGGCAAGGCTAGCTCCTGCAGTTTCCCTTGGCAGGGAGCCCTAGGTCTCTTTTAGTCGGTCATGGCCTTTTCACACTTGGAAGATCAGCTACAAGAGCTTCTTTCTGTGAGAGGTTCATATAAAGTGAGTTCTTGGAGCAAGATCAAGACCTTCTTGCAATCTGTACTGCCTTCTCCTTTGATATTTAGCTTGAACTAGAAGTTTGCTCAATGGTGTGGCCCAGAAGCCCCTGCCCTGGATAGAGTGAAGTGAAGGTGTCTCATCACTTGCCTGAAGTCTTCAGAACTACCAGACTCCAGAAAAAGAATGAGTCACATCATTCTGAAAGAAAAGAAATATTCTAAGAGATAGCAGGTGGATCCCCACTGAAGAATACAGTATATACAGCTTATCTTTCAAAAATGTGATCGTGGCAGGAAGCAGACAAATACTAGGCAGGTGGGGGCAGGTCCCTGGTGAAACCCCGCCTTCAAACCAAAAACAGTTTAAAGCCCAAAAGCCAGGCTACAAGTCTCAGATAAATCCATAGACTGGACTGAGAGCCTCTCTTCCTGTTTGGCGTGGCTTCTTCTGATTGGTCCCCACCTTTCGCCTATTTTACATATACCTACCCTTTCCTAATTGTATTTTTTTTAACACTGTTCTGCCCACCTTTGAGTGGTGCTTTTGTTTTAGCCTTTTTTGCATATTCACAGAACAATCAGTATGCACTCCCTATTCCCCAGCCCATCCCTGGTGACCACAGGATCCCTACTGGAGTGCAAGCCAAGCACAGGATGAGTGGGGAGGGCACTTCCTGCAGCAAACCTGGTGCCAAGCAAGGCCAGGACCCAGGCATCGCTGGCCAGAGGTCTCCCGCTGGCAAAGAAGCTGAGAAAAATCCTGAATCAAATGGTTACTGGGGCCCTTTTTCAGCCTCTGTGTTTTATACTTCCCTGTAAAATGGCCTACTTACTTCCTGCCACATTTATATTCTTGTCTTTCTTCTTGCAGCTTGGGTCATGAGTACAACCTACAAATGCATGTTCTGTAAGATTTAAGGACCAGAAGATAAAAAGTTCAGAACAACTCTTCAGGGCTCTGATAGAAATCCACATCACACTAACTGTGGTAGGCTAAATAATGCTGTGAGCCCTACCAAAGATTCCCATGCCTTAATTCCTACAAAAGTGTTATCTTACATGGCAAAAGGTACATTGCAAAATGATCAATTGAAGGATCATGAGATGGGGAGATTATTCTGGATTAACCAAGGGGCCCAAAGAAATCATAACGCCTTTATAAGAAGGAGACAGAAATGCCAGAGACAGAGAGAAGAGGAAATGTTATGCTAATGAGCTTTGAGAAGGTTGCCATGATGAAATAAATGCGGGCAATCTCCAGAAGCAGAAGAAAGCAAATGTAGGGGACAAGACCCTTGTTCACTAAAGGTTCACTGACTTGAGGCAGATTAGTTTATAGAAGCAAAGATATGTAGATTTAATATCCATACACAAGAGCCTTCAGAATGATGACCCAACCTCGCAATAAGGCACAGACTCTTATGTACCATCTTAAAGTAGCACAGAAAGGATGTCAGTTCACAGCATGGTTGAAAGCAGGTTTTACTGGTAAATCAGGTTTTAGTGGCAAGACAAGTTACGAGAAGGAGAAGGGAAAAGGCTTGGCTAGCAGAGGGGAGTCTTATTATGTAGGTAAAGCCTTACAAGTAGCAGCCCTCAAGGAGAATAGGTGATAAATATTTATTTCAGATCTTTAAAGGTATCAGACTCACAGTTAAACTCTCCTAGATCCAGGAAATGCCTAGAAAGGGAGGTGTGGCTGCATTAGTGAAGATTCTCTATAAAGACAAATTTCCCCTACCAAAGACAACTTTGCAGAGTCACTTCAGTCTGCTGGTACTGCAATAGCCATTTAAATTATGTGAAAGAAATATATTTGGGACAAAACAGTTTGATTTCTTTCACAAAGAAAGTCTTTCCATAGAGCCCCCACAACCAATCAACTCTGCCAATAGCTTGACTTTAGCCAGGTAAAATCAGATTTCTGATCTTCAGAGATATAAAAAGTGAATTGGGGCCTGGCATGGTGGCTCATGCCTGTAATCCCAGCAGTTTGGGAGGCCGAGGTGGGCAGATCACTTGGGGTCAGGAGTTTGAGAACAGCCTGGCCAACATGGTGAGACCCCACCTCTACTAAAAATTAAAAAATTAGTGGGGCTCAGTGGCAGGCACCTGTAATCTCACCTACTCAGGAGGCTGAGGTAGGAGAATCACTTGAACTTGGGAGGCTGAGGTTGCAGTGAGGCAAGACCATGCCACTGCACTCCAGGTTGGGCGACCATGTGAGACTCTGTCTCAAAAACAAAAAATCGGTAATTGGTATTGTTTTGAGCTGAAGTTCTTGGTAATTTGTTATAGCAGCAATGAGAAACTAATACACTGACTGACTGGAAAAGGGAGATTAATATAGTCACACAACTGAAAACCCTTTGCTACATTAGACATGAGCAGGGTTCCCCCTGCCCACTAGGAATGTCGGGTGATGGGCAGGTGGTTGTCATACTGCCTTTCTAAAAAAATACTGGTTGTTGCCAGCACCAATATGAAGTAGTTCCCTGAAAGATAAAAACACCTGAAATAGGTAATTGCCAGTTAACAGGAATTGGGTGAGTGGCCTCAAGCATGTGCATTAAGAGGCAAAATAGTGGAGTATAACCTTCTGGGGCACCCCACTGAAAGGGAAGAATGCCTCAGGTGAGCATGTGTACAACTCCAGTAAACACACTGTACATGCTCACTTCCGAGGCACTAGCAGGCCACCCCACATGCAGGCGGCTCACCCTGAAGGAAGAATCACGGGAAAAGTGAGAAACAATGGAAGTCACTCAGCATGTAAAATCCTAGGTTCAAGGTCAAATGGGGACTTGACCTCCAAGATGCCCACTTGGGCCTCTTTCCTTTCTTTTGTTCCTTCTCTAAAGCTTTGTAATAAATGTCCACTCCTGCTGTGAAACTTGCCTCAGTCTCTTTTTCCACCTTATGCCCCTCGGTAGAATCCTTTGGTCTGAGGAGGCAAGAATTGAGATTGCTGCAGACCTGTACAGATTCTCCACAGGTAACTCGGATCACTTCCACCGCTAACACCATGAGTACCTTGTTCAGGTATGGCTGGATTCAAATTTGCACAAGATGTCACCAAAAAGTTTTCCCTGTATCTCAATTCTGTTTTCTCTGGCAGGCATTCCCCACACAGAATCCTAGAACCTCTACAATGACTTCCTTATAAACATAAGCCCTCTGTAAATGTAATGTTTCTTTCTTTGCCACATGTACAAAAGTCCTAATAATAATTTTAATTGACCAAATTTCAGTTATGTGTGCATTCATCACTGTGGAAAAGGAAGGTTTGATATGGTAATTGTGAGTTCTGGGTCATATACTCACTTCTGAGTCTGAAGAGAGATGGGTTCAACCCATTGAAACCACAGGATCTCAAGGCAGGAATAGTTTCCTGGGAATATTATGTTGCTGATATCAGAAGAAAGGAATATGGCAATACAAAGTGGGCAAAATCCATCTAAGCCACTACTATCAGCCTGTGGGCAGCCCTGTGTTTGACTGACCTCTCTGACACTAAAAAAAGTCAGTGCGCTATAACAGTAAAATTTTAACTCAATAGTTTCAGGCAGGTGCTCTTGCTTGGGTAGATTTTTGTTTGTTTGTTGTTGTTATGGAAGATATTCCTCTCCAGATGGCATCTCAGATTATTGAATTCCATACTGTGGCTCTACCACACAAGTTCACAGAATTTTTTCCTATCAGACAATAGATGATTACAAAGGATGGAGGATAAGCCATGGTAGGGTCTCATGAGTAGGGACTAAAGTTGGAATTCATCATTTCTATCTGCATTTCATCACCAAGAACTCAAGCATGTGACTCCATTTAAATATAAGGGAGACTCAAGAATGTTACTTATTTGTGAGTGTAAAAGAAGAAATGTTTGGTGAATAATCAATCAGTCATTCCCTCAACCACATTCTGCTGTAAATGACAACTTTCTGATTCCTTTTACTAAATTCTATAATCCAGTTATACTAACTAGTGTCTCATTTATAATGGACAGAGAATCTCAAGAAAACTGAATACTAGTAGTTTTAGAAATAGGAAGGGGCCACTGTTACCTGGACCCTCGTAATTAATGCTCTAGGGATTGGCCATCATGCTATCTCGTTGCTAATTCCCTGTGTAGAATCTCAGTTCTTGGCATTCTTGGTCTTGTCTCAAGGCCAGGTGAGTGTCTTTTGTTATTGCCAAATGTATAATTTCATTTTTATGCTGCTTATAAAGACATACCAGATACTGGGTAATTTATAAAGAAAAAGAAGTTTAATGGAATCACAGTCCCATGTGGCTGGGAGGACTCACAATCATGGCTAAAGGTGAAAGGCACAACTTACATGGTGATAGGAAGGAGAGAAAAAATGAAAGCCAAATGAAAGGGGTTTTCCCATATAAAACCATCAGATCTTGTGAGACTTATTCACTACTATAAGAACAGTATGGGGGAACTGCCCCCATGATTCAACTAACTCCCACCAGATCCCTCTCATATTACGTGGGGATTGTGGGAGCTACAATTCAAGATGAGATTTGGGTGGGGACATAGTCAAACCATATCATCAAATTTTATTTTAACTTAATTCCCAATCTTCCTATAATATCTCTCAAACTTGGGTGCCACTAAATATTTATTTTTTCTGCAGGAATTATTACACTCTGATTTTCCCACTTTCAGCAATTATTCTGGCAACATTTTCTTCCTGCTTTAGTAAAAAGTCTTTTAATTCCTCAATAATAATTACTCAGGGATAAAAATTTTCTCCAGGCAGGGTTTCACCTGTACGGTCTTAGCTCTGAAGTGCTTTTATTTTTTAATTACTTTCCAAATAAAAGTTACAGAACTAAGAAAATGAGTAAGCAAGAGAGCAAACAGAAAAGAGAAAGTGGGTGAGAAGAATTGCACAACAAGAGTGGAGAGGTGGAGAACTTTCCACAAAACCACTATGGAGCTTCCCCAAATAGGAAGGAGAAAAGGCAGTGGGAGAACACAGATGAGAGTAACAGGAAGCTAGGGGTTGAAAATGGGAATAATAATGTCACGGAGCAGCACACTCTGAAAATCTCTGTGAATTGTTTCTTTTTCCGGCAAAAGATACAGATACGATGAAGAGGATCAAGAGTTTTGGCTATGCTGTGAGTTCCTCATGAGATACGTATCTCTTAAATTCCCGACAATAAATAATAATCTTCTTTTAGCCTTTCTAATGAAACATCTTGGAAAGTTCTAAAAACTAGTCAGAACATGTATGCTCTTACAAATTATGCCATTTGTTTATTGATGTTTAAATGACAGTAACTCACTCTAACCAGATGCTTGCAATTACAAGCATATTATAGAATATACATACCATAGCACAGTTGTGCCCTTATACGTGGTCTAGCTCCTAGTATAAAATCAATTATGCTCCAGCTTGAGCAGATCTCACAGCCTTATATTATGGGAAACTGAAAGGTCATAAAAAAGTAAATGAAAATCAGGTAATGACAGAAAAAAAAATGGGCGAAATTCAATAAATAATTGGAAGAGCGACATTAACAGGGGCCTTGAAAAGAGCATGTATTTTCATCAATAATTTTGATGCATCAGCAAGCTGTTATTGAGCTAATAGAATTTCTTGCATATGTGCATATTGGTTGGCCAATAAATTTGCCTTACTGGGAAGTTGGACACACCCACCTCTGCATCCGGCACCAGGCTCTGCACTGGCGCCTAGCTCTGCCGCGAGGCTCCCCTGGAAGGCTTCAGCTGATGCAAGGCTCCTGGCCGGCTCTCCCACCAGAAAACCCGCCCAACAACCCGCCAACTAATAGCGGCCCGCCCCGTCTCAATCCCGCTCCCCTGGAGTCAGTCAGAGCACCCAGCTGTTGCTCCTTCCTCCTAGCCATAAAAACCCCACGCCCCAGGAAGTCGGCACGACTTCCCTGGCCCCTTTCCCCAGGATCATGGAACCTCGCCTGGGAGCTGAATGAACTGGATTTTCATTTTCTTAAAAAATAAATAAATAAATAAATAAATAAAATATCCATAAGGATAATACTAGCAGGGACATTTGCAAAACAACTCAATACAGTGGGAACTGAGTGACAAAAGGTAGGTACCGATTCTCAGAGGTTAGGACATCTGCAGAAGGAGATGTACTTCTACAGAACTTAGAGGAAGTGCCCACTAGAGAACTTAGAGGAAGACTCCTGGGGAATTGAATACTGAGTGGGGCTTTAAAGGCCGGAGAGAATACAAGAAATAGAGTCAAGGATGGAGACATATTTAGATAGGAATAACAGGCCAGGTATGGTGTGGCTTGTGCCTGTAATCCCAGCATTTTGGGAGGTTGAGGCAGGAGGATCCCTTCAGCCCAGAAGTTTAAGACCAGCCTGGGTAACACAGTGAAACCCTATCTCTACAAAAAATGAACAAAATTAGCCAGACATGGTGGCTTGCACCAATAGTTTCAGCTACTCGGGAGGTTGTGGTGGGAGGCTCGCTTGAGCCTGGGAAGTTGAATCTGCAGTGAGAGTGAGCCAAGATTGAACCAGTGCGCTCCATCCTGGATGACAGAGGAAGAGCCTATCTCAAAAAATAAAAATAAAAAAACACAAATACAAATAAAAGGTCTAAATAATAGCACTTGTAGTACACAAGCTTAGATTGGCTGGGAGATGAAGAGTGTTGGGAGAATGAACAAAAAAACAGAATAGTAGGTGAGACAATAGAGAAAAAAGGAGAAAAATGATAACCAGATAAGGAATGAGGATAAAAAAGAAAGAAGTGAAGAGAGTAAGGGAGACAAAAAATGCAAACACATTTTCAGATGTTCCCAAATTTCAGATGTTCACATCCATGTTGGCCTCAGAAATCCTGGCTCTGCCAAATAGTTGAGCAGTCCTTTTCGGCTTATCAGGTGACATGAGGAAAGACTGTCTCAAGCTGACCTGGTTGTGATGTCTCAAACCACAGTTCAGAATGCAGTAAGATCTATGTGTAGGCTTAAGTATCACTAGATGAAATGAGACAAATGAAAAAAGGGAGGGATATGTAAATTTATTCAGCGATGCGTGGTAGAGTTTCTGTATCGCATAATATTTCCTTTGAAATATTGTACTCCTTAATAGTAAAATTTCTAATATTTAAATACCAGCCATGGCAGTGAAATTTCCTTCTGGCCCCAAATGACATAAGATAGGAGAAGGTTTTTTGCTTTGTCTGTATACCAGTTACTAATGTATTTAACGAATTAGTTACTGTTTTTGATATTCACCTGTTGTCTATCAACATTTACATCAGTAAAATAAGACAAAAAAAACTGTACCTATAATACATCTCGTTCATGATAATCAAACATCACAATATGGCCTTGTCAGGAGTTCTGCACTATGGCAATTAAGCTAAAATGAAACTATGTTTCTCAGAATTCCTCCCCATACGTAGGCTCTGTGTTAGGATTATTCACAAAGAAGTCGTGTATGATTTGGAAGACAGATATAAAGGAACAGTGATGGTTACACTTGAAAATCTGGTGTGGAGTCAGTCAGTATTGCAGTTCATGTACACTGTTACAGATCTGCTGGCTCAATATGAAGAGAAAGACCCCCAAATAATATAAGAGTATTTGGGATTTTAACCATATGGGTGGTTGAAACATGTAATATAGGAATTCATTTATTCATTTATGCACTGTCTCAGTGAAGTAATTTTTGTAATTTTTAATGAGAACCTACACAGTGAAAGACAGTGTGTTAGGTTCTCATGGGAAGAAGTGGAGGAGTACCAAGACATCCTTGACACAGTTCCTGGCTTTATGCTCCCTTCTGTCCAACAGAATAAAAAAATAAACGTCCCTGGAACAAAATGACAAATACGAGGTCAACGTCTTATGAAATATACAGACCATGAGTACAAGATTTCACCATTGATTTGCTTCTTACAATTAATTTGTATGAAGAAATCGCCATAAGCCTGTTGCTGTCTCACAGACCTGGGATCCTGAGGGTGTGAATCTAAGGAAGGCAGGACTGGCACTTTCAAATTGCAGAGATGCTATGAAATAATCAAGCAAAGCCTCCTTCTCCGTGAAGTTTCCTGAAGAGGGAACATTTGAACTGGGGAAGGATTTTAACCGGGAAAACTGGGAAAAAGAACGCCCCAAACAGAAGGACTGGCCAAAGTAAAGTTTAAGGAAAAGAGAGGGCTATGCACATTACAAGCTGAATCCAGGAGAGGCAAATACTGTATGTCTCACTTATGTATGGAATCTAAAATAGTCATAGAAGCAGAAAGCAGAGTAATGGCGTAGGCAATTGGTCAGAGTGGTGGGAGAAATTATAGGGAAAAGACTTTGCTATGAACCAACAGGAATGAGGGAAAGAGTCCTGCTTCATCTCCTTTCAAAAGATTAAATTGTCTGTTTTCTCTGAATTTGGCCAAGTCTGTAGATGGGTACACGTCCTTGTCAGGGAAGGTTATTCTTGAGAGTGTTTACAAATTCTCCATCCTATCACATTTTAATTCAAAATCTGACTAATTCAGCTAATTTGCTCTCAGTGGTAAGAGGGGAAAATTCTAAAACCCTGACTTTAACATATAAATTCTCAATAGTAATCATTAATCTCAGAAACCACGAACTCAGGCAAAAATGACATCATAAGGAGACAAGCTTCAAAATAATATTTTTCTTCTTTTGTTTTATTGAATATCAAATATAAACTTTTGGGGAGAAAATCTGAACATAAAGATCAAGTTGAAAATGAACATAAAATCATGCATAGTTCCTCCACCTAAAAATAACTTTCATAGACAATTTTGTATATATGTGTTCCTATAACATCTATCTATAGATATTTCCTAATAAAATATTTTATTTTTATTTCCTGATAAAAATACTCAAACACTATGATGTAATATTTCTAACTTTTTTAACAGATAAATTGACCCATTACCACATTAATGATTTTACTTCTACAGCATTGGGCGTGCGTTTAAATAAATGAAGTTTAAATACGAACTGTCAGATAAATAGGATAGTAGTTTCACACTTTGAAAGCTGTAGCAGGTTAGGCGGTAATAGTGCCTCACTCACCTTGACTGATTTCTTCACATCTCCCTGGGCTAGCGACATCAAGATGTCTTTCCTCAGGTATAACAACTCTATTTTATTGACACAACCTCTGATGAGCAATGGCTTTCATCATTTTCAGGGAAGGATAGCCTGAGACAAACAAATGACAAGGAACAAAAACGAATGAAACTCAAGTAGCTTTAAGCAGCAAACTCCTGAAGGAATAAAGGGGATGCCAGATAAGAAACAAATCAGTTTATTGCACCATTATCTTTCTTAAATGTAGTTGCTCTCTTCATGAATAGTGTCGTTGTTTAGGGCCATTAGAAAAAGAACCACGGCTCTAAAAGGCTGGCTGCCAGAGAGATTATTAGAGGGAACATTTCTGGTACTAGACATTACCTTCCCACTAAAATAGCCCATGATTTAAAATAACGCTTAAAATTTATGGGACTTCCTCTCTTGGGGAAGCTACCCTACTGGGCTACAGATTTTGATGTCATTTGGGTTTTGCTTTATACAAGAGTAATAGCTACATTCCTGCAAAGTTGGTGGTGATTTAGATTTTGAAAACTGAATTCTATTTAAAATGCAGTATGATAACTCAATCTTTGAAGGAACCCTGAAGTCTTTCATTCTGTGAATAACCATGACTCTCAAAACCTTGTTGAATTATGAGTGCACGTTCAGAGTTTCATACCTTTGAAGAGGAGTCAATGGTTTTATTTCAGGTCAGTTTTGTTTATTAATATTTATGGGACTCTGTTTTAAATAGGGAGTCTTTGTTTCTTTTTTCCAGATACCATGTTGATTTCCTGTAATGTGATTATTTTCATTTGGCTTATTGTCAGTGCCATGCTAAATGTTTTACATAGGAAAAATATTATTATACATTATATTTGAGGAAAGTAGAGGGAAAATGGGCTAATGAACACATAATATTTATCATGGCCTGAGAGCAGAAGAAAAGCTCTGTTATAATCACAATAGAATTACCCTGTTTCCAGCTTTGAGAGGAAGAGGAGATATTCATATAAAAATGCATCAGAGACACTTGAGGGGAATTAAAAACTATGCAAAGGCATGCACTAAAGTCATTGATTTTACATTACATTTGCTTCTGGTGGGAAAACAAGATAGATTTTAAAAGAATACAAAAGGATAACAATGGAATACAAATCTTTTGGCAAAATATTTTATTTATTAAATAAGCTGTTTATAAACTGGCAGTCAGATTTATCTGTAAAGCAAATTTTAAATGAGAGAAAACAATTTTAACTTTACTTTACTATTAGTTTGGAATGGTGCTGCCATAAGTATCATATTTCCACTGAAAGAGGTTCCATTTTCCACCCTCATGTTGTGAAAAATGTAAAGTACACATAATAGCATGAAGTTCTAACAAAGTCTGCTTCATTATGCTTCCACATTCGATTCATGCAACTACTAAATTCTCTTAGGAAATGTGCTCAAGATACTGTGGTCCAAATCCATCATTATGGGCTGAGCAAAGCAGGAAATATTTCTATTATGGAAAACATACCTGTGGACAGTACATTCTCCAGCATCAACACATATAATAACAGTGCCCCACCACCACCACTTCTGCCCCTCCACACACGCACTCACACACACACACACACACGTTGGTTGCAGATGTGCCCAAAGTCATGTGCCCTTCCTTCCTTTTTGCATGATTTGCATCATCAGCTACCAGAGGAAGAAAATGCCTGATAGCAAGAGCCTTTTTTGATTTACTGTGAGACACAAACATGCACCCAGCTGACACATTTGAAGTTAAACTTGCATCTGGATCGACTATGAGTCTTCCCTGACCCCCCAGCCTATGTGAAATCCTTTAATATGATGCTCCTCTCCTTTAATATACTCATAACAGTAACAAATGTGCATTCAGTATTATGAATATTCTATTATTTCTGTCTCCAGTCTAGTCTATAAGTTCTGGGAGTTTAGGGATCCTGTATTTTGTTCACCTTTGTGAACCCTGTCAGTCGTCTGACTGACAGGGACTGTGAAGGTGAATCTTGGGAATAATCAATTGCTTTGAGACAAGAGAGCTTGGACTCTGGGAGCCCAGCATGGAGGCAGGGTCAGAACAGAGCAGGGGGTTCATATCAGATCCTCAGACAGGACAGCTGACTGAACATTTTAGCCTAGACCTAACCCCAGGAGGAAAACAATGCCCAACCTTCAGGACCATGGGCTGGCTAGAGCCTAATGTGGCAGAATTTGAGCATCATTGTGGTTTGACATTCATTCTATCTTAAATGCTCTATACCTAAAGCAGAATTTTAAATTGACAAACAAATTGTATATATTTACGGAATTACGTATTTGATATCGCTTACTGAATAATCATTACCTAATACAAGTATGGGCATCAAGTGGATGGACTGGTAGACGGATGCAAAATTGAAAATCTTTGATTACATAAGTATTACCTAGGTTAATACAATGTCCTTTTCATATTCAGCCTCAACAGATGTGTCCAGATAAATGAAATAGAGGCCCCGGAAGCTGCTCAGGGATTATTCTGTTCTGGCTCCCTTGGATTCATGGGGCAGAGAAATCCCTAGTGATGACTTTATGACTTTAATATTTTTTATTAATATATCTTCCTTTGTAATGGTAAGTTAAAAGGTTGAGACAGGGACGTCGTGAGGAAAACTTTTTTTGTCTGCTTACATGAAACATCATCTCGCACATAGTATATGTATGTGTTCTGAGCAAGCTGCCAACAGATGTTAAAGAAAGATCAGTACATCCTATTATGAACAGAAGAGAAAAGCATGAAGAAAAAACTAAAAGCAACAAGGCTCTCCCTCTGGGCTATGTGCATAGTGAAGACAGACAGGAGCGACTTAGCCTTCAGCCTGTACCTGTCCACCTCCAATGTTCTCACTCATGTAAAGAGTATTAGAGAAAAAAACATGGGCAAAAAAATGTAAATCAACATCTTATCAAAGAGACACAACTAGCCAATACACATAAGAAAAGGTACTTACAGTTATTAATCTTTAGAAAACAAATGAGTATTAAAATCACAGTGAGATACTGTTTCACATGGACAATAATAGTTAAATAAAAGACATTAGTGTTGAAGATGATGTGGAAAAACTGGAAATCTCTTTTCAAAATGTAAAATAGTGATTTTCCCTTAGATTTCATTGTAAGAGAAATGAAACCATACATTTTCATGAAGACTTCTACATGAATGTTCACAACTACATTATTCCAAATAGCCTAAAAGTGGAAGTAATGCAAATGGCCATCAATTGATGAATGCATAAAGTGTTATATATTTATAAGGTAGAATACTACTCAGCAATAACAAGGAATAAAAGGCTTATAGAAGGACAATACAGATGAATCTCAAAAAAAAGCTGCTCTTAACCGAAAGAAGCCAGATGCAAAAGAGCACTTATTTTAAGAAGACATGCATATGAAACATGCATAAAAAAATGCATCTTTAGAGACAAAATGTAAATAGTGGCTGTCTGGGGCTAATGGTGACAATGGAGAATGAACGCAAAGACACACTAGGGATCTTTCTGGGTGATAGAAATGTTCTAAAATTGGATTGTGATAAAACTAACATAGCTCTTCAAAAATTTAAAAAATCATTGAATTATACATTTTAAATGGGAATATTTTGTGGAAAGCAAATAATAGTTTAAAAAAGCACAAGTTTTAAGAAAGTAACGGACTCATAATTCAACAGTTCATGAAACCAGAAATGAATTATTTTTCTACCTAGACCAAACTGAAGCTGAGCCAAAACTATGTGCTAAAGATATTTAAATGTAAAATAATACATGCATACTACCTATTCCTATAATGCTACATATATTTAAAATAGGATGATTTTATAATTTTTTGATAGCTTTTGCTTTGAATTTTTAGCGCAAAGCAACAAAATAAGTTTAATGTTTAAAAAGTGACCCCTGTTCTTTTTCATGCCATTATACCATATTTCAGTATCATTATCAAACTCAATAGTAATTGTATATATTAACACAGTATACAGCCCTTGGAACGTGCTCAGCAACACCTGTGAATCCAATTTAACCACTTCTGTGGCCATTAAATATCCTTCCCAACATCTTCATCAAGGAAATATTTCCAAAGATCAGAAACTCGCTACTTTCTGCTTATTTCACTTCACTGCTCTCTGAATCCCAGAACATGTATTCAAGTTTCTGATGAATAACTTCATTACATGACCCAGAGGAGGGCTGTTCAATAGAACTTTCAGTTATGACATAAATGTGTGGTAATCTACATGGTCCAACACAGTGATCAATGCTAGGGAAAGATTGCTATGGAGCCCTTGGCTTGGCTAGTGAAACTGAGGTCTTACAGTTTTTATTTTATTTGCTTTTAAATTATTTTAAGTTTAAATAACCATATCTGGCTAGGGAATACCATATTGGAAAGCACAGGCCTAGAGGCTCGTCCCATTTAACTGACTCAAAAAAATTTAACTCATTATCTTCCCTAACAAACCTGCTTCTTTTTTACTTGTATTCCCTATCTCAATAAATATTACAATCACTCATTCAGTTGACCACTCCAGAAATCTTGAAAGAAACCATCTCAGAACTACCCTCTGTGCCCAGTCAACAAGTTCTATAAAGCCTACATTCTGTTTATTTTTTATTATTATTCTTATTTCAATGCCTTTGGAGCATGTGGTTTTTGGTTACATGAGTGAATTGCATAGTGAAGTCTGAGATTTTAGTGCACCTGTCACCTGAGAAGTGTAAGCTACACACAATATATAGGTTTTTTAAAATCCCTCCACCCCCCACACTCCCCCTTCTCAATCTCAATAGTCTATTATATCACCCTGTATGCCTTTATGTACTCACAGCTTAGCTCCCACTTATAAGTGAGAACATATGTATTTGGTTTTCCATTCCTGAGTTACTCCAATTAGAATAATGTAAAGACTGCATTCTAGATGGTCCTTTATTATTGCCTGGCCTCTGCATTTTACGACTCCTCCATTTTTCACGCCTTTTTATTTCTTATCTGATTTTATATCATTCCATTTTGTCTCCCAGTCACTTCTCTCATTGGCCTACACTCAGGTTTTCACATGACTGTCACAGTCAGCTTTTCAAGGGGCATGTCTGACAATGCCACACAACTGTTCTAAATCCTCTGTGCCCTCCACTGCATTCTGGACATAATCAGGATTCCATCTGAGGTCATGCATCATCTGGCCCCTTCCTGTCATTCAGTGTATTCGTAATTACTTAGGCGTACTTTCTCCACATCTCTTTACATTTGCACGAACTGTCCCCTTATATTAAAAGCTACCCATTTTCTTATTAAGGGCATGCTTATAAAGAAAGCGAGGCCCACATGCAACAAGAGCAGGTGTTCTGGATCCTGACAGTCTGGGCTTAAAAGTGGGGCCCACCACTCATTCTCCCTCATCTTCCACTTCCTTACCTGTAAAAGTGGGATGATAAAATCACCTATCTCAGCCAGGCATGGTGGCTCACACCTGTAAACTCAGCACTTTGGGAGGTTGAGGTGGGTGGATAACAAAGTCAAGAGATTGAGACCATCCTGGCCAACATGGTGAAACCCCATCTCTACTAAAAATACAAAAATTAGCTGGCATGGTGGCGCGTGCCTGTAGTCCCAGCTACTTGGGAGGCTGAAACAGGAGAATCGCTTGAACCCGAGGATAGGGAGATTGTGGTGAGCTCAGATTGTGCTACTGCACTGCAGCCTGGCAACAGAGAGAGATTCTTTTAAAAAGAAAATAAAAAAACAAAACAACAACAACAACAAAAAAAAAACACCTATCTCCTAGAGTTAATGAGATGATATCTAAAAAACATGTAAACTCTGTTTGAGACTAAGTAAACATTCTGTAAATGTTTGCTATTGTTAATATTTCTGACTTTTCCACCTAATAAATTTTTTTTATATGTCAATGTTCAGATACCAAATTTTGAGTATATAGGAAAAACTCAAGTGTTTTGCCTCTGCTTTCACTCAATGACACAGAACATTTCTGTGAGTCTGATGTCTAGGGGTGATTCCTACACTTCAAGCAATTCTCCAGCAGATGTTGTAGGAGGCAGCAGTTGAGTGTCCTAAAATGAATCCCATTTAATTTAGACATTATATATCTAGAGATAGCATATATCCCAAGGGCTGAGTGCTCAGTCCCTCAAGACCGCCCCTCACTTTTGATCCTGGTTGCAAGTCCTGGCCTCCTGAACGTCTGATGAACCAGCTACAAATTTGGGTCCCTACAACCCCTCCTAGGTTAGATTAGTTTGCTAGGGTAGCTCACAGAACTCAGGAAAACATTTTACTTACATTTACCTATTTATTACAAAGGATATTTAAAAGGATACAAATGAACAGCCAAGTTAAAAAATACATAGGAAGAGATCTAGGAGGGTTCTGAGCACAGAAGCCTCTGTCCGCCTGGAGTTGGGGTGTGCCAACCTCCAGCCATGAAGATGTGGTTGCCAATCCAGAAGCTCTCTGAATCCAATAGTGTAGAGATTTTGATGGAGGTTTCCTCACGTAGACATGATTAATTAGTAACTTAATTTCCGAACTCTCCCCAGAGACTGAGAGTTGAAGCTAAGTCTACAAGCTTCCAATTGTTGGAGTGGTCTTTCCGGTGCCCAGGTCTTGTCCAGGAGCCCACTAAGAGTGGCCTCATTAGAACAAAAAGATGCTCCAATCACCCAGGACATTACAAAGGTCTTTGAATCTCGGCGTCAAGAATAAGGATAGAGAAAAAATAAATATGAAAACAAAAGATACTCTTAGCATTCGTATCTACAAGGGTATTAAGAGCTCTGTGATAGGGACTGGGGGCAGAGTCCTACATGGAAATTTAAAATTTTGTATTTCACCTACATTATCAAGGACATCATTTGAAATAGCCTTTTCCCTACTGCCTCATTTTTTCTTCTATGCTATAATTTCATAACACACATGAGATGCCATTTTATGGCACTTAAGGTATAAAGAAGTAATTGTTACTTATATTCAACTCCCTCTGAAGACTTTAAACACATAAACTGTGGCTCATTCATGTATGAGTCACTTATGCCAACATCTAATTCACTATAAATATTCAACAAGTATGAGCTTTGCATATGATGTTAGGGAAGGTCAGAGCACAGATTTTTCAGGGATGAGTATTCGTGTCCCCATATGTGAAATTTCTAGGATTGATGGAGGTTGACTCCATCAGTTGATTGATGGAGATTCTTAATCAGTGGCTGGAAGGTATACTCAACCAGCATTCCTTTGATTAAAATGGAGGACCTATAACTCAGGTATTGTACCAGGACACTCAATCTAAGTAATCAGAATCCAGCCAGCCTTAGGTTGCACTGGTTTATTACAGTCTTTTCATTAGAATCTAAACCAAGTCCACTGCAGAATCCTACTTAGTAGAAAAGCACTAACCATGAGTTAGTTAGTCCCTGGAATATATGACCATAAGATGTCAACATTTTAACAACTGTGAAAGGCTACCCTCATCAAAATCAGGTTGAAAATACGAGTTTCACTCCTGTTGAATCCATTATCTTGTGTACCTGTTAAAGGGGAACTAAACCCATCCCCTCACCAGTTTGTTACACTTCTATTTCTAGAATGATCACTATTGCCAGAATTAAAAATATGATATTAAAACCTATAATTATTGGTTTCACATATAAACTTGGGTAAAATATAGTGCTCAATTATTTAATGAAACACTACTAATCTAGGTGTTGCTATGAAGGTATTTTGTAGATGTAGCTGTATCGGCAATTACTGATTTTAAGTAAAGGAGAGTATTCTTGATAATGTGGGTGAACCTCATCCAAACTAAAAGGCCTTAATAGAAGAAAAAAAAAAGTTTCCCAGAAGAAGAAATTTTGTGTAAAGCGTGCAACATCAGCTCCTGCCTGAGTCTACAACCCTATGGACTTTAGACTTGCTAGGCCCCAAAATCTCTTGAACAAATTACTTAAAAATCTCTCTGCCTCCCTCTGTCTCTGTCTACTTCTCCCTCTCCTTATATATAGTATGTATAATATATAATTATTATTATATAATTTTATACTGCTCTGTTTCTCTAGAGAACACTGACTAATACAAAACCTATGTAAGACCATCTAGGAAGTGTAAGGATCAATTTCTACGGTAAAGGCATCTGTATTCTCATGTTTTCTGACTTCTCAGAATCAGATAAACTTATTCATGAATCAGGTAATTCACTGAAGGGCTAATTCATTAAAATAAGGTTATCTTCCAATATGTCTAGGAGGACTTATTCAGGAAAACTTATTGAGGAGGATTTATTAGCTCTTCAAGGCTCATTTTCAGAGAACTTGTTTTGCATTCAGACAACTTCACATCCATCCATTCTAATAGCCCAAAATCACCTCACAAAAACTGGTGCAATTATTTGAGGACTTGAGAATTTGAAAGTTTCAGCATGTGTGTATGACAGTTTGCAATTTGGGCTCTGAACTTGTAGCTCTACCTCAATTTCCATTATATTCATGCTCCTTAAACCCTTTGCTGAACTATTCTATTTCTTACTTAGTCCTAATTCCTGAGGACATCGTGATATATAATACTTAACTTTTGCAAAAATGCACCTAATCCTTTTTATTTCTGTAGAATAATTTTACTACTGTGTATGTAACAGTATATCACTAGGAATGGCATATTTTTACTAATAGCCCTTTACACTAAACACAGTGAGATACCAAGTGAGAAATAAAAATGGCTCTACTCTCTCTTTCATGCTTGCATAAATTGGATAGCTTATTGTGTGTGAATAACAATATACCACCTTATTATAAGTAAGAAATGCTTTTTATAAGAGAAAAAAACTGTTATAAGGTAATCTTCATACGTTACTACTACTTCGAAGTTCTATTTTTTGCTTTATGTTTGATGACGTTTTATGTAAGGACATATTTCACTGTTTTATGTTTATAGCCTTGAAGCAATTTTTAAAAATTGAGAATTAACTTACTTTAAGGAAAATGTGGATGCAAGTTTAATTTCCCGCTTAATGAAAAATACTACCATGCAGAGATGAGAATCCAAATGCGCATACATTAGGTTTTCCTTAAATATGTTCAAAGACTTATTCTGAAGCACGTCTTTCTTCTTCCTATATCTTGTTCATAAATATAGTATATTATATACTTAGATTCATTCCTTCTTTGTTCCTGTAGCTCCACTACTGATAATTCCTTACATGCCTTTCTGCTTGTACTTATATTTTCTTCCTCAATTTGTAAACAGATATGGTTAAAAGGCTTTTACTTACTTCAAAGAAAGAGATATTGAAACCAAAAGAATACCTTGTGTCAATAATCATTTTCTCTTATTTCAGAATAAACTATACTGCGTTTTATAATTCTAAGGGTAGAATTTTGCAAATTACATTTTTCTTAATTCAGATGGCTTCCTGTTAGGTTCCAACAAGATCGATATGGAAAGAAATCACTTGATTCTTCCATTTACTTGCTATTACTGGCTATATTAAAAGCCTGTCACCAAGTAATGACCTGTCACCAAGCATCAGTAGTTGGTGGTATATCTAACTGCATTTACCACTACTAGAACCAATTTCAGGATGCACACTCAGAGACTGTATTACCAGTTAGGCAGTGTTACCTCCTCAGTGGCCCCAGCTCTGTGAAGATTCTCTTCCTAGTTTTTGAGTTATCAATATTATCACTTTGGTGACTTTAACTTAAAAGTTTGAGCCCCATATCTGTGAAACTCTCCTTCAAATTCTGGAATATCAGAAACAACTGGGATGTGCATTTTTCTCAAATATCTGAGTCCTGACTCCCCCGAGTATGTGGGTATTACCTGAGCACCAAACCTTTTCTGTTTGTTTCACAGCCTTGCGTAGATGCCTCTGCAGTTACGGCCTCCGTATTACCTTAGTTTTCTTTTTGTTCTTTCAATCCTTCAACAATTATTTAACCAATTCATTGAATTAAATTATTTCCATTAAAATACCTAGCATGATTTCTGTTTTTCTGACTGTAGTCTGATTTATTTTTTTTTAATTTCATTTTATTTTAAAGTTCTGGGATACTTGTGCAGAATGTACAGGTTTGTCACATATGTATTCATGTGCCATGGTGGTTTGCTGCACCTATCAACCTGTCATCTAGGTTTTAAGCCTCACATGCATTAGGGGCTAATAATCTCCCTCCTTTTCCCCCACTCCCTGACAGGGCCTGGTGTGTGACATTCCCCTCCCTGTGTCCATGTGTTTTCATTGTTCAACTCTCACTTATGAGTGAGAATGTGCAGTGTTTGGTTTTCTGTTCCTGTGTCAGTTCGCTGAGGATGATGGTTTCCAGTTTTATCCATATCCTTGCAAAGGACATGAACTCATTCTTTTTTGTGGCTGCATATATTCCATGGTGTATATGTGCCATATTTCCTTTATCCAGTCTATCATTGATGGGCATTTGGGTTGGTTCCAAGTCTTTGATATTATAAATAGTGCTGCAATAAACATACATGTACATGTGTCTTTGTAGTAGAATGATTTACAATCCTTTGGGTATATATCCAGTAATGGGATTGGGTTGAATGGTATTTCCAGTTCTAGATCCTCGAGGAATTGCCACATTGCCTTCCACAATGGCTGAACTAATTTATGCTCCCATCAAAAGTGTAAAAGTGTTCATGTTTCTCCACAGCTTTGCCAGCATCAGTTGTTTCCTGACTTTTTAATGATCGCCATTCTAACTGGAGTGAGACGGTATCTCATTGTGGTTTTGATTTGCCTTTCTTTAATAAGTCGTGATGATGAGCCTTTTTTCATATGTTTCTGGGCCTCATAAATGTTTTCTTTTGAGAAGTGTCTGTTCATATGCTTTACCCACTTTTTGATGGGGTTGTTTTTTTTCTTGTAAATTTGTTTAAGTTCCTTATAGATTCTGGACATGAGACCTTTGTCAGAATGATAGATTGCAGAAATGTCCTCCCATTCTGTAGGTTTCCTGTTCACTCTGATGATAGTTTCTTTTACTGTTCAGAAGCTCTTTAGTTTAATTAGATCCCATTTGTCAACGATGGCTTCTGTTGCCATTGCTTTTGGTGTTTTAGTCATAAAGTATTTGCCCATGCCTATGTCCTGAATAGTATTGCCTAGGTTTTCTGGTATGGTTTTTATGGTTTTGGGTTTTATGTTTAAGTCTTTAATTCATCTTGAGTTAATTTTTGTATAAGGTGTAAGGAAGGGGTCCAGTTTCAGTTTTCTGCATATGGCTAGCCAGTTTTTCCAGCAGCATTTATTAATAGAGAATACTATCCTCGTTGTTGTTTTTGTCAAGTTTGTCGAGTTTGTTATTTCTGTGGCCTCTGTTCTGTTCCATTGGTCTATATCTCTGTTTTTGTACCAGTACCATGCTGTTTTGGTTACTGTAGCCTTGTAGTATAGTTTAAAGTATAGTATAGGTAGCATGATGCCTCCAGCTTTGCTCTTTTTGCTTAGTATTGTCTTGGCTATATGGGCTCTTTTTCTGTTCCATATAAAATTTAAAGTAGTTTTTTCTAATTCTGTGAAGAAAGTCAGTGGTAGCTTGATGGGGATAGCACTGAATCTATAAATTAGTTTGAGCAGTATGGTCAATTTCAAGATATTGATTCTTCCTATCCATGAGCATGGAATGTTTTTCCATTTGTTTGTGTCCTCTCTTATTTTCTTGAGCAGTGGTTTGTAGTTCTCTTTGAAGAGGTCCTTCATATCTCTTGTAAGTTGTATTCCTAGATATTTTATTCTCTTTGTAGCAATTGTGAATGGAAGTTCACTCATGATTTGGCTCTCTCTTTGTCTATTATTGGTGTATAGGAATGCTTGTGATTTTTGCATGCCGATTTTGTATTCTGAGACTTGGCTTAAGACACTTATCAGCTTAAGGGGATTTGGGGCTGACACTATGGGGTTTTCCAAATATAGAATCATGTCATCTGCAAATAGAGACAATTTGATTTCCTCTCTTCCTATTTGAATACACTTTATTTTTTTCTCTTGCCTGATTTCCCTGGCCAGAACTTTCAATACTATGTTGAATAGGAGTGGTAAGAGAGGGTATCTTTGTCTTGTGCCAGTTTTCAAAGGGAATGCTTCCAGCTTTTGTGCATTCAATATGATATTTCCTATGAGTTTGTTATAGATAGCTCTCATTATTTTGAGATATGTTTTATCAATACCTAGTTTATTGAGAGTTTTTAGCATGAAGGGTGTTGAATTTTATTGAAGGCCTTTTCTGCATCTATTGAGATAATCATGTGGTTTTTGTCATTTGTTATATTTACTTGATGGATTATGTTTATTGATTTGCATATGTTGAACCAGACTTGCATCCCAGAGATAAAGCTGAATTGATCGTGGTGGATATACTTTTGGATGTGCTGCTGGATTCAGGTTGCCAGTATTTTGTCAAGGGTTTTTGCACCTATGTTCACCAGGGTTATCGGCCTGAATTTTTTTTTTTTTAATATCTCTCCCAGGATGATGCTGGGCTCATAAAATGAATTAGAGAGGAGTCTCTCTTTTACTATTGTTTGGAATAGTTTCAGAACAAATGGTACCAGCTCCTCTTTGTACCAGTGGTAGAATTTGCCTATGAATCTACCTGTTCTGGGTTGGTTTTTTGTTTGTTTGTTTGTTTGGTTGGTTGGTTGGTAACCTATTAATTACTGTCTCAATTTCAGTAGTTATTGGTCTGTTCAGGTATTTGACTTCAGGTATTCAGATACCTGAATACACCAATTTAGGTTATTGGTCTATTCAGGCATTCGATTTCTTCCTGGTTTAGTCTTGGGAGGGTGTACGTGTCCAGGAATTTATTCATTTCTTCTAGATTTTCTAGTATATTTGCATAGAGGTGTTTATAGTATTCCCTTATGATAGTTAGTATTTCTGTGGGATCAGTGGTGTTATCCCACTTATCATTTCTTATTGTGTCTATTTGATTCTTCTCTCTTCTTTATTTATCTGGATATAGCTATTTTGTTAATCTTTTCAAAAAGCCAGCTCTTGGAGTCATTGATTTTTCAAACCATACCATAGATCCAAACTATAGAATAGATTCATGATTAATTAAACCATCACTTTTATTCAATTGAGATAAAGGGTTTACCCAAGTGAGAACATAGGAGAAGCAAGGGTCTGCTGCAAATAACCATTAAGAATCTGTGGGTATTCCCTGTTCAATAAATGCTGCTGAAATAACTGGTCAGCCATATACAGAATATTGAAACTAGACCCCCTCCTTACAACATATACAAAAATCAACTCAGGATGGATTAAAGACTTAAATGTCAGCCTTCCTGAAAGACAACCTAGGCAATACCTTCATGTACATAGGAATGGACAAAGATTTCATCACAAAGACTCCAACCTACAATATGGGATAAAATATTTGTAAACTATGCATCTGACTAAGGTCTAACATCCAGCATTCATAAAGAACTTAAACAAATTTACAAGACAAAACAAACAACTCCATTAAAACATGAACAGAAACTTTTCAAAAGAAGACATGCATGTGGCCAACAAACATATAAAAAAATAGCTCAATATCACTGATTATTAGAGAAATGCAAACAGAAGCCACAATGAGACACCATCTCACAACTGTCAAAATGGCTATTATTACAATGCAAAGTCAAAAAATAACAGATGCTGGTGGGTTGTGGAGAAAAGGGAACACTTATAGACTGTTGGTGGGAGTATAAATTAGTTCAACTCTTTTGGAAAGCAGTATGTGAATTCCTCAAAGAGCTAAAAGCAGAACCACCAATTGACCCAGCAATCTCATTACCAATATATACCCAGAGAAATATCAATCGTTTTATCATAAAGGTATATGCATGTTAATGTTCACTGCAGAACTATTCACTATAGCAAAGACATGGAATCAGTCTAAATGCCCATGAATGAGAGATTTAATAAGGAAAGTGTGCCACATATATACCATGGAATACTATGCAGCAATAAAAAAGAATGAGATCATGTCTTCTGTGGGAACATGGATGGATCTGGAGGCTATTATCTTTAGCAAACTAACTCAAAAAGAGAAAATCAAATACTGCATGTTCTCACTTATAAATGAGAGCTAAATGATGAGAATTTATGAATACAAAGAAGGAAACAACAGACAGTAGAATCTACTGAGGGTGGAGAGTGGGAGAAGGGAGACCAGTAGACAAGATAACTATAAGGTACTGGGCTTAGTATCTTGGTGATGAAATGATCTGTACAACAAACCCCCATGGCATGAGTTTACATATGTAACACACCTTTACATGTATCCCTCAAACCTAAAATCAAAGTTGAAAAAGAAAACCCACAACAGAGTGTGTATATGTGCATGTGTGTATGTCTGTAAAGGCTAGTAATATATGTATCATTTTTTTCTTGTAATTTAGGTTCTACAGTACATGTGCAGATCACTCAGGATTGTTGCATATATATATACATGGCAAGGTGATTTTCTGTCTTCATCCCCTCCATTACCTATATCTGGCATTTCTCCCCTTATTATTCCTCCCCACCCTTGCCAACCCCACTGTCCCACCCCTAGCCTCCCCACCACTTACCAGAGTGTGTGATGCTCCCCTTCCTGTGTCCACATGTTCTAATTATTCAACACCTGCCTATGAGTGATAATATACGGTGTCTGGTTTTCTGTTCTTGTGTCAGTTTGCTGAGAATGATGGTTTTATACCATAGCGCTAACATAAATAAAGTGAAAAGTCAAGGGCTTAAAATTTCAGCTGAAGGTACATTAAAAATAAAACAAAAAAGTACTTCTAGTTTAGGCAACATTGGATAACCTCATTCCTTCCAGTCCCTTTTCTTACATCTAAAAAGCCAAGAAGAGTACAATAATAAGAAGAATGCTCTGAAAGGTAGAATAAAAAGATATATCACCCAATAACTCAGAACTTAAGGAACAACATGGTGATATTCTCTCTTATTCCTTGTTGTGTCTCATATATCCTGGAGAGAGTGCTTTAAAAGCTTCCAACCCAGAACTGCCAACAAATGCAGACAACAAAATCTCCAAGAAAAGCCTTCTCAAATCAAAATGGACTTAAATAAATGGAGACACATACCATGTTCATGGACTTAATGTAGTGAATACATCAGTTCTTCTCTATATTAAACTCTAGGTTTAATCCCATTCATATAAAAATTCCAGAATTTTTGGTAGGTTTAGAATAGCTAATTCTAAAGTTTATGTGTAAAAATTCAGGCCCTACGATACTTAAAAGAATCTTCAAAAAATAATAAAGTGATAGATTGGTATGGTTGTATATGCCTATAGTCACAATTACTCAGGAGGCTGAAAAGGGACTATTGATGAGTCCAGGAGTTTTAGCCCAGAAGCTTGAGGTTACAGTAAACTATGATGCCTCTGCATTTCAGGCTAGATGACAGAAAGAGACTCTGTCTATAAAATTACGACTTCTACTACTACTACTAAAAAAGTATAAAGTTGGAGAAATAAGAGGCATTATTATTAAATTATTATATACAATATTAAAGTCTCCCATATAGCTATAATAATCAAGAGGGTGTCCAGAGGATGGCCTTTTTGTAGAAGTATAGACAATTAATGGAACAGAACAGAAAACCCTAATATACTCACATACAAGAAGGTCCCATTAGATTTTGATGAAAGCATAAAAGGCATTCAACAGAGGAAGGATAGACTTTTTAACAAATGACGTTGCAACAATGGGACATGAACAGGCTGAAAGTACAAACTAACTTAAACCTCATACCTTATATAAGAATAACTCAGAATGAATTACAGACTTAAACTAAATATTGTAATACTTTTAGAAAACAATCATAGAAGAAAATCTATGGGATCTCAGCTAAGAAAATTCTTCTTAGACATCAAAACAAAAGCATAACTTATAAAAGGAAAAAGCGATAAAATAACATACTTTAAATCTCCTGTGCAGAATATATTTAATTAATATGTGCAGATATTCTACTATCAGGGAGATTGTAATTCTTCACTCCTTAAGTGTGGGCTACACATAGTGACTTCCTTTGTGAGAGAGGAGAGCAACTTTATAACAGAGAAACCCAGTAAACACTAACTCAGCCTCATGCCCAATGTTCATATTGACTTAGGTGAGGCATATTGATTATATTTACTCATTATATGATACGATATGAAAACAACACTTTAATTCTGTGGTCTTCCCCTCCAAAACACACAAACACAACATAAGATGCAAAACACACATCAAGTCTCAATTAAGAGATTATAATACCTGACTAGAATTCTTCAACCATGGTCATCGAAAACAAGAAAAGTCTGGCTGGGGTGCAGTGGCTCGCACCTATAATCCCAGCATTTGGGAGACCAAGGCAAGAGGATCAGTTCAACCCAGGAGTTCAAGAGCAGCCTCGGCAATATAGTGGGACCCCTATCTCTACAAAAACATAAATATTAGCAGGGCATGGTGGTGTGTATATTATTTCCAGCTATTCAGGAGGCTGAGATGGGAGAAATGCTTAAACCCTAGAGGCAGATGTTGCAGTGAACCAACAGTGCCACTGCACTTTAGCCTGGGTAAAGGTAGAGACTCTGTCTCAAATACCTACATACATGCATACAAACAAAAACAAGGAGTCTAACTATCGCAGTCAAGAAGAAGCTAAAGAGACATGAGTACTAAATAAAACATGACGTCAGAATGAAATCCTGAAAGAGAAAAGTAACATAAAGGAAATAATAAGGACATTTGAATAAAGTAAAAGTGCTAGTTGATAAAAATGTATTAGTATTCATTCATTAATTACAACCAATATACCATAGAAAAGTGAGGTGTTGATATGAGGGGAGAAATGGGTACAAAAATACGTCGCACTGTTAAAATTTTTCTCTGAATTCAAAGCTATTCTAAACTTTTAATGTTTATTACATAAAAAACATAAGAGTTTTGATCTTGAAAAAGTTCTGGGAAAAGAATGAAAAGACACATTACATATTGGAAGAAAATATTTGCAAGCCACAGAGCCAACAAAGTACTAGTATTCAGAATGTATAAAGACCTCTTAAAATTTAACAGTGAAAAAAATCAACCGAATTACATTATGGGCAAAAGACATGAACAGGCATTTTGCCAAGGATGTAAATACAAGTGGCACATAAGTACACAGGAAGTTATTCAACATCATTAGCCACCAGAAAAATGCAAATTGAAACCACAATGGGATATCACACATACATATCTGAAAAGCTAAAAAAATAAAAGTGGCAACCAAAAATACTAGTCAGATTGTAGAGAAATTGGATCATTCATAGGTTGCAGATTGGAATGTAAAATGGTCAGCCACTCTGGGAAACAGTTTAACATTTCTTATAAAACTAAACATCTACTTACCATACAATGGAATAAATGCTAAAAGCATCTTTGGACATGTATTCCAGAAAAATAAAAACATACCCTCACACGAACATTCATACAAGAATGTTCAAAGGAAGTTGTTTGTGGCTATCAGACAGCAAATGAGGGATTCTTATGGTGATTAAGCTGTTCTGTATGTAAACTGTGTTAATGTCAACATTGTTTTTGTGATCTATCATTTTATAAAAGATTGCCTTTCAGAAAACTGTTTATATGCAATCTTTTTATTATTTCTTACAACTGCTGTGAATCTACAATTGTCTTAATTGAAAAGTTTAATTGTGCTTATATTATAGTCTTAAAACAACTTTTTTTTTTTTTAAAGGTCACACTTTGTCACCCAGGCTGGAGGGCAGTGTCATGATCTCAGCTCACTGCAGCCTCGATTTTCCAAGCTCAAGTGATCTTCTACTTCAGGCACCTGAGTAGCTGGGCTACAGGCATGCACCACTACACCTTATTAGTTTCCATGTCTTTTGTAGAGACGGGTTTTCACCATGTTGCTCAGGCTGGTCTGGAACTCCTGAGCTCAGGCAATCCACCTGCCTTGGCCTCCTAAAGTCCTAGGATTACAGGTTTGAGCCACCATGTCAAGCCTGAAAATCACAATTAATATTTAATTGTGCTGTTTGCAGTACTGCAATATGAAATAATTTACAGAGTCATCAACATTTTCTTGTGTCTCTATCCTAAATATGACACTCATGTACATTTCAGGTTTAACTTCTTTCTCATCCAATTCATTGCTAAATTCTATTACTAATTTAAGCAGTCCCTATTGTATTCTTGACATAAGTCTTTTGCAAATATTGCTGAAGCATGGCTTACTTACATTTTTTCCTGCTGTTTTAATTGTTCATTAATTATTCTACTAATATCTTTCTTCTCTTTTACTTTTAACTATATTTATCCATGAAAATCTACCCAAACTCCCTAGAGGGTCTATACATTCTGGGCCATAAAAACAAACATCAACATAGACAAAGACCCAGCTAAGAGACAGTACTACAGGGTGTCATAAAGGCTACCTGACTTTTAACACTTCTATATCAGAAGGAGTGAAAACCTCTAAATAAACAGAAACGTACAACATAGTTGTCTCATTGTTTTGTACAGAAAAGCCATTATCTCTAGAGTTAATAGTGTAGCATTAAGCCTAGTGAAGATTATATTTACAGTGCTATTATGCATACAACATAAATATTTTGAGCTAAATAATAATTGCCTCTTCCCCCTGGCCTCTGATATTGAATATATGCATTCTCTGCTTCACTGGCCCATATCAATGGTATCTTCAAGCATCTTGATTTAGTAAAAGAGCTGGAAGCAGAGACAGCTTGATGTCGATTTTCTGCTAATGAAGAAACTGCAAAGGCTAGACTGACCTCTACTTACCCAGAGTCCATTTTAAATAGAAAAATGCAGTCATGTTGGAATGGAGAGAAACAATATGATTTGTTAATTTCCATTTTCCTATCCTGGGTAGGGAGTAAAAAGGTAAACAGAGCTGCTAGTTCATCACAAAGTACCACTCCGCCTTGCTCTGATGTGAAGGCATTGGATATTGAAATTTACAGCACTGTAGGCACTGTCCTCTGCTCTGGAAGAGGTCAGCCTTATTGTGTTTTTATTATTGGGTTGTTTTACATGTTCAGCTTGCTCAATTTGAGAAAACTCTGTATTGAATTGAGAGGAGACTTGCTTTACACATGGGCAGGCAGCCCAGGGCATTAATTGTATAAATATAATTGTATTTCAGAAATAAATCTTTCTCATGTTTTTCCCTTGCTTCCTTGCTCTTGTGCCTTTTCCTTACCCCTTGAATTAATTTTTCCCATAAACTCAGAGAAGCCAGCTGAAATTACAGAGGCAGGTGAGGAGTTTGGCAATCTTACATATTCCTTTTGGATGTTCCATTGACAAACCTGTCACAGATACTGTTCTTTGCCTGGGGCACATGTTTCTTAGTCAAAATCATCTAGAATAAAGATTTTACTTCATCACTCAACCAACTACCTAACCTCATAGGAGTCATACAAGCCTCTACTTTTCTCACCTATAAAGTCTAAAATATCCCAGAGGAATGAGATACAGGTAAGATAATATAATAAATGTTAATAAATTTTCACAGTGACTGGACTTACAGTATATGATATATGGAATTTTTTTTTTTTTTTTTGAGACGGAGTTTCGCTCTTGTTACCCAGGCTGGAGTGCAATGGCGCAATCTCGGCTCACCGCAACCTCCGCCTCCTGGGCTCAGGCAATTCTCCTGCCTCAGCCTCCTGAGTAGCTGGGATTACAGGCGTGTGCCACCATGCCCAGCTGAATTTTTGTATTTTTAGTAGAGACGGGGTTTCACCATGTTGACCAGGATGGTCTCCATCTCTTGACCTCGTGATCCACCCGCCTCGGCCTCCCAAAGTGCTGGGATTACAGGCGTGAGCCACCGCGCCCGGCCTATGTGGAATATTTTTAAAGATAATCTCATGGCTAGAACAGGCTTTAAGAATAATCTGTTTATAATATTCTTCTAAGCACTCTGACTTGGAATGGGGACATCTGGATGAACTTAGAGAAAGCTCTAGCTTCTCATTACCTATTCCCCTCTCACTATGTCTAATATTAAAATCTATTTTGGAATATTATCACCAAATGCTGCTTTCAACACCATTTGCAAATGTCCACTGGAAGAAATTCTTCACCTGTTGGAGGAGGCTTGTCTATACTGAACAGTTTTGAGAATGCATCCTAATATCCAACCAAATCTGGGCCCAGCATATTCCACTCACTGATGTTAATTTTATCACTGGGTTTAGAAAGAACAAATTTAACTTCTCTCGCCATGTTACTGTTCTATGGAAATTTGAAAACACCTACATAACCTCCTCAGACTTCTCTGTTCTAAGGTTATTGTATAATCAAAGTGTCAATCCATGAAACCCAATCTTTTGTTTATCTACCCAATCCTAAGGCTCTCACCAAATACTTCATCTGGAGTCTCAGTTGTCTGTGTCTTTTCTGTTCTCTAACAAGTAATCCACTTTGGAATTTTCCCTTTCCATGTTGGAATTACTCCTTTCCTTGGCAAGTAAAGACCTGCATTAATTTGGGAGCAAAGAAATATTTTTGTAGCTGTCTAAGCTGTTATAAAAGAATTCGAACATTTTTTCCTCTATTTTCTATCTCCTTAATTATGATGTAGGATACTAAAGACAAAGACCATTGCTATTAATATGAGAATCTAAGATTTTAAAGTTGGAACTGGGTGGGGGTAAAGCTCAATGAGAGAACACTTGGCCCAAATTCATTGTCATAACCATTTTACAGATTAGGTACTTTAGCACCAGGGGCTTAACTGACTTCCACAAATTCAAGTAATCATACTAGCCTTCTTCCTACTGTTCAAGGGCTCCTTATAACAAGATTTCCCATAAATTTGGTGCCGATCTCTCAAGCCAAAGCCCATTTTGTTATTTTACCTGAATAACTTTTTTGGAGGTAATATTTAAAACTCATATTTTACATTAAAGTTATAGATTTCTAGCTTCTTTTAAAATATAAGATTTTTGTATTTTGGGTCAACATTCTCGCTTTCCATGGAACTTAATGGTGCCTGCATCATGAAGAAGGGGTCACTCTCTCAACATAACCTGGATTGTCTTTGCATGTACATACATTCACCATGTTGCTTTTGTATTATATCACGTAATCTTGTAAACATTTTCATGTATCCTTTATTTGAGCTCATCACAACACTATATAACATAGGGAACGGGTATAATAACACACACGTATTTTAGGTACATAGAGATAAGATAACTGAGCCATCTAATGTGTCAGGTAGGGTATCATGGTGCAGAGATTTTAGAGTAAAAGTCTGTAATAAATGTTAACTATAAACATTCAACATTTCTTACAGAGTAGGAAGTGGAAAAGCCAGGTCTCCTGAAATCTAATACAGGGCTCCTACCATGGTAAGGTTTGCCGTGCCCACTTTGTCTCATGTACCTCTGTTGACTTCAGTTTCTGGAGTTGCTAAAAATGAAAGCCTCAGAGAGCTGCTAATGAGCACTCTCTCATGGTCCAGCACTGGATGAGTTACTAAAACATTTCAACATGCTGCCCAACCCAGCTCATTCCCATATTCCTATATGGAAAATGTGAAGAATGACCTGCATGCAAGATGGCCTCTGAATCATACTCTCAGGCTGGATCCTGAGTGGACTAAATAATTTTGCAACCCATTAAAACTGACGGGTGTGTTTTGTGTGTGTGTGTGTGTCTGTGTGTGTGTGTATGTGTATCACACATACAAAAAAAAGAACAAGAGGAGCAAGATCAATCTGCTTTTCTAAAAAGCACTTCTAATTATAAAAATCTGAGCCCCAGGGTGTCAAGAATTATGCTAAAACATTAAAAATTATATAGTAATCAATGTAAAAAAGAGAATACCAAAAATGTTTACAATAGACTAGAATTGAAAATCACAAGATACAATTAGATGGAGATACTAATTGCAAGATTTTGTGAACATATTTAGAAAAACCACATTCCATTTTACCATTAAAAACAGTAGTAAGGTTTACGGTGTAAAATTATATCTTAAAGCCATTAAAATAAATTTTTAAAATAATATGAGAGGCCACAGTCTAATTTGCCTAATTCTTCATGTAACATTTAACAGGTGACATATATGGTAATAACAACTTCTCAAGATTTTTGTAGGCATTCATTCTGCTCTGGGTCTAGGACAGCAGACAAAAATGCATTGTCTATATTCATTCAATGGGAACTCAATTTTTTGTGTCTTTTATATCTTGTGCCCCATTAAATTTCTTATTTTGTGATCCCTGAGATTATACAGACTCAGATATTATTCAGATTCTTTGAGATTTGTAAGCAAAAGGCATGAAAAACATAGCAGAAGAAAATGTAGAGAATCAATGTAGTTTCCTAAATCATGAGACAATGCTAGTGTCCTCAGTCCATGCTGTCATATGGCATCCTGGAATTTTATGTTTGGAAGATAGCTGTTTCAGTTGCTTGTGCATAAGAATGTGTGTGTCTGTGTGTATGTGTGCCTTTTCACTTTTGAATCACTTGTAGATATAATGAACATTAGACAAAAACTCCTTCTTGTTTTTCTTCTAAAAAAAATTTTTTTTTTTTTTGAGATGAAGTTTTCTTCTGTCATCCAGGCTGGAGTGCAGTGGCGTGATCTCAGCTCACTGCAACCTCCACTGCCTGGGTTCAAGCATTTCCCCTGCTTCAGCCTCCCAAGTAGCTGGGACTACAAGTGCCCGCCACCACACCCAACTAATTTTTTGTATTTTAGTAGAGACAGGGTTTCACCATGTTGGCCAGAATGGTCTCCATCTCCCGAGCTCGTGATCCACTCACCTCGACCTCCCAAAGTGCTGGGATTACAGGCGTGAACCACCGCTCCTGGCTTCTTCTAAAATTTTTATGGACACAGAAGAGTCATACCTATTTATAGGGTACATGTGATATTTTGATATTTTGTAAGTCAGTGCTTAGAAAGCAACTGCAAGATAATAAAAATATGAGGTAATAAGGTCAAGAATATTTTTAGTTAAAAGAGACAGTTGGTTATGTGGATACTGAAGCAAAATTGATGTCTGGTGGTTTTCCTAACCCTAACACTGTGTTTTTCTTGATAACCACCCATTATAGACTAAATTTTATCATTAAAATTAAGCATTTTGTCTTTAAAATGTGGGATCTTTGAAAACACATTTTGTAGATTGTACAGTGTCATTGGAATATAAGGTACTTGCCATAGTTTGTTTAGGCTGATATAAAATAAAATATGTTAAACTAGGTAACCTATAAATAGCAAAAACTTATTCCTCAAAGTTCTGGAGACTGGGAAGTTCAAGATCACGGTGATGTTAGTGTCTGTGAGGGAATTGCTTCCTTAAAGATTGCACCTTTTGGCTGTGTCCTCACATGGTGAAAGGGGCAAGATAGCTCTCTGGGACCTCCTTCAAAAAGGCACTAATCCCCTTCATGAGAGCTTCACCCTCATGACCTAATCACCCCTCGGAAGCCCCTGCCTCCCAATATTATCATCTTGGGAGTTAATATTCCAATCTATGGATTTTTGGGCAATACAAAAGTTTAGATTATAGCAGTATTATTGTGTATAATAACACAAAGTTGCCTTAGGAAGAGTTAGCCAATTAGTTTTTAATCATTTTCTGCCTTCTAATATAAGATTCTTTTTTTCTCCAACTAGCTGAGGTATAAATTCCTCTGAGACAGGAAAGGTTTGAGGTAATGAAGTTTCTGTTTGGGGATAAAGAGTACAGGTGGACAGGTAGGCTTTTGGTGGTGATGAAGAGGAAGAGAGAGAACTATTCTTCTTCTTTTTGATCCATTAATTCTGAGATGTCTGTGGTCACCTGACTGGAGCTATCCGAAAACAAAACAAAACAAAACAAACAAACAAACAAAAAAACAGGCTGCTGTAATGGTCTTGAATTTTGGAGAAGCATGGATTGGAGATGTAGTGTGGAAATGATTTATATTTGAATGGTAAGAAAAGCCAAGATATAAACTCATAGAAGAGTATTGCATTTTCACTTGGTTACATGGTTAGTAAGTGATAAATCCAAAACATAGAACCAAATCCTCCCTCCTTAACACTCCTTTCTTTAAGTTGACTTCTCTTTTGGCATTAAAAATATTTGATCAGTGCTCACCATCTACACAACGTGCATAAAGCTTCATGAGCACAGAAAACAAGACAAAGCAGGAACCTCTGATGAGAGTGCAGGTGCAGAGCCTATCTTTTATAGCATATTAAGAATCTCTCTCTCATTACTATGTCTTTCCATCATTCAGATCTCCATTGGGCCACCTTGTGGACCCTTAAAGGCTTTGTATTATCTGAAGCCTCAGCTTTAGTCCTTTCATTCAAATTCATGACTGGCATATTCAAGCCAGAATTATCTTCCAAAGTTGTTCCTCCTATGGACTGTGGACAATGACTCCCTTTAACCCGCAGGATAAAAATCTAATCAACTCTAACTGAAACCTTCTTTGTCTGACATTCCACATTGGCCACTTACTTCTGTCTTCTTCCCAGGTTAAAATCTCTGATGGGCGTAAACTGATCTCTCCCAGTTCACCATTCAAGATTCTGCATCAGTAGACATATTATACAGGCTTATAAGCAAAATTTATTCCATTTTTCTATCCATCTAAATGGTATTTATTTAAAAGATTCACTTAAATGCCATGTCCTTTGAGAAAATGTCCCTTAGAATTGCAGCCTGTGCTTAGCTCTGTATAACTACTTTCTATAATTTATCTAATTCAGAATATGTTGTTAAATATTTTTTGAATATATATTATGGCAACCAGAGGATAAGAAGGTCTTCAAGGAAAGATCTCTGCTTTATATATCTGTGTTTGATCAGTTATGTGATTAAAACAAATACAGAAAATTAACTAGAACAATGACAGAATCGAATGTTTCATAAGTAATTAAAACAATAAGCATTTCTTGATGATCTGTTGTGTGATAGCATAGGTAGAGTCTCAGTTTTAGGCATTGGGACACGGGGCCTGTAATCTAAAAGTTGTTAGAAAGAGCAAACATTTCTGAGCATCATCTTCCTATTACCCATTAAGTGCAAAGAAGGCCACTTGTCCCTAGTTATAGGGAGAAATTGAGTAAGTAAAATAGTTACAACTTAACTGCACTGTACCTTCTTACATGACATTCTGTTTCAGCCCAGAAACCTGCGGGCCTGTTAAAAAGTTTATTCTCTTCAGCCATTCCACACTGTAGCTGGGGGCTTTAAGAAGCCTTTAATCTTAGCAAACATTCATTAAAATAAAAGGCCACCTGGAGACCTTGGAGAAGAACTCTGTCAGGAAGCCAATTAGCTTAAGCCCACCCCTGACTCTGTCTGCTCGCTAGTTATTCTAGGGCTATTTCTCTGTTCCTTTTTATTATTATAACCTGTAATTAGTTACTGTGCCATATAATTTCCATAGCCACAGGAAATATTTAACTTAGCATCAGGGGCACCTGGGAGAATGATTAATTCTAGAGAGATCATAGTTTGGGTGACTAGAGCACATCAGGACAGAGTTTCCTAATTGAGACATGTGGTTGATTTGAGGATCAAATCAAAACTTCCTGCTATCATACTCTCACAAATACCCTCCACCATGGCTGTGTGATCCAGCTGAGAACAGCATGAGCTCCTGGAAGAAGTCCCACAGTCACATCTGGTTTTGAGGTTGCAACCAGCACTGATCTTGGTTCTGAAAGAATTCAACCCTCTTCTTTCCACCAAGTAAGATAACTCATTCAGAATCTTATTTCAAATTATTACAGATAAAATGCAACTTTGATCAAATGATAAAGTTTGATCTAATTTGACATCTCAGTCTCAGCACCCATCAGAGACATGCACCATCTCAATCTCTCTCTCTCCCCCCATGCTCTTAGCCCTTCCATATATTCCAAAATGTCAACGCCTGAGTTACCTCTTCCAAGAGTGCGTGTGTGTGTATCTTGCTATTCATCTCTTCACTTTTTAATTGAATCTCCACTATTTGCTTAGTATTCCAACGAGTGCTTTAAAAATATTTAGATCAGCACTTTGGGAGGCGAGGCGGGTGGATCACGAGGTCAAGAGATCGAGACCATCCTGGTCAACACGGTGAAACCCCGTCTCTACTAAAACTACAAAAAATCAGCTGGGCATGGTGGTGCGTGCCTGTAATCCCAGCTACTCAGGAGGCTGAGGCAGGAGAATTGCCTGAACCCAGGAGGCGGAGGTTGTGGTGAGCCGAGATCGCGCCATTGCACTCCAGCCTGGGTAACAAGAGCGAAACTCCGTCTCAAAAAAAAAAGAAAAAAAATTTAGATCAAACCACAGAACACTGCTGCCCTCAAGAAGTATGCAGGTGAGTAGGAGGAAGGTAAAGCCAATATTTATGACTGATTTCTACGCAATAAATGAGGCAGTTTGTGTGTCGTATGTTGTTTAACAGATGCCATGAAGTCAGTATTAGTATTCCCATTTATAAAATAAGAATACTGTGATTTAGAGGGATTAAATACATGCTTAAAATTCACAGACGTATCAGTGTTAGAGCTTCAATTTCACTACAGGGCTGCCTGTCTCCAAAATCCATGTTCATTTTTACTGCAATGTTTGTTTACAATAATTGTAACACAGGATAGAAAAGGACACATAGAGCGAGGAGATATCAAACTAGAAATTATCCAGATGCTGTCTTTGTTTGAAACTCTCTTCCTGTGTCTAGCATAGAATCTAGAATAAAATGGAAAATAAATACACATTTGTTAAGAAAATATACAGGTGAATAAGTGCTTTGCAGTCAGAACTCAGATCCACTAAAGTCATACATTCCAGTGGCCATAGGTGTGCAAGGTCCTGAAGATTAAAAACTGGCCCTGAAGATTCCCTACCAGGTTAATTCCCAAATACATAGAGTTTCTCTCTCTTGAGGAAACTTCTTCATGTATGGACATTATGTGTGTGAATAAAGAAAATTACAAACCACATTTGTGGACCATACAAATCATAATGGTGGGTCAGGCATAGGTAGGAAGAACATACCCTTAGCTCTGTGCAGGAGGGTGCCTGAAAGAGTATAAAGAAGGGAAAGATACAGATTGGAAGGAGAGAGCAGGGGACATTTCACATATACGAAAGAGGACAGCTTAAACAAAATTATATAAGTAAGAATGTATGTCTCTCTTTACCTCCTAAGAATCTGGACCCGTTAGAGTGGTAACCACTGTATCTTTTGCAGTTAAGAGATGTGGATTTTGAAATACAATTAAACATTTAAACAAATCGTGTGAGATCACAGATCACAACCTTGTTCACTATTGGTTTCTCCGGTCATTCTTACCTTCTTTTTATCTCCAAAACCTCGAATCTCTCTCTTAGTACAATGTCTTTATGCACGCCTCTGCCTCTCAATGGCATGTTTTATACACATTTTTTCCTAGCTAAGTCACTCAGACCTTCACGCTGGAAAGCTTCTGTGATTCTCTGAAGCGAGGCTGGCTTGGATGCTGCTTGTCTGTGCTCCTCCTGGGTATGTGTATATGTGTGCACGCTACACTCACTGGTTTCTCTGCCTCTGACTGTTTTCAGATGGAGTCCTTCCATATGGCAACCCATGCTTTATCATCTCTTAAGAAGAATAATTTCTTTCTAACAGTTTCAAACAAGGTATTTTTGAAATTGCTTATTGGTCATGCTCGTTTGTGCCTAACACTACAACTAGGAACTGAGATCCAACCCACGGAAATGATCTGTAACAGAGAAGAGAAAGGGCTGTGTGCGTGCGTGCGTGTGTGTGTGTGTGTGTGTGTGTGTGTGTGTGTGTGTGTGTAGAGGGATCCCTATGGGGACATTTATTATTTATTTGCTTTTATCAAGGAAAGAGATGGGCCAAGCACTTAGAGGTCATTGGATACCTTGATTGCCAATGACCTTGGAAATGTAAAACTTCACTACCCTTCTATCTACCCTAAGGTAGACATCAACATCCCCTACCAAAGAGTGGGGCCACCTTCCAGTGCAGGGCAGAGTTTTATGCTTGTGTTTGTTTCTGGTGTATGTGTGTGTGTGTGCGTGTGTGTGTGTGTGTGTGTGTGTGTGTGTTTTCGTTTATCTGGTTGGTTTAGTTTGGTTTGGTAAGCAGAGGGATCTTTACTGAAGTGTTAGAAGTTGGGAGAAAAAAAATTAAATCTTACATTTCTTTTTGATGGATAAGGCGGTTCCAAGAAAAGAACTGGTCCTTCCTGAAACACTATGTTCTAGAAATTGTGCCAGAAACATCATGCGCATTATCTCATTGAATAATCACTACAACCCTGGGCCCTCATGGTCTCAATTTTACGGATGAGTAAACCATCTTACAAAGACTATACAACCTGCTAGAGTCTCCCAGCTGGATAAAAGTGGCCACAGGATTTGAACCTTGGGTTTTGGGCAATCCAAAGCGCTTGCCAACTGGAACATGGGGCTGGCTATCTTTGTCTTCTATTTCAGTTACAGTTAAAGTTATACTTAGAAATTTTGGGTGCTTTTATTTGGTACTTGGGCCTCACCTCATTCTCTTTTCTGCCAATTGTTAGTCATTAGACATGTTCTTTTTAAAAACATGGTGCAGAAATGACTTAGTTTCTGGCAATAGAGACTTGTTCCCAGGATTCAAATTATCTTTCAGACGAAGTAGCAGAAGAAATTACAGGAATTAAGGAGCAGAGTTCTTAGCTTTCCAAAGAGGATACACATTAGAAATGGTGGAAGTAGCCAGACACTATCAATAACAGAAATGTGTGAATTTGAAGAATTATTTTTGAGGTCTGTTGCCTATTTCTGTGAATCACTGACCAGCATGTGAACAGACTAAGGGTAAACATAGTAAGGTTTGACCTCACAGGGCAAAAACAGAAATGGTGATTTACTAAAAAGCTCATTTATTTTCCTTGATTTTTGTTAACATCTCAGTTCAGGATCTTTCTGCGTTATCACCCTCCTGCCTTTTCTTTTGCTAAGTTCATAAATAGCTCCTGCTCTCCCTGCTTTCTGCCATGCTCTTTTGATCATGTTCCCTTAGAGATACCACAGGTTAAAAGAAAGCTGCTATAATTATGAATGAAATTGCGATTCCTTCAGCTCACTTTACTGTGAATTGTCCATGTATTTCCTTCAATGTATTAAATGACAAATTCTCTTAGACCTTTAAAAAAATAAAATTTCAGATTTTCAAAATCTGAATGCAAGGTTTGGAAATAATATGTGCAAGAGGTTTTTTTTTTGTTCATTTGTTTAATAAAATACCATTTTTCCCTCAAAAAAATTTTAAAAAATTAACTTGAACTAGATTCTCGAGAGACAATTTATGTGAGTGAGTGCAAACATAGCTGACGGAAGATCTCCTTCTGGCTCCTGTTCTAATTTCCATTTCTGATTTTGACCCTTAGAATAAAATACAAAAAAAAAAAAAAACTGGCAAAAGAGAAATGAAATTATATGTTATAAATATATAGATGAGTGAAATTTACAAAATGTTTACCTGTAGTGAAATTGTGCTTGATATTATCTGATAATAAAGAGAAATAAATTGGGTACTCCCCTATTCCCAGATCCCCTCTATACCAACATGATAGCACAGTTTATTGAATGGTTCCATCATCAGGAATGAACATGAGCCGTCAGTGGCTTGCTCACTTCTTTTTGTGTTCTCAAAAAGGTAATCTTCTAAATGTGATTGTGAAAGATAATTGCAACAACAATCATCCCTTGGTGTATATCAATTCAGTTTTAACTATCTGCTGTTGACCCTACCAGTCACTGTTTAGGAATATCCACAGCTACCCAATAGAATCACTGTGGAGATGAAACAAGACAGCGTATGCAAAATGCCAAGTCAGAATTTGAATGAGTTGGTGTCCCTACCTGGCTATTTTGCATCTTTATCTCAATTAGTGTCATTATATAATAGCAAAGGAGTCAGGGATGTTTGGCAACCAAGAACAATTACTTCATTTCTCTAAGCCTGTCTCCTCATTTATGAAGCATCTAGTTCCTGAGGCTGCTCTGAAGATTTTTTAAAAGATAATACTTACAAATAACTCAGAATAGGGTCTAGTTATAAATGCATAATAAATGTTAAGCACTGTTACCAAGACTGTGGATTTTCAAAGACATCTGAAGAGATTCCCTTAAGTATGTCATCAGCTGTATTCCCTGTGATTTAAGGCTAGCCTGCTTGCAGGTTTCAGATCCCCAGCACCAGGCTTGATGACATAGGATATCTGCAACAGGTTTTTAAATCACGTTTGTCCTTAGACATATTTTTTAAAAGGCAGGGTTGGAAAATGGACAGTACAGCCAGTGGCAACATTGTTTTTCATTTTCATGGTGTCATCAACACACTTTATGAGCCCGGGCCACACCTTCGATCCCAGCTCAGCATACAGGGTATTCTGATGTGAGCAAATGACAGGAAGCCTATGCCGCTGCTCCCATGGAAACTCAATCTGATGCCGTTCTTCTGAATCACAGATCATGGAAGGAGTTACATTTTATAAGAGGAATGGAATGGCATGGAGATAGGCAGGAAAATCATCACCACAACAAAAAAAAGGCTAATATTCCTTCAAGCATCTTGTAAGTCCATTTCCTATCAGGAATATAGATACATGCAGATTCTAAAGTGCCTGGCTCAAAATAACTGAAGGGTTCCTTCGCGCAACTGGGGAGAGAAAAAGGAGTAACAAGGAGAATGCTAGCTTGCACTTTAATGTGCAGCTAACAGTGTCTTTTATCAAGCTCTTGCTCGTTAGATTCTAGTGGCCACTTTATGACCCTACATAAGAGGTCTTCCCATGGAGTCACCTTCCTCATATCTGCGCCCCTCTGGACTCTCCGTCTAAACCATTCCAGGCTGAAGCTTTCCTTGATATCCAGTCTGCACATGTTTTCACAGTATCGGTACTTCCCTTCAAATTACTCTCCATTGCTGAGGATTCTTGAAGGAAATCTGCCTCTTTAAAAGGATACTAATGTTGTTCTTCTCATCTCCTTCTCATGTGAGTAATTTCCATACGAATTCTGAGACGAGAAACTTAGGCACATGTTCTGGGGTTAATTCTAGCATACTGTTATTAGGAAGCTTATTTATGTTTTTGATGTCTCCTGAGGCCCTTATTTCATCACTGCCTATTCAGCACACAGAATCTTTCAGAATGATAAAGGATCATTTCATTATAGATGTAAATTTATCCCCCTTTCACCTATTACTTAGATTTCTAGTAGAATATGATGTAGCTGTGAGAAACCAGAGCTTCATAGCAAATTTTACTTTCACTTCAGATGGGATGCCACGCAAACCTCTGCTTGTTTTCCCTTTATAGTGGAATAAAGAAAGAAAACTGTGTCATTTACTGGATACGTAACAACACAAATATCATAATATTCCCTTAAAATAAATGGCAGGTTACCTATCAATCAATCATTTATCCAGTTAACATTTATTCTCTCTCTCCCCTTCTCTCTCACTTTTTTGTTTGTTTGTTTTTGAGATGGAGTCTTACTCCGTCACCCAGGCTGGAATACAGTGATGCAATCTCGGCTCACTGCAACCTCTGCCTCCCGGGTTCATGCAATTCTCCTGCCTCAGCCTCCCTAGCAGCTGGGATTACAGACATGTGCCACCACGCCCAGCTAATTTTTTGTATTTTTAGTAGAAACAGGGTTTCACCATGTTGGCCAGGCTGGTCTCGAACTCCTGACCTCAAGTGATCCACCTGACTCAGCCCCCCAAAGTGCTGGGATAACAGGTGTGAGCCATGGCACCAGGCCTTCTCTTTCTCTTCTGTTCTCATTCTCATTCCTGCTCTTGCTCTCGTCCTTGCTCTCCCTCCCTCTCCATTTCATAGAAGTGACAGGAGGTGAGACGGAGAGGGAGGCAGAGACACACACACAGAGAAAGAGAAGTCAAAGGCAGACTGATGACTAACCGATGAAGGGATAGGAGAGATGAGAGCATGTAGACAGTAGAAGCAGGGTCTATCCTAAAAGCAGCAGTTGGTGAAACAACTCATAAAACAAACTACATCACAGCCAGTTAGATTAAATAAACAGTGACTGGTTATTGAAAATACACTTCTTAACAGTATCTACAAAATGGTAATTTTTAAAATAAAATAAAGTGAAACAGTACTGGTCTTGGGAGGTAAATAATAAATATTAGTCTTTTCCTACTTTATCTTTTACCTGACAATTTTAAAATGTAATCAGCTAGGCTAGAATTTTGCACGTTCTCATTAATGGAGATAAAAACAAAATATTTCACTGCATGGGTAATTAACATCAAAGGAGCTTCTTCTCTATAAATGTGACAAAATTAGAGTCATTCCTGCTCAATAACACCTCCAGTCCTTTCCTGGAGAGTTCCTACCCTTCAATCATTTTGTGTCCCTTCCACTCCTTTAATCAGCCAATCTTAACATTGTTATCAGCGACTAGATAAAATCTATTTCAAACTATTTGTAAATTTACAAAAATCAAATAAAAGTAAATCTAATGCAGATCTATGGAGACATGGAGTTTCCGTCTATCTCTGAATCTCACCCTTCTGGTGATATCAAGCTCACCCCTAGGAACTTCAGCCCTGAATTGACCTTAAAATGCATGATCCCAGACAAAAAAAGCCCTTTTCAATTTCTCCAAAAAGGTCGCTACATTTTTCCCATGATAAATTCTTTAGTTCCAATCCCATTCTCTAACATTGTTATATGATAAATAACTCTAACTGGAAAAATTACCATGTCGTTGGCTGCTTTTCCCACACTATTGCCCTTTCTTACGCTGGTAGAAACCTGTCTATACCCTGCTAGGCTTCTCATAACAGATCCCTGTCTCTGCATAACTTCATACAGCAGTCTATATCTCCCAACTTCGTATTTAATAATAGGCCATCTCATGTTATTTACTAACATTGTGTGTCAGAGTGTCTTTGTTTCCCTACCAGAGAGTAAACCCATCTACTCTCTCCATCCTCCCACTGAGCTTATGCACGCAATGCAATGCATACCGATTACAGTGTGTGGACACTTAAGGATTACAAACATTTTTCTGTGTTGCCTAGTATATTAGCTGGAGGAAAAAGTAAGGTAATACTCCTAATAAATCAAGAGTACGTATATGAATATATATTAAAATGCTCAGTGTGGTTAATCAGCAGGAAAATGCAAATTAAAATCATAATGAAATATTACTTCATACTCGTTAGCATGGCTATTATCAAAAAGATAAACAATAACAAATGTTGATAAGGATATAGAGAAAAGGGAACCCTCGCATACTGTTAGTAGAAATGTAAGTTAATAGTCATTATGAAGAATGATAGACAAGCTCCTCAGAAACCTAGAACGGAACTTCCATATGATCTAGCAATCCCACTTCTAGGTATATACCCGACAGAAATGAAACCAGTGTATCGAAGAGATATCTGCACCCCATGTTCATTGCAGTATTATGCACATAGTCAAGATATGAAATCAACCTAAGTGTCTAATAACAGAAGAATGGATAAAGACAATTATTACACACACACACACACACACACACAGACACACATGAATACACACATAGGATTATTACTCAGCCTTAAAAAAGAAGGAAATTTTGTTATTTGTGACAACATGGATGAACCCGGAGGACATTATGCTGAGTGAAATATGCCAAGCATAGAATGATAAATACCACATAATCTCAGCATATGTGGAAACTGAAAACGTTGAATTTATAGAAGTAGAGCGGGCAATAGTGGTTGCTGGAGGGTGGGAGAGGGGAATGTAGAGAATGGAAAGATGTTGACCAAAGGTAACAAAACTTCAGTTAGAAAGAAGGAATACATTCTCAAGATCTGTTGCACGGTATGGTCACCATGGTTAATAATAATATATTGTGTATTTCAAAATTGCTAAAACAACAGATTTTAAATGTTCTTGGTATAAAAATAGTAAGTATTTGAGGTGATGAATATGTTAATTTGCTTGATATATTCATTCGACAGTGCATACCTATATCAAAACATCCCATTATACTTCATAAATACGTACAATTATTTTTCAATTAAAAATAAAAATTTAAATTAAAAAGCAAAAACTCCCTAAAATGTGTATGTGTATATGTATATGTATGTGTGTGTACATACATATATATAAACTTTCCTGTGGATACCCTTGATATCTGTTGTCTTTTTCTCTTACTCTAAGGCCTGTAATGAATGTTGTCATACAGCAGGTACTCAAAAGGTGCTTACGGCTGTTGCATTATCACAGAGTTTATGTGTTTTTGTTTTTTGTGATTTTCCTTATTATTACCTTAGATAGAATGATTGTCAACATAAATATACCCTTTCAGAATCGAGCTTTCTACCTTAAACTTAGCAAAATTTAAAGGTTTTATTTATTTTAGCATGTAAAACTCAAAGTTATAGAGAAATGTGTGAAAACATATTATATAAATACATCCAAGCCGTAGAGCACATGCAGTTTCTCTCCTGCAGGTACCCCTCTGAAATCTTTATGTCAGCAACAAGGAATGATTTGGGAAGAGGAAAGGGAGTGAAAATTTCGGAATGTGACATCTGCTCCCCTTCCCTCCTAAAAATTCACCTTAACAAAGAACAACTGTTCTTTATACAATAATTGTAGCTAATATGTAGAGAACAAATGTAAAAATGAGAAAAAGAACCACCTTTAGAAAGCCACCAATGTAATAATTCATTAAGAAAAGGATCAGAGATTATTGCCAAAGCATTGGGATAAAGGGGTTGGGAAATACGATACTGGGTCAGGGATTACTTACTTTGGATGAGGCAGGAAAGCATCTTTACAAATAAATCCAGGGACCATCTTAGCTGCATGATCCATGTGGCATCAGCAGCAGCAGAGCACATGGACCTTTCTCTTGCTGGGAAGAACAGAGTGACGCCCCTGAGGAATAGCCCTGTTCTGACTCTTGCCTGGATCTGATAAAGGGGGGAAAATTAGACAAACCAAGATTGAAGCCCATTCTATAAGATACCTGGCCTTTACCATTAAAAAATTTCAATATCATGAATGAAAAAAAAAATGACAAATCTACTCTAGACCAAAGAGATTATTAACAAGCCACGATATAACTGACTGCAAAACAGGTGCTTTACATTCCCGAGCAAAAATGGAATCTTTCTACGTCTAAGAATGATGGAAGAAAACACATGTCCTATGCAGTTGCAGCACTGAAAGGATTAGATATCTGATGTTTTATCAAAGAGATCTGGGATGGGAAAGGAGTGGTTGTCTCAGGGACTCTGCCCTGTCTTCTCCAGACACACCTGCCTCTTTCTGGAACACAGCTGGCATGTACCCACCTCAGATCTCTCACCTTTCCTCTGGACTATTCTTCAGGTAGGCGTGAATCTGTCTTACCTCCTTCAGTCCTTTGCCCAAATAGCTTTCTCTGATCACCCTATTACATCTGTGCCCTGTCTTCATCCTCTATGAGAATTCCTTGTTTGATTTTTCTCCAGCATACTTTTTTCACTAATATACTACGTATTTCACTTCCTCATACTTATTTTTGTCTCCCTATACCCAGAATACACACACTGTGATGACAGGGGATTTTGTCTTTTTACTTCCTGTGAGCGCTTACTATATGCCAGCATCACACTGCATGTGACATTCCCGGCCTATGTGGAATGTGTACAGACCTTCTCGCCGTACATTCCGTGCTGCATCACCTTTAATCTCTAATAGCATTTTGGAAACAGAATAATGCATGATGCCATGATGACAAAACAGTTCCAATGTCATGAATCAGTGGTGAAGAGCTAGTCCCATCAAGAGTTTCTGAGAGGGGAGAGGATTCCCTTCAGTTGGTGAGCTGCAAGGACACTAAGTGCTCTCTTTTAGTCTCTTGGTCTGCATGAACCTTTATAACCCCAAAAAGAATTCCAAAAGAGCAAATATGACCTTAGAAACTTCTCTAGCTTATGGTGGCCACAGAAATTGTCATAATTCTCCCAAGACAGGCAGATCCAACTTTCACAACAGAAGTGTTATTTTCTCCTTCCCGACTGATTATGCTGAATGTAGACATTAAAAAAATGCCAGAAACTGAAAATATAGGCCAAACCATTAAAAGTCCCTTAGCAGAATAATTATTTCTCTAGAAGAATTTGTATAGGAGAGATGTGGTCTTCTTAATATATGGTATTTATGAAAGGTCTTTCTGAAAGATGAGAGAAAACCAAGATTAAATGTCAAAGTATCTTCTGAATCTTCTTTCTGTAGCTACAGGATGAGATGAGAGAGCCCAGTCAATTCTCTGAGGGTCAGGTAAGGCTGACCGTTCACCCATACATGGTTCCTGCTCTGCATGCTAGATCTGCTTTACATTTGAAATTGTGCTACAGACATCTTTGTCAATAAGTCATGCATTCTGAGGACTCTTTCCCTGGGGGATCTTCTTTTGTATAGAGCCAAATAAGTTTTCTTCTTCCATTTCTCTCATACACACAAAAACAACAACAACAACAAAAAAAACACTTTACCTTAAAATATGACTGGTAAGGATTTAGTCTGCAATTTTAGACCAGAAAATGGTGTAAAGTTTACTTGCCTCACAAGAATTGAGCTTTTCACTGTACACTCAGCACTGCATCACCCTTAATCTCTAATAATATATTTGAGACAGAATTAATGCATAACGGCATGATGACAGGATAGTTCTGATGTCATGAATCAATGGTGAAGACCTGGTCCCATTGAGTTTGCAAAAGAGAGGATTCCCTTGTGTAGCTGGTGATCTGCAGGGTGGACACTACGTGCTCTCATTTCTTGAACTAGAAGGAGGACTGCAGAAGTTCTTGAATAGATCAGTTTCCAAAACGGAGCATTCTGCTCTTTAGATGGAAAAGACTCGTGGACAACAGCCTTTCTCTCACTTAGGCAACTCTAGAGTCATGTATTCACTCTCTTCTGTTAGTTCATGATAAACTGGTCATTTAAAGTGCCACTGCCTGTCCCCTGTCTTTCTTATTATATATAGACTCCCTAGTACTTGATACAACACAACAGCAAGATTCTCATGACCTCTGGTGGTCTCCCTCACTACCTTAATGCACACACAGAGACTGTCAAACAGTGCTAAAAAATACTGATGAAGTCAGTGTAGTCCCAAGAGTGATGGTCCCAGGAGAGGGGAGGAATGAAAAGAGCCCACAGATAGCACTCAGGGGAGATGGCAGCAAACCTTAAAGAAACCCTTTCTACACATCACAGCTCTGAGACAAACATCAGAACTAGCGGAGCGTTTCTAAAGAGATGTGTGTTCGCTGGGAGAGCAGGGTAAATGAGGTGTGAGACCAAGCAGGAGGGCTTTGCATGTGGCTTAGAGGCAAAGGGCTGGGAAGGAGGAAAACACAACTTCACAATCTTCCTTTTCTCATGTTTTATAAAACAACAGATAATGTTGTATGTATTCATCATATAAAACGTCATGTTTTAACGCACTTAAATGTCTTGGAATGATTCAACCTAGCTAATTAACAAATACATGACATTCCATAATTATCATTTCTGTGTTAAGAGTACGTAACATTTGCTCTACATTTATCAAGAATATAACATCATAATAAACTTTAGTTATCTTGCTATGCAATAGATCTCTTGAAATTTAGCTTTCCTATATAACTTTCATTACATATCCTCTGCCCATCATCACCCCATTCTCTGCTAGCCACCCCACTCTCTGTAATAACTACCTTTCTCCTCTCTACTTCTATGTGGTCAACATTTTTAGATTACATGTTTGAGGAGGATCATGCACTATTTGTCTTTCTGTGCCTGGCTTATTTAACTTACCATAGTGTCGTCCAGGTTCATCCATGTTGTCGCAAATAACAGGACTGTATTCTTTTCATGGCTGAGGAGTATTCCACTGTGTATACATACTACCACATTTTCTTTACCAATTCACCCACTGATGCACCTGTAGGTTGATTTCATATCTTGGCTATTGTGCATAGTATTACAATATATTTGTAAATGCAGATATCTCTTCTACATTCTGATTTCAGTTCCTTTGATATATGCCCAGTAGTGAAATTGCTGAAATGTATGGTAGTTCCATTTATAACTTTTTGAGGAAACACCATATTGTTCTTCATAATGGCTGTACTAATTGACATACCCACCAGCAGTGTATACATGTTCTCTTTTCTCTATATCCTCATCAGTACTTGTTAGCTTTTGTAATTTTTATAATGGCCATTCTCTATATATATATACATATATGTACATGGTTTGCTGCCTCCATCTTCCCATCACCTATATCTGACATTTCTCCCCATGTTATCAATCCCCAACCTCTCTGCCCCTGACTGTCCCTCCCTTAGTGCCCCCCAACAGACTCCAGTGTGTGATGCTCCCCTCCCTGTGTCCATGTGTTCTCATTTTTCAATACCCACCTGAGTGAGAACATGAGGTGTTTGATTTTCTGTTCTTGTGTCAGTTTGCTGAGAATGATGGTTTCCAGATTCATCCATGTTCCTACAAATGACATGAACTCATCTTTTTTTATGGCTGCATAATATTCCATGGTGTATTTGAACCACATTTTCCCTGTCCAGTCTATCATCAATGAGCATTTGGGTTGGTTCCAGCTCTTTGCTATTGTAAACAGTGCCACAATGAACATACGTGTGCATGTGTCTTTATAACAGAATGATTTATAATCCTTTGGATATATACCCAGTAATGGGATTGCTAGGTCAAATGGAATTTCTATTTCTAGGTCCTTGAGGAGTTGTCTTCCACTACATTGTCTTCCACTACAGTTGAACTAATTTACACTCCTACCAACAGTGTAAAAGTGTTCCTATTTTCTCCACATCCTCTCCAGCGTCTGTTGTCTCCAGATTTTTAAATAAACACCATTCTAACTGGTGTGAGATGGTATCTCAATGTGGTTTTGATTTCCATCTAACTTGGACGAGATGGTATCTCATTGTGGTTTTGATTTGCATTTCCCTGTTGGTTGGTGATGTTGAACATTTTTTCATATACTTCTTGGTCAATTGTATGGCTTCTTTTGAGAAATGTCTATTCAGGTTTTTTCCCCATTTAAAAAATTATGTTTTTATTTCTTTGTCATTGAGTCATTTGAGTTCTTTACATAATTTACTTGTTAACCCCTTGCCAGGTGTATAGTTTATAAATATTTTCTCCAATTCTGTTGGTTGTCTTTTGGTTCTGTCAATTGTTTCCTTTTGCTGTGTAGAAGCTTTTTAGTTTAACATAACCCCATTTGTCTATTTTTGGTTTTGTTGCCGCTACTTTGAGGTCTTAACCAAGAAAATCTTTGCTCAGACTTACTTCATTTCTGCTATTTTTCTTCCACTAGTTTTATATCTTTGGATCTCACATTTAAGTATTTTAATTTATTTAGGGTTAATTTTTGTATATAGTGAAAGAAAAGGATCTAATTTCATTATTCTGTATGTGGATATCTAGTTTTCTTAATGCCATTTATTGAAGAGATTCTTCTTTCTCCAGTGTCTGCTCTTGGAATCTTTGTCAAAAATGGGTTGGTAGTAAATGTGTGGTTTTCTCGGCTCTTTCTTACACTTCATTAGTCTATATGTATCTATTTTTTATTCTATTCTTGTGCTATTTTTGTGACTATAGATTTGTACTATACTTTGAGGTCACATAGTGATGGCTCTAGCTTTGTTCCTTGTGCCCAAGATTGCTTTGGCTGTTTAGGATCTTTTGTGGCTCAGATTCAGGGAAGCTTCTTGGCTTCAGTCAGGAAGGAATCAAGAGTGAGCTGATGGAAGAAGTATGCAGCTTTATTGTGGCGACTGCTCCTTGCAGAGCAGGGCTACTCCACAGGCAATGTGCCTCTGACAGTCATAGTTATACTCACTTTTAATGACATGCTAATTAAGGGTGAGGCTATTCAGAAAAAGCTAGACAATAGGTTGTAACTTTCAGGTGTTGCCATGACAAAAGGGGCAGTAACTTCAGAGCATTGCCATGACATTGGTGAACTGTGCTGGTGGGAGTATCTCATGGTGATGGCCAGTGACAGCAATGGAAGGTGCTTTCAGTGCCCCTTTCCAGCCTCAGCTGCCTTCAATCTGATCTGGAAGAGTCCTGGCTGCCTCCTACCTCAGTTCCATTCTGGGATTGATTTTCTATTTTTGTGGAGAATGTCATTCGTATTTTGATAAGAATTACATTGAATCTGTAGATCACTTTGGGTAGTATGGACATTTAAAAATATTAATTCTTTCAATCCTTGAATATGGAATATCTTTCCATTTTTGTGTGTGTGTGTCTTCTTTTTGGAGAGGTTTCTGGCAACTAAAGTCAAGAGGATTAAAGCATAGATTGAATAATTGTTCTGGTCTGACAAATATCCACCCCTTACTTACTACCTCCTTTTCTGGTAATATTCCCCTGGTTTTCTATTGCTAACAACCCATCTCTCACTCTCAAATCATGTTGAAACAGAGAGATAAGACAGATAGATTTTGCCCTATCATTAACTTCAAGAATTGGCATGTGATGTGGAAATAGCCAATCAGAACATCACATCTGATTGGTTGAGGGGCAGACATGTGACCCAAGTCAAGACATCGTGAATTAGAATTATCATAATAGAATTATTTCATAGATCTTTATTGAAACCACTGAGGAACAGATCATCTCTTTTGCCAGCTTAAAATGAATAAGATGTAAACTTTAACCTGCAGAGGCCACTGTGAAATGGAAGCCAGCTTTATAATGAAGCCAAAACAGAATGTAGAGCAGAATGACAGAGAGAAGCTATTTCAATCATGACATCACTTGAGTTCAGCCTTGTCCTACAGTTTTTAATTTGGTGAGTCAATAAATTTATTTTCTGCTTTAACCAGTTTGCATTAGATTTCCATAGCTGAATATATCCTTACTTCTAACAAGAACTTATGGACTACCTCCTGTCAATGCCTGAAACCTGGAGAGGACGGTTTTCTCTTCATATTCTTACTTAAGTGTGCAGCATCTGTTTAAAAGCACAGACCTTTCTGTAAAGCATGTTAGAAAACTCCCCCTCGCTTCTCAACCGCTTAAAATTATTTACTTTATTTGCTAGAATATCCACGTTCAATCCTTATCACCTTCCCCCAGAATCACTAAGTGTCTCTGACCTCCAATGGCTTCCTCTCAGGATTAAGCTTCAGAGTCCCAGATTCTAATGCCTCAAGTTAATGAATTTAATATTTGAACTTCCACTTTTTCTCAACAACTCAGATTTCCTCTTCCTCTAAAACAAACCTGACAACCTGCAGTCTGAAAACTGACCTTTGCTAAATTCAAGTTTGTAATCTCCAACTTCTCTTACTCTACAGAAGGCACTACTCTTCTTCCATATCACAGATAAAAACCTTCCTCAGCAGAATAAATAACTCATCCCTCCCAACAGACAAGACCTGCTAAAAACTCAATGCAATAACAAGGGATGTCTGACAGATGCTTGTTTATAGTTTCTACAAATGAGAGGCTGTTTTCTTGGAAGACAATTCAGTTGCAGCAAACGGAAGTTTAAACAAATCTAATTTTAAAAGATTTAAAAATATTATGTCACCCCAATAGGAGACATGCCACCCTTCCAAGCTGAAAGTCATGTTACCCATGCTTCAGATACACACAATCCAAGTGAAAGGCAACAGGTTTTGTCCTGGTCCCTGTTCACGTGGCTCTTTACGTGAGGGTGTATGACAGCAAGACAGAGCTGGGCAATAAGGTTTCACACTTGGAAAGTAAGATAACCTCTCAAGTATTCTTTCAGTCCCTGAATCAAGGGGATATGCATCCGTCACTCACAATTACAGCCCAGATCAATCTCATAGCCCATTTAAATCTCTGGCTGAGCAAACAAGTTTTATGACCCTCTTGAAATCTCTTTTCAGAGGACAGTAAAATACCACCAAGCAACACCAAGCAGCACCAAGTCAGGCTTATTTATGGGCGACAGCCAACATTCCGGCTGCAATATTACTCTTTCTTTGTTTCCTGTTAGCAAGACATTGCTTTATACTCTAGTTTCTGTAGCAGAATCCTTGTATGACAACTTCATCTTCCAGAGAGAACGTAGTTTTCATCTGTGTTCTCATGAGTCTCTCAGGAGCTGAAGTCCTATCCCTGAAGTCCACTCTCTGTCAGTGCTTTCCATTATCCCTCCCACATTCTGCTGACTGATGAACTGGCCAGGATAGTTATTCAACAGCAGAATCTTTGGAGTCAGACCTGCATTCAAATCTTGTCTCTCCAACTTGATGTTGTGCAATCTCAGATAATTTTTTTTTTTACCTCTACTAGCCTTATCTATAAAATACGAAAACTTGTTTACTTTTGCAAATATTAAAGATAATCATATTTATAAAATATCCATCAGGTTGTCAATATATTTGTTCATTCTCTGACTTTTTCAAAATATTTTGGAGCACCTATTATGTTTCAGGAATGGTTCTAGATACTAAAGGACATAGTACAAGCTCAATACACAGATCGTCAGCATTACACTCACTGTCATCATCATCGTCACATAACCACAAACACCAATGTTTTTATTCATTCTTTTTTAAAGAATTAATTCTTCCATTCAACATTATTTAAAAGCTTAAGTCCAGCACCTGCACTTAAGAATTAGGAAGTCACTATCTCCACACTGCTGAAACTCAGAGGAAGAGACAAGCTGATGTAGAAACATAGAAATGCACCACCCTCTGGAACCCCCTCCAAGAGCAGCATACAGCACAGTTGCAAGGTCACTAAGCAGCCTCCAGCCTTTCAGCTCCTTCAGAGCCCTCTCTAGCTGCTAAGAGTCACTTGACACTCCCTTATCAGGGAAGTGCTCCTTCGATGACCTGGCAAGGCATGATATAAATGCCAAGCCATTTGACCCAACATGGGACAACTCTTCTCAGCAATATTTGCTCAAAAAAATCCTTGCCAAATGGAAAGAGATGTAAGAACCAGAGTTATGGCTGAATTTTTTCCTGTTATCACTTTGTCTCTTTCTCTCTTCTTTTCATAGTTACCATTCTTTAAAAGTCGATCTCAGCATGTGCCTCTGAAGAACATGTGTTCTGGAGAACACAACCTCAATTGTAATTCAATTTGTTGCCTGAGAAAACAGGCAAAAACAATACGATTTCATTGTAGATTAGTCCCTACCCTGGCAATCAAACACTACCACTGAGAGTAGATAAATCACAGGTAACTCCCATAACAAAGTAGAAGATTAACTGTTACAATTTTTATGAATGGTGACTTGATGTATTGAACTGGTATACTGAAGAAAGAGATCACAGTGGTGGTCTCAGTGTCTCAGACATTTTAGATGTGTGGGGGAAATGGTAGATGTAATGAATTCGGATGTGTGCCTAAGGAATATTAATGGTCTACAAAAAGATGATAGAAAGAAAATGAACAACCAAGGAACTAACAGCCAGAGGGTTTCTTTGTTTGCGTTTAGAGAAGCTCTCATCTCCTGTATTGCCTGGACAAAGAAAGTAAAGGACTAAGATGAGGCCCTGCTTTCAATGACAGCTAAAATTCAACCATAACAAGTTGGTATGTTGCATTCAGGGATTTGGTTGGGAATACCTGGGACCCAGATACATAGGATGGGAATATGTGGGTAGATGACCCTAAAGATGTGGATTTTCCAGACTCTTCTGAATACTTTTGACCCTGCAGAAATGGCACACCCTCCTTTTCAAAAAGCTAGTATTCCTACTATTTTGGAAGACAATGCAGAGGTCTCCCACAAGACAACCTGTGTCCCCTCAGGATCCACTCCCATCTCCACTCCTGGCTACTAGGTCTATAATTAGAGTAATAAAATAAAAATGATGACCAGCATTAAGATGAATTTAAGAAAGCAGAATCAAGCTTCATTTAATCCTGATTACTGCTCCAAGGTTCTGAAGCCACAGAGCCAGTGTCTTTTTTTTTTTTTTTTTTTTTCAATTTTGAATTTTAGAGACAGTCTTGCTCTGTCACTCAGTCTGGAGTACAGTGATACCAACACGGTTCACTGCAGCCTCAACCTCCTGGGCTGAAGTCATCATTCTGCCTCAGCCTCCTGAGTAGCTGGGACCACAGTTACATGCCACCATGCTTGTCTACTTTTGTATTTTTATTTTTTGTAGAGATGAGATATCTCTATGTTGCCTAGGATGGTTCTGGGATTATAGGAATGAACCATTGCATCCAGACCAGTGTCTCCTCATACACAGTTAGTCCTAGCCAGGGTAGTTCGGTGGGGGGAAGGGGGTTGTTGCACGTAGTACTGGGTTGCTCTAAAGAATCCAACAACAAATAAAGGGAGGCATGATGGACCAAAGTCACAGCATAACCCAGCAAGGGACATACTTAACTGAATAACAGAGGTAAGTGTGCCCTGGCATGTTCCTATACCAGAGGAGCACTCTGTGTCTCTAGTAGGAGGTGTCTTGATCAAGGAGGCTGAAACATAAATTTAAATAAGGAAGCATATATTGAATTAGGAACACCTCTCCTAGATTTAAGATTTAAGATCCTAGAAAGGCCCCCGGTAAGTAATACATACTCACTAACAGAATGGCTTTTAGAAGCATAGAAAATGCAATAGCCCAGGCTGGGTAAAGTTGAAATGTTATACTTTTGGTGTCAGTTAGAGAAGGAAGGAAATAAAAGCCTTGGGAAAGTGGGCAGGTCGAAATGGGTAAACTATTTCTAATATTTTAGGTTCTAGGGAAAAGCCCAGATGATATACAGTTAACCCAGGCCATAAGAAATGTAGTGAGAGGGACAATCGTATCCCTGAAGAGTTTAGTGGCGGCTCTCCTCTATATGCCAGAAAGACAATGATGTAGGTGGTTGCAAAAGTCATCTCTCTGATAGCAATACGGATCATAACATGTCAAAATATGAAATCAAGGTGTTGTCACTTAACCATCAAAACTCAGAGAGCCACGACTATCATATGGACAATCAAATTTGGGTTGGAAGCCAATGGAGTCTCACCTAGAGAAAGTTATAGAGACACTTCATAAAACATGACATTCCTTGGACAAAATAGATTGGCAGCTGACAAGCGTACCCTTCAGCTTGACTAGCAGCAGAAAACAAGAGAAGACAATGAAGAGGCTGAGAGTGGTCACCCCAGTGAACAATCTTAATTTCTTTCTCAGTTTTGAAACCCACAACATCATTGACTAAAGAGGTGGCTGGATTTTCAAAATGAACAATCTTCCAACAGTCTACGAAACTTACAGTGATGATTTCTCCAGACCTTCCACAAAGGCATTTACTCTTTTGGGCATTTACTCTGGTGACTATATACAGGCACATGGGAATACCTAGATATTTCAGGACCATTGGATATAGGGTTAACATTAGTACCAGATAACTAAAGCATTATCTCCTCCTTGACACTCCTGATCCAGCTAATAAATGAAGTGCTGACCAAGGTCTGGCTTAGTCTACTGATTCCAGGGACTCACCTAGTTATCATTTCCCTGAGATCGTGCATACACATACCTTTCCCCAGTCTATAACGTATTGCAATTTACCAACCCTAGTTCTGAAAAGCATCTTTCTAATCTGTGAGATAAAGTCAACTATACAGACACTCAGGAAAGCAACAAGAGAATGGTCTGGATCTAAAAAGTCAAAACATGAATTACAGTCTCAGATAACTAATTTGTTTAGGAGCAAGCCGAAAACATGAGAATAAAGCAGAAACAGGATAAATATTGAGATATGAAGGTATTTCATAATAGGTTCTAAATTTATACATTTTCATTGTTTGTACATTTTTATGAATTTGCAGTTTTAGAGGTTTTGAATTTGAGACAGAATTTTATCTTTTAGCCATAGTAATTTCTTATGTATTATTATAAAGATTTCATACTTTCATTAATCCATGCATCATAAAGAATTTTTATACCTATTCCAATCATTTTGCTTATTCCAGAAAGCAAAACTTGTTTACTGCTGATTCCAAAAATAGGCTTACGGTCAGTGTGTACTTGAGCTATTGATGTGATATAGCAGGATTTATACATGGAGCTGGTGTGGTTATCATCTCCTCTTTAGTATAATTACAGTTACTGATATGGGTAGTGGAATAGTTCTGGATACCTTAGCAGCCCTTGACTTTGCAGAAACCTGATATTGGGACCTAACAAAGTTCCCATTGAGGCACAATGTTTTCCTCGTCAAGCCATGGGAAACCTGTGAAGTTGATCACTTCACCTCTTGTCCCTTGACTTTTAGGCACAGTTACTCCCTAAGCAGCTGAACCATGTTTGAAATCAGCAGATCAAGGTGCTGAGGAGGAATTTTAGGTCCTTTTAGGTGTGATCCACTATGATCTTTCTTTTCCCTATAAAGAACACTTGAATGCATGTACAGAATTGTCCAGAGAAAGAGAAGAGACATTTAAAACTCTATATTTGTAGGTATGCAAATTCCTAAGAGAAATGAGCTTCCACGAAACTTTCACATCTCATGTTATTTTCTAAGAATACAGCAGTATAAGAAATAAATGATCCTGTTGAGTTGGAAGACTTGCCAGAATTTAAAACAATAAGATCCAGAAGACCAAAACATATTGTATAATGGGAAGTGTGAACATATAGTTTCATCCTCAAAGAAAGCCTTTGGGCCTGTAGAATTTCAGTTGTTCTATGAAATGGTGTGAGTCCTAACACCAAGGACCCATGGTCAAAGACGTGAGAGGAGAAAGTAAAAGGAAGTCAGATTATGTATAATATGGATAGAAAATACACGGCACAAATGCCACTGCTATTATCTCTCACAAATGACAGAAATCATAAATTTATCAAAAAGCTCTTTCTTTCTGAATACTAAGAAGGGTATACTTTTAAAAAATACTTGAAGCTCTGGGATACATGTATATAATATGCATAGCTGTTACCTAGGTATACATGTGCCATGGTGGTTTGCTATACCCATCAACCCATCATCTAGGTTTTAAGCCCCTCATGCATTAGGTACTTGTCCTAATGCACTCCCTCCCCTTGACCCCACCCCCTAACAGCCCCCAGTGTGTGATGTTCCCCTGTGTCCATGTGTTCTCATTGTTCAACTGCCACTTATGAGTGAGAATATGAGGTGTTTGACTTTCTGTTCTGGTGTTATTTTGATGACAATGATGGTTTCCAGCTTCATCCATGTCCCTGTAAAGGACATGAACTCATTTTTTATGGCTGTATAGTATTCCATGGTGTATATGTGCCACATTTTCTTTATTTAGTCTATCATTGATGGGAATTTGGGTTGGTTCCAAGTGTTTGCTGTTGTAAATAGTGCTGTGGTAAACACACGTGTGCATGTGTCTTTATAGTAGGATGATCCACTCTCAAATTTTCACAGACAATCTTTCTTGTCATCGCTATGATCTATGGACATACTCAGTGCTATGTTCCCTAAATGTAATATACCCTAATCTTTTGGGAAACTATGAATAGGCAGAAAAGGGTCATTAAATAAATGCCATAGAATGTTTCTGTCTCTCCATTTATAGAGTGCTTCTTGTCTAACCCTCATTTATCACATTGTCATATCATGTACCATGCTGAATGTTTATCTTTTCCTGTAGTGACATTATCTTAGCTACAAGTATATTTTATAATTTATAAAAACTCTTCCACATTAATTATTATTTCTGAGGCTTATGACAATGCTATGATATAAGTAATGCAGATATATTTTTTCCCTACTCTAAGAAGTAAAATGTATGGCTGAAAGATGTTAAGAACCACTTTGCTTTCTTATTTATAGTATCTAACCCAACTAAGATGAAAAGGTAAAACTTCAATCATAATAGTTGGCTTTTATTAATTTTACATATTGGAAAATCTACCTCTGATTAATACTTTTAAAAATTAGTCAATATAAGAACTTTCTAAATCATGAGAACAAATGATCTCTAAAGTCTCTTCCAAAAACAATACCTATAGATCTTGTGGCTAAGTCTAGAAAGGGTCTTTCTAACTTTCCTAAAGGTTTAAATCTGCTTTTTTTTTAAACATCTTTCATTTTTTTAAAATTTTTTAATTTTTATATATTTTATTGCATTTTAGGTTTTGGGATACATGTGAAGAACATGCAAGATTGTTGCATAGGTACACACATGGCAGTGTGGTTTGCTGCCTTCCTTGCCATCACCTGTATGTGGCATTTCTCCCCATGTTATCCCTCCCCAGCTCCCCACCCCCACTGTTCCTCTACTACTTCCCCCTCACAGACCCCAGTGTGCGATGCTCCCCTCCCTGTGTCCATGTGTTCTTATTGTTGAACATCCACCTATGAGTGAGAACATGTGGTGTTTGATTTTCTGTTCTTGTGTCAGTTTGCTGAGAATGATGGTTTCCAGGTTCATCCATGTTTTCTATGGCTGCATAGTATTCCATGGTGTATGGAAAATGTGCCACATTTTCCCTGTCCAATCTATCACCTATGGGCATTTGGGTTGGTTCCAAGTCTTTGCTATTGTAAACAGTGCTGCAATGAACATTTGTGTGCATGTGTCCTTATAATAGAATGATTCATCATCCTTTGGATATATATCCAGTAATGGGATTGCTGGGTCAAATTCAATTTGTATTTCTAGGTCCTTGAGGAATCGCCACACTGTCTTCTACAATGGTTGAACTAATTTACATTCCCACTGACAGTATAAAAGGATTCCTATTTCTCCACATCCTCTCCAGCATCTGTCGTCTCCAGATTTTTTAATGATCACCATTCTAACTGGCGTGAGATGGAATCTCGTAGTTTTGATTTGCTTTTAAAGAGCTAAAAGCTGCCTGGCTTAATCTTTCAGTTCTGCCTTCAGCATTACAATATACCAAAACTCCAACGGTGGAATAACCAGAAAATTACAACGTAATATAACATGGGAGAGGAGATTAGTTCTTAATCCTTCAGGCATTTGTCTTGGCACTTCAACAAAATTATTTGATGTTTTTAGAGTGGTCTTAAGCAGAATAGCTACAAATGTTATTAAGCATCAGAAGATTACCAGGCTTTACTAAATCTGCAGAAACACTGTTCAACTTAAACATCTTCTCATGAATTTTGTGTCATAAAAGTGTGTCATTCGTGGTCACAATGATAGTAAATAATTTTAGAAAGAAACTGTGGTCAAATTTAATGCATTTTTCTCCATCTTATGCACTGTAATTTCTTCCAAAAACAATGAGCACAGAATTCCTGCCTAAATAAAACATGTAAATATTTTTCTTTCTTCTTATTTATATACTTATTTACGCATTTATGTATTTATTTTAGAGACTGTCTTGCTCTGTCACCCAGCCTGAAGCACAGTGGAATGATAGCTTACTACTACATTCTTGGACTCCTGATCTCAAGCAATCCTCCTGCCTTAGTCAGCTTTCTCGGTGGCTGGGACTATAGACACAGTCACTAAGCTGAACTAAGTTTTACATTGTTATTTTTTGTTATTGTTTGTTTGTTTGGTAGAGACTGTCTCACTATGCTGCTCAGGCTAATCTAAGACTTCTGATTTTGAGCAATTCTTCTGCCTTGGCCTCTCAAAGTTTTGGAATTACAGGTGTGAGCTGCCACCACGCCAGGTCAAATATTGTCTTTGAAAGGAAAAAATTTTCCAGAAGGAAAAAAAAGAAAATCTTAAATCTAATAGAGGAGTGACCAAAGGGCAATGTAAAACAAAGTCTTTCTATGGTTAAGTGCTCAGGTCTTTCTGCAATGGAAACAGAATTATAATAATATATATCCATGCAGTGAAATACTTCATATTTCTCATATATATATATATATATATATATATATATACAGAGAGAGAGAGAGCACACCAATTGTACGTCTTCCACGGTGCTTGGCTCTTACATTATCTCATGAGATTTTCACAAATGTGATGCAGTAACTTTGAGGGACTCAAGTCACTTCCGTAAGTGAAGCATTTTTAGAAATCACAATACTTTAGCTTATTTATTGATTTAACTGTGAAATGATCTCATCATTTCCAAGATACAAAATAAAAGTGGTGTCAGTATGGCACTGTAAAGAGAGTCCTGGGCTGAGTAGAGAGACTATGGGAATGAGGTAGAATCTGTAAGAGGTGGAGCTAAATAAAACAAATGAAACAGAGAAAACAGAAAACCTCAGTGAACTTCAGGCAAAAAAGATGATTGGAATCATCTTTTTTGTGTTTCCTCAGGCATTTCTGGGCTGTATTATTCTCTAATGTCGCAGAAGACTTACACATGGTTCTTCTACCTGATATTCAAGGTCCAGTGTCAATTTGATGAGAAATCTAGAGCTGAGTTATAGATCTTTTTCAAAACAACTTCTCTTTTTCATGAGTGAAGGCATAGAAGGCACATTTAACAGTCTACAGATGACTTCCAGCAGAGAAAGAACAAATTTTAACCCTCTGAATCATACATAGGGCATTCAGCTAAAAGAATGAATATCAATACTTAAAAAAACAAGCAGAGTAAATTTATTATTGCTAAATGGAAAGATTTAAGATTGAAATTTTAAAAATATCCACATTCATAAGTGTAAGAGGAGCTACAGTTTAAAAGCAATTCACTTTGTAGAAAACCCTGAAGGGATCATTAACCTCTGGCTGATTATGAACTTGTAGTCCGACCAGAAGAATAGTAAGAAAAAAAAAGTTATATATGATTTTGATATCTTTAGCCTCAAGAATCTCAGTTACATAATTCTTTTGTATCAAGTATAGTATTATAGACTTAACATAAAATATGTCATTTAGCCCACACAACTAATTTATTGATATTAATATTACTATCCTCATTTTGTAGCCAGGATTCAAATGCAGGTCAGCTGATGCTAAAGTCCCTGCCATTAATTCTGTAGTACACTGTTGCCCCATAACATCTATCGAAGGACCATGCTCTAGGAATTTCAAATAACTTCATAACAAAATAAATATAATAGCCAGCATAGAACAGCAGATATAATAAAGGGGGTTAAAATTGGTGCCTGCACAAAAAATTTTAACATTTTTTTAAACTGAATTATTTTGAAAGGTGAATGATTCATCTAGAGAAGTTCATGTGTGAAGGCTATAATAAGTAGTCCCTATATCGACATAAAGCTGTCTGTGGCTTGAGATGCTCTGGGAATCTGAAAAGGGATGATAGTTCTTGGCTGTGGTAAGGCAAGTTTTGTCTGAGTATAAAGAAGAAGCAATAATTTCAGAAACTGTACAATAGAATGTGTAGCTTTGCAAAAGCGTAAATTCCTTATCACTGACAGTGCTTGAGAAAACTCACAAAGATGCAAGTTAAGATTCTCAGAGGAAATGACAAAACAAACAACTTCTATATAATTTAGTCATTGATTCCTAGACCCATCAAATCAAGGTTCTAGATAACTGTGAACATATTTATCAGTGTACACAGTCAGACATCATTTGAGGCTGTGTCAGTTATTGCTGAATGAATTGATCACTATCAGCTTCTTTTTTGTAACTATATTTACACATTTTTTATTTAGCTAATTGAAATAAATGTTTCCAATATAGTAGTTAATACAGTAGGGTAGCTTTAATAATTTAGCCATGCTTTTTTCCCTCATAACAGATTATTACTTTAACAATGTAAACACGGACATTTTTAATAATCTGTCATCTACATTTTATTTTTATGGAATTTTATTGAAAATTTCTAGAATGAAATTTATAATAGTGACTTAATTACAAAATACCAATTTTACCCATTAGAGGCTGAATCCATATCCAGTTTCCCAGAATTTACCACTGATACTAGATAATTTATTTAACTCCTCTAAAGGAACCTAACCTGGGTATGTCCACATCAGTTTAGTTTTTCTCCCCTCCTCTTTCCTCCCCATTTCTGTTCAAGTTAACACTGTTTTCTGAACTCTCAGTCATGGTTTATATTGTTTTCTGAATTCTCAATCATGGTGTACGTCACCAGATCCCAGTTCCCATCATCAGAATTATTGGATTTGCCCTGAAACTCATCTTCTCTTTTACTATCCTCCCCGCCCCCAACACAACTAATCAATAATCAATAATTAAATAGCAAATCATCAGTCATTAAATTCTGTTGGTTGTACCACAGCACTGGCTCCTGAATTTAGACATGCCTTGTTTAGGCACTGTGATTTCCCTAAATCAGGCACCCATGGTCTCTTTCTTTCAGTAATTTCCCCTCTCCTTCCTACTTCCTCCTGTAGTCCATCAGATTCAGTCTGGAAGATGTTTCCTCCAGATCTGTCTTTCTAAAATAGCAACCCCTTAAGCCTACAGGCTTACTACACACATTATACAAGCCATATGAACTCAATGATTACATTTCCCTCACTGACAGTGAAGCCTGTTCCTCCTCCCTATGCCTGCTGTGTTCCCAACTGCTATGATCTGAATGTTGTTGTCCCCCCAAAATTCATATACTGGAACCTAATACCCAATGGGATAGTATTAGGAGGTGGGGCCTTTGAGAAGTTAATAATTTATGAGGGTCCCACCCTGATGAATGGGAGTTAGCTCTCTTATAAAAGAGGCTTTAGAGAGTTCCCTTTCCTTCCCTGCCATGTGAAAACACGCAATGACGTCATCTCTGAAGAAAGTTGTCACCAGACACTGAATTGCTGACATACTGATCTTGGACTTTCCAGCCTCTACAACTGTAAGCAATAAATTTAGTCTGTTTATAAATCACTCAGGCTGATTCTTTTTATAGCAGCCAAAGCTAACCAAGACACCACCCCAAGAGACCTGCTGGGCAGCTTCTTAAAATACTAATCTTTAAGCTATTATTGAAATGTAATATGAAGGAGAAATTTGTACTGACTAGTACAAATTTTACATCAGGGAAAATATTGCACTGATTTGAAGGACCATTTTGGTATACCACTTGAAGTTGGAATTAGACTTCTAAAAGTAGAGAATGAATTATAACAAGCATTTTTTTAGGATGGGTGTGATTGGTTTCCTGAAAAAAGTTTTGTTCTCTTGAGAAAGGATATCGGTGTGGAAGTGAACTGATCAGAATAATAAGAGGCAGAGAAGCCTCCCAGGTGTCCTCTGTCGTAATCACTACTCCTGTTGGTAACAAGCCATGCCTTTCTAGTTAAGGAGATATAAATACATACACACACAAACAGTATTGGTTTTAACAAGCTCTTTCTTATGATGCTGTCCTTTCACCTACCTGTCGAGGTCTGGCCCTTCTCACTTTTGCTCTGAAAGCTTCCCTGTTCCCTGGATATGCTGGACCCTCACACTGCTGTGCTTTTGCCCACGGTGTTTTCTGTGTCATGAATGACCATCCACTCTCTCACGCCCTCTACTTCACTCCTGAGAATATTCCCATTGCTAGCAACTAATTGAGGTTAAAGAGTGTCAGCTTTTCCTTATGGCCCCAGGCATTGGATTGCCCTTTCTTTCCTATCCTCCATGTATTTGTTCACACCATTTTATTGCCTGTCATTTTTAATGTTATATATTTATTTTAACAAGTCTATTTTCAATAATAGTCTTTGAGTTACTCCAGGGCAAGAATTCTTTATTAATTTTCATTTTCTTACTGCTTATCTAGTCTCTCTGCACTGGATAAGTGATCAAATAATGTTTGTTGAATTAATTGAAATAGTTTCTGTTAACTTTTAAATTTTATGAAGGTGAGTATAGCCTTAATTGAGTCACCTACCCATTCAGCGACTTAAAAAGCAATGAGAATGACAGGGCATGCCCATATACATTGAAGTACTATTTAAAAAATCAAATAATAAATAAAAAATGGTATATCATAGTAAAGCAGTGTACCAACTTAACTCATGTTATCTAGCATTAAACATCATTCTGTTCTCTAAGATTATTTGTTAAATTGAGTGGAATGAATCAGATCAAGATCTGTTCCAAAAAAACCCCACAAAAAACAAAAATCATATTAATACAATAGTCCAAGGTGCTTAGTTACTGATCCAAGTTCCCTGACCAAAGAGTCACTGGCAAAGACTGCATCATGAAACATCTCTCTTCTAAGGAAATCTCCCAAAGTTTAGCATTCTAAGTCAGCAAGCATTTAAATCCAGAATAGCATAGCAAGTGTCCAGTGCCTTAGCAGTCTCTAAGATACTTGTGGACATGGAAAGAAATCTGGGACGTGTATACTCATACTGCTGAAAAATGGAAAACAGCACAGAAAGAAAATTAAAATGTGATTGAGACAGGCCATGACAGGATTCTTCAGTTACAGTGTCCTTTTGATATGGAATACAAAGGCAACCATTACAAGCTCCTAAATGATACACTCCCCCACCTGCAAATGCAAGGTAGTTACTGTATCATTTAGGACCTTGTAGTGGCTGCCCCTTTGTATTACCTGTCTCTGTACTCTATTCCTCAAAGAAACAATAACAAAATTAAACGAATGGCTCAACAAACCTGTTTCAGCTAACCCCTGTTCCACTAAATATTCTAATTTGAGCCCCCGGCAGTAAATACTTATTGACTTTGCCCCAGATACATTATTTTGTCAAATATCTTTGATTTTCAGAACCCATCTATTCTCCAATCTGAATTCATGTTGTTTGAGTGAGACCACAAGGGGTGGATATGTGACTCTAGCCATCCTCTTGCCACACAAAGTGTTTCTTGTGTGGGTCTGTGACCTAAGTTGGGTGATGATAATCTTAGCTAATCCAGTTGAACCATTGCAAAAGATAGATTGTCTTGTTGCTAGGGTTACCAAGTAGGTAGCTGTTAGCTCTGAGGCTATCAGAGACTATTTTTCTTCTACATATAAAGAGTTTGCTTTAGGATTAAATCAACATTGAGGAAGCAAGAGACAGAGGAGTGATATTTCTAATGACATTGTTTTCTGTTATGCCTACGACATGAGCCATTTTTCCACTTAAGCCAGTTGTTCTGAGTTTTCTGCTATTTGTAATGGAAAGATTCTTGAATAATAAATCCCTAGCAATCCTGTATTGTGTCCTCTCTCCAGAGCTGTGTTCACTCTTCCCCATTCACAGGTAAGCTCCCTACATAAGCTTTCCTCAAGTCCCTGATTAAGGCTTGCCTTTTCCAAGAAGTCACTTCGCAACCAGAAACAGTGATGGGCTTTTCCTCTGATCTCCCAGATCACTAGTGATCTGAGCCTTTCAGAGGCACTTACTGAGAGTTTCAAGGTTTTGAAGACATTGTTGCGTAATTGGGATGTCAGTGAGGGAGCTATCCCCAAATCCTCATGCCTATACTCCAACCATCCTCATCCCACTCGTCAGAGGTCTATGTTGTCATGGCTAACTAAAATTACCTAAAATACTGCATTTGGAAATTCTTCACTCTTCCCATGTTCTCTGCACATCAGAGAACGTAATTTCTCCAGATCCCCTTGGCTTCCCTCTCAGGATCTGCACATGGTGTTTAGGTTTATCTCCTTTTTAAAGATCTCATCTCTTCTTTGTAAACATTGCCTAGATGGCAAGGATTTGAAAGTTAAGAAGTATAAGATGTGTTTGTTATCAGGACAGAGTGTGCCATAGAGTGAAGGCTTCCAGCATCTTACTGATCTCCCTACATCTTTTTCTTCTCCCCAACTCCATATTTATCAATCTGTACCCCATTTCCCAGATGCAAAATGAAGACTGTTTATTTCTCTATCCCCTTGATTTAATGAGTATCTTTACTGCTTTATATGACTATGTGCAATTCTCAAGTGCTTGTCAAGCGTATCTTCTAAATTAATCTTTGCTTTTCCTGAGAATTGCAATATTTATAGTTACCTCTATCTCACTACTCTTTAAGCATGCACTGTTTTACTGACTTGATTCTAAGACCTGTTACAGACAATGCAGTAAGGAGTCAAATAATCCATCTTTATGAGTAATTTTTCAGTGTTTGAATTCTGGCTCCATTGCTTTCCAATTCTGCAATCTTCAGCAAGTTAATTAAGGTCTCTAACCCTGGAAATTCTTCAACTATTGAGAGAATAAAATTTACCTCAATGATGGAATAATGCACATCAAATGCTCTGCACATAGTGGGACCTCAATGTATGTTAGTTTCCTAATCTATCAGCTGTATGCCCTTAGCACTTAACCATGACTTGGCACGGTTTCTCAATAAGTAACTATTTTAATGGTGCAATAATAGTGGTGCTTTGGCCTTGCAGAGTAATACTGCACTCCTGATGAAAACTGGGCTCCTACACATATTGTGACTCTGATACTCCCCTTTAGCATGGCCGATCAGAGTATACTGATGGGTTGCTTTAAATTTAGTACTTTCTGGTCTTTGCCAAAATCCATGATTCACAAGCATAAATAAGAATATCAAAAGAAAAACTAAGATATGGGTGCATGTGTGCATATGCACATATGTATATTTAGAAACTGGAAAAATTAAAAGACAGTTTTATGACAAATTATCTCTTCATTAGAAATATTAAAAATACATAAGACCCAAAACCTAAAAGGCAATAAAATAAATAAATGGGAAAAAAAAAATACATAAGACAACTAGCTCTTCATTAAAAATACTAAAAGTACATAATTTTATAAGCATACCCACAAGAATTGCTACCTATCCCATTATCCAGTGAAATTCCTCCATAATGCCAAAGACAGTAATAGTGCCCAGAGGCAGGTGGCCCATCTCTAATTTTTACCACCACTGAGTATTTCAAATTAAATATTGCTTCAAAATTCAAACCCTGATTATATTCTCTAATATAAAGGGAACAGTGGCAATCACAGGCAAAGACAAAATTTCAAGAAACATGGTGCAACTGCAAGCTTAGCACTGACGTCATCAGTGTTGTTTCAGAACACTGTAATCAGGTTATACTTCATTTTACTTCCATGAAAAGGAAGGGGTCAAAAATATATGCACTGAGGCTGGGTGTTCCTAAGAAAAGAAGAAATACTGCAATAGGCAACTGTCTTTATATGAATATAATTAGCTCAATTTAATAAACTGACCATTGTGTGGAAATACCACATACAAAGGATATTGGTACAAACTGCAAAGAGAAGTCTCTCTCACTTTCTCTTAAACAGAGAGGGTGAGAGACAGAGAGAAGGGAAAGGAAGGAAGGAAAGGAAGGAAGGGAAGGAAGGAAGGGAGGAAAGGAAGGAAGGCAAGGAAGGCAGGAAAGGAAGAAGGAAGGGAGGGAGAGAGGGAAAATGTTTCAAGCTGTTGTAGATTGATTTTTTAAATGTACCCAATTATTTATGCCTCCCTGTATATAAATCCTTTGTAGTGTGACCTTGTAGCTTCTCCCATTAAGAGCTGGAATTAATTTGCACCACACTTTCATCCTGGTGGACTTTATTTGCTTTTGCCAATAAGTTGAGGTATAAGTGACATTGTGCCTGTTCTAACCAAGACTGTGAAAGGAATATTAGTTAGTTCTCATTATATAACATACCACCCCACAACCCGACAGCTTAAAACGATTAGCATTTTTTATTGCTTGGAAATCTATGGGTTAGTTGAGTAGTTCCGCCAATTTGGGCCATGCCTGGCTCATCTCAGCAGGGCTGGGTCATCATCCAGCAGGCAAACCCATATCTTTCCACATGGCGATAGCAATTTCAAAGAGAGTCAGGAGAAGCATGACAGGCCTCTTAATCTTTAGACATGGAAATAGCACATGTATTCTTTCTGTTTTCCAACTCAATTCAAAGAGTCAGTGCAGGTTTAAGGGGTTAGGAAACAGATTCTTCTTCTTGATGGAAGGAGCTACAAAGTCACATTTTAAAGGTAGTAAATATGTATAAATAGATAACTGAGGCCATTTGAATAGTTAATCTAACACAACAGACTCTGAAGTCTCCTTTAACCCTTATGAAATCCTACCTGCATCATAAGAATAAGCCCAGTCAAGTGCCAGCCAACTTTCAGACTTGTGAGTAAGACTATCCTTGACCAACCGATCTCAAGATGACGGGTCAGCTGACCAAAGATTCAGGAAGAAAACAAGGAAAGTTCAAAACTGCTCATCTAAGCCAGCTCAAATCGCTGACCACAGAATACTGAGCTAAATAAATAAACAGAAATAAAAGCCAACCAAATTTTGGGCAAGTATATAAAGCAGCAGCATTAAGGTGTCAATAAGTCACTGGTACGTGGCTTTCATTTGATAGATGTGCCTGCTTTTATGATTAATCAGCAAGGATGATGCAAAGAGGACATAAAACACAATATTAGACTCAGATTGCTGACAATCTTGCTGGTAAGATAAAGGTCCAGGCATCATCTACCATTTCTGCTGCTACGTTTAATATATGCTTATATCCGCATATATTAAACTGCTTTCTATGAAGTTCAGTATTGAGCTGAGCTCATGACATTCTTTAGGTGTTTAACACTGTTTTTTAAAAAATGTACTCTCTGCAAATATTTAACTAAATGTAGCATTTTTGCATACTGAATTCAGTCATCTGATAATGTTTTGCACAATCCAAACCATGTTATTTTTATTTGTTCATTTCTAGAATCACAACTCCATTGTGGGCTCCAGCTATAGGTAAATTGTGTGGAAGATTCTGGATATTTAGTAGTAACATATACATGAGAATTGACTTTGAGAACCTTCCAAAACTGAAAGATGGACAGGTAAAGAAAAAAGCAAATAGGCAATTGCAGTCTATGTGGTCAGCACTGAAATGTATTTATAGGAAAGTTTTTTGGGTGTCATATATGGAGAAATTAATACTGTCTCAGTGAAGTTCTGGCCAGTGACATCCCTCCAATTGCCAATTTTTAAAAAATGATCAAAAAACAGAAGGTTATGGGGGGAAGGAAACATTTAGGATCTTGTTAAAAAATATAAATTCTAAGGCTCTAAAAATAGACCTAATATATCAGAATCTCTGTGGCCAGAGTTGAATGGCCTATATTTTAAAAACTATCCCAGGTGCTGTCCTTCCCAGTGAAGTCTGAGAGCCACCAGGCCAGATAAATTGACACATGTTTGGAGACATGGATAACCAGTATTGCTAACTTCAATTCTTATTTCCTCTTTAATGTATTTACTACACAGACATTGCTTTTTAAAAATGCAATTCAGTGGGAGAGATTTCTGAGATAGCATTGATTAAAATGTAATCCTTGACAGGCTGATTAGCTATGATTAGAAACAAATTACTTGCAGCCCACTCCATAACTAATGAAAACACAGGAGGCTGAATTAAGAGTTTCTCTGTGAAATCCTGGCTCTGCCCCTTACCATCTGGGTAGTCCGGAATAAAAAACAAAACAAAACAAAAAAAACCTGACCTTTCTGTGTCTCAGTTCCTTTTATATGCGAAACAGGGATTTTAGTGAGCTATCTACCTTATGGGTATCTGTGAGACCCAAATAAGTTATTATATGTAAATTGCTTGGTATATAAGTTAATATATGTAAAGCATTTGGCACATAACAAGGGCAAAACGAATGTTAGGTATTATCTTTAATCTCCGTCTCCCAGTCCTTTCCCTCTCTAGGCCTAATGTAGTGTCACTACCTTACATTTCCTTGCGGTTAATTTCTGTTGTTTTTTCCAATGTTTTCCTGGACAATCCCATGGAACAGAGGTGTCTGATCTCCACAGAAAGGCTGCACTGACAAGAGATTTCTTTTTATTTTAATTGCATTTTAGGTTTTGGGGTACATGTGAAGAACATGCAAGATTGTTGCATAGGTACACACGTGGCAGTGTGATTTGCTGTCTTCCTCCCCATCACCTATATCTGGCATTTCTCCCTATGCTAACTCTCCCCAATTCCCCACCCCCCACCATCCCTCCCCTTTTTCCCCCCAACAGACCCCAGTGTGTAGTGCTCCCCTCCCTGTGTCCATGTGTTTTCATTGTTCAACACACGCCTATGAGTGAGAACATGCGGTGTTTGATTTTCTGTTCTTGTGTCAGTTTACTGAGAATGATAGTTTCCAGGTTCATCCGTGTCCCTACAAAGGACACGAACTCATCATTTTTGATGGCTGCATAATATTCCATGGTGTATATATGCCACATTTTCTCTGTCCAGTCTATCATCGATGGGCATTTGGGTTGGTTCCAGGTCTTTGCTATTGTAAACTGTGCTGCAATGAACATTCATGCGCATGTGTCCTTATAGTAGAACATGGCTTTCATTCTAGGTCATGTGATCCTTAGGAGAACCAGCCACTATGCCTTTACAATAGAAATCTACTATAAAGACACAGGCACACATATGCTCATTGCAGCCCTGTGTACAATAGCAAAGTTCTGGAACCAACCCAAATGCCCATCAATGATAGACTGGACTAAGAAACATATATTCCATGGTACATATACCATGGAATACTATGCAGCCATAAAAAAAAAAAAAAAAAAGGCCGGGCGCGGTGGCTCAAGCCTGTAATCCCAGCACTTTGGGAGGCCGAGGCGGGTGGATCACGAGGTCAAGAGATCGAGACCATCCTGGTCAACACGGTGAAACCCCATCTCTACTAAAAATACAAAAAATTAGCTGGGCATGGTGGCGCGTGCCTGTAATCCCAGCTACTCAGGAGGCTGAGGCAGGAGAATTGCCCACAGGAGGCGGAGGTTGCGGTGAGCCGAGATCGCGCCATTGCACTCCAGCCTGGGTAACAAGAGTGAAACTCTGTCTCAAAAAAAAAAAAAAAAAAAAAAAAAAAAAAACGATGAGTTTATGTCCTTTGTAGGGACTTGGATGAATCTGGAAACCATCATTCTCAGCAAACTGACACAAGAACAGAAAACCAAACACCACATGTTCTCACTCATGGGAGGGTGTTGAACAATGAGAACATGTGGACTTAGGAAGGGGAGCATCACATGCTTGGAGCAGTTGGGGTGTGTAGGGGAGGGACAGCAGGGGGTGGGGATGGTGGGGAAGGTGAGGAGGGATAACATGGGGAGAAATGCCTGATATAGTATACACCTAAAGTAAAAAAATAAAAATTAAAAAAAAAGTCCAGAAACCTGCTATTTCATGTTCACCTCTTACAACCAGCGAATAATTCATCTCCCTCCCTCTTCAGCAGCACAATCCTTAGTTCTTCAAAATCAAGTTATTTGGATATGAGGATTTGCTGAGCGTACAAATATTAGGCACTTGCCATTTGCTGTCAGATTTTTTATCTTCGGATGTGCTGTGTGAAAATTACAAAGCCTTGTGACCGGGCAGGATGGTTCACGTTTGTGATCCCAGCCGTTCGGGAGGTCAAGGTGGGAGAATCACTTGAGCCCAGGAGTTTGAGACCAGCTCTGACAACATAGTGAGACCTCATCTATGCCAAAAATTAACGCACACAAAGAGCTAGGCGTGGTTGTGCACACCTGTAGTCCCAGTTTCTATGAAGCCTGAGACAGGAGGGTGACATGAGCCTGGGAGGTCAAGGCTGCAATAAGCCATGATTGTGCACTTCAGCCTGAACAGAGCAAGATCCTGTCTCAAAAAAAAAAAAAAAAAAAAAAAAAAAAAAAAAAAAAGAATGTTAGAATGCCTCTTCCTCCTCTCTCCTCTCTGTGCCCTACTTACATGTATGTGATGAAATGCATCTCCAAGGTCATCGTTAGGGACTACTTGAAGGCTTCTCTCTGCTCTTGGAAACTGCTTATAATGTTATGCCATGTAACAAATAATGTAATTTCTAGTAATGCAATTTGTAATCTTCTAACCCTTAGCCTATCACTCCATCATCTACATTAGGTATTTCTCCTAATGCTATCCCTCCCCTGCAAACCACTATGGCACATATCTACCTACGTAACAAATGCAGGTTCTGCACGTGTATCCCGGAACTTATTTCTAATAGTATAATTTGTAATCTTCTAATAATGTAATTTGAGTCACATTACATAGCCCACTTCTCTAAAATTTTGTAAAATTCCAGTGTAATTAATATACATGTTGAATATTTTTAATCCTAGGAAAATTTTAGATTAAATTTTTAAGACAGATACTTACTTTAGAAATTAAGCTTCTTTGATTGATGAAAACAACTCTTATGGCTATGTTTGAAAGTGATGCGTTTATGTATTTGTATCAAATTGTGTATCTTATTAATGAGTTATAAGATTTTTAAATATGTTACAGGTATAAGTACTTTATCACATGTTTTGCAAATATTTTCTCCTAGCCTCTGACTTTTTGTTAAGAGCATTTTTTCAAAGAAAAAGTGTTTACAGTCTTAAAATTGTTATAAAGTCTCATTTAATGTTTCATCAAGGATTTTTGCTAATGTCCTACCTAACAAATCTTGGCCTCACCTCCGTTACAAATCTTTTCTCCTGTTTTTTTTCTGGAAGTTTAATAACTTCAGTTTTTGTATTTAGGTCAATTATGCATTTCAAGTTAAAATATGCAAAATATTAAAACAGATACATCACAATATGCAAATGAAAAATAAGCAAAGAAAATGATACACACATAATATTAGCCATTAGGGAAATTACGTGAAAACTATGATCATATGCTATTGTACCCCTAGTAAAATAGCTAAAGTTCAACAGACTGACAATTAAGTGTTAAGTAAAAAAAGAGTAAATGAAACTCTCTTTCATTGATAATGGGAAATTAAAATACTATAGTAATAATCACCTTGGAAACAGTTTTGGAGTTATTTATAAAGTTGAACACAAACTTATCACATAATTTAACAATTCTTTTCCTAGGTAATTATATAGGAAAAACAAATAAAACAACAACAACAAAAGCCACATTCACAGAGAGACTTATACATGAATGATGATAACAACTTTATTTGTAATGACCCCAAAGTGCAAATACCCCAAATATCCTGCAACTTGACAAATGAATAAAAAATAGTGATGGATTTTTAGAGACACACCGCTCAGCAATAAAAATTAACTACTGTTATATGAAATAACATGGATACATCTCAGAAGCAGCATGCTAAGTGAGAAAAACTGGACACAAAAGACTACCTACTGTAAATTCCACTTATGTGAACTTCTGGAAAAGATACAGCAATAGTGGCAGAAAACAGCTATGACACTTTTAGCTGCTAAGGGCAAAGGGAAGGCATTGACAGTAAAAGGGCTAAGGGTATTCTTTTTTAAAATTATTTATTATACTTTAAGATCTGGGGTACATGTGCAGAACATGCAGGTTTGTTACATAGGTATGCACGTGCCATGATGGTTTGCAGGGGAGGGTTAGCATTAGGAGAAATACCTAATGTAGATGATGGAGTGATGGCCTAAGGGTATTCTTTTAGTGATGAGAATATTCTTTTTCTTTATTGTGGCAATAGTTACATAGTCATATTTATCGTCAAAATGTATTAAAGTGTACACAAAACTGGTGAATTTTAGTGTATGTAAATTGTACTTTGATAAGCCAATTTTAAAATGCAGTTAAATGAAATTGTCATTAAATTGGAAAACAGTGACTTACAAAGTCTCAGTTGCCCTTCCCTCAGAATAAATGAATTAAATGTCTCCTGTGTATATAGACATTTTATGACATTTATATTATGCTAGAGGAATCATATCAAAGCTTTTAGCCCAGTGTAAACACTGATGGTTTTAACTTCAACCTCTCTTCTTACTGAAGCATATTTTGCTTACAGATAATAAGGAAACTAAGAGCATAATTATTTGTAATTTTTAAATATTTAAAACCTTTTCACCTGTCCTCTAATTTCAAAAAGCTTTTAAATTGCTACAGTACTTTTCTCTGGGAGAGTTTGATGTAACTGGGATGAGTTATTCTTTAATAAAATGTTTGAGCATCAGTTCAGGTAAACCTGTCTTGAGAATGATTATATTTTCTAATAAATTAAAATATCAGAGTATTATAATATTTATTAACATTATTATTGTCAGTAGTTTCACTGCTTCTTAAAGCACCTAAAATATTTTTGGAAACAAGGTGAAAGAAATAAGAGTAAGACAAATACATCAGGGATTTCCATAATATGTAAAATGTTCTAGAAATATGTAAAATATTCTATGGGGCTACAAAATAACAAGGAGTTTATAATATGCTTTGGAGATTAAATACTGATAAAGTAAAATAATATGACATTATGTATGCAAGAGTTGTAGTCCCTCACTGCCAGAAATTTAAATATTAAAAAATGACATGGCTCATCACACAACCTGTAGCATTTAAAATATTTCATTTTAAAGCTCTTTGATCAAGAGCTCAAAGGGGCTGCTACCAAGAAACTTACAGTACCTGCTTTCTAAAACTGCCATGTGTATAGCAGGGATCAAGTATGAGAAACTGACTGCAAGATTTCAGGAAAGGGAGAGAGGAGGACTGGGATATTCAGAGACCTTCTTAGCGGACACGGGCTTAAGCTGGACTTTGTTGCATGAACAGGATGTGGATGGGTGAAAGGGAGAACAGAGGGTGCTTGAAACAAGACAGAATAGAATGAGTATAGCCCAGGGTGAAGAGCAGTTAGTGATGTGTGCAATGACCGTTGCCAGCATGCCAAACAGTGTCTCCAGATCTTTCAACCAGGAAAATGGCTTGAATAAGAATATAAATCATTTTCAATTAATATAATGAAAATTTAAAAAAAAAATGCTATTGAATCCTGACTGAAAAGGGTGACTTTCAAAAGAACATTTACAAGCAAATTTTTCAGGACTGAATGACATTCAAGTTCAGATAGAAAGCACCCACTGACCACTTATCAAAATGAATAAAATGGATACAAACTAATGCACATATTTGTGGAATTTCTGATTGCTAGAGCTGAATGAAAGATCCACATGCAGTGAGACAGCTAGAACAATATGGGAATCAGAAGGCCGTCAGCATTTTTCCCAGCAGCACTGAATGCTAAAGACAATAGAACCATGTCTATAAAGTTTTAAGCAGGGCAATTAACTTCAGCTTATAGTTGAAAGCACTCTTCTTATGTTTATTTATTTTTATTTTTTATTTGTTTTGCTTTTCAAAGCTTTTTTTTTTTTCCAAGAAACTATATTGAGGAAGAAACTCCACAAAAATGGGGTAAGTTAGCTGACTAAAAGAGAAAGAGAACCCAACATACAAAACATAACAGATATGTAATAAGTCTAAAAATAAATTGATAGAGATTTCAATATTTGGATAATAGAAACCTTAAAAGAGAGAGCTCAGAGGAAATAAAAATGAATCATTTTCAAAATTGTTTGAGGCATTTGGGGAAAAATCCTGACAGTAATATAATAGTAATAACAGAAATAATTTATAATGAGTATTTTTAAAACTATACAAATAAATAAATATGAGTATAGTTTATTACATTAATATTATTATTGGCTACTTGTTTAAATAATTTGCATTAAATCTATTGGGAAAATAGGAGGAAAATGGGAAATGGAGATGAATTACTATGTGATATTAATATTAATAAACCCCCATCTATCACAACAGGATATCAACAGGCATATGTTTGTAAAGCAAGAACACCCAGATATAGCATTATAAATTTATGTCAATAATTAAAAACACGTTTCTTCTGGGAAACCGAATTTGGGAATTTGAAATGGTGAAAAGACTCAGTCTATTTTGTTATAAATATTTTAGTATTTAAATGTTCATCTTTAAAATCTTTAAAGGTATCATCATTTTAAATTTCTTAAAATTTTTCTAATGACAAACTAAGAGACATCATCAAATCTTTACAGAAAATTAAACAACTGGCTTTCTAGAACTGGAGAAATGAACCACCAGTGTTTCCTGTGTTCCGTTTTAGTGTTCTCATTTGTTACAAAATGTGTTAAGTGTTTCGGCAAACCTAAGGAATAGGTGCTCCTAGGAGGACTGGATTGCTTGGCGGTGCCATAACCGGCCATGTATTTCAGGCAAACTTTGTAGAAGAATATTTCCTCAGGGAAAATAAGCTTGACATATTTTGCCTATTGGCCATTCTACTAAATTTGAATGTTTCGTAAGTATCCCAGGCCTATATAAATCTCATATGGAATATTGACTTCCAAGCCACTTTTCAAAAGGCTGAGATATAATATAGTGTACCTAGAGTGATAAAAATGTCTCTATTTCACCCATTTGTTGAATTGGTCAAATGAATTAAAATTGATTCACATGTAAAAGAAAAATCTGTAGTAACATATTGGCTGGTTTCTAACATTTTTGCAGGTCTATTCTAACATTTTGTGTCCTGTAAAAATAGAACAGGGACCAGTTGGTTTGAAGTCACAGAGAGGTTGATCTCAGTTATACAGAATAATAAAAAGAGATTATCTATAATTATTAATTGTGGCATGATGGAGGTCTGAGTTCTCTGTTCCTATAGTTGCTCAAGGAAGGCCAAAAATTCTCATACGTCATTTAGTACAGCAACAGACTGTTTTAGCCTGTAGGAAATTTAAATATTATTATATTTTATGGATTTAATTATAGAATGTTAGAGCTGCAAGGGCCTTTTAACACCATGCAGTCAAACTTACTGATTTAACAGAGGATAACACTAAGGATCATAAGTATTGGTGGGATTCAGTGGGGTTACCAGATGAATGAGGATGGACTGAGAAACTGTCTCTCGGAATTCAATCCTTTCTTCTTTCTACTTTTTAATTGTTGCTTTAATGTGCATCTGATCCGAAAAAAGAGAAAGACACCCAGATGCAGATAACAAAACTATATAATAGAAAGACAAATACAGAGATTAACTGTGTAGCAAGAGGCTGGTCCTGAAGGAAAGCACAAAACGGAACTAAGAGTCTGCAATTTCCACTTTCTATCTGGCTTACTTTGAATGGAAAGACTAATATTGGATTCTAGGCCAGACATTGGCTAACCTTTTTCTGCACTGGTGCAAATAATAAAAATTGTATGCTCTGCAGGCCACAGATGTTCTCTGTCCCATGTTATTTGTTTTTGTTTTTCTATTTGTTTGTTTGATTATCGCTCTTTAAACATGGGGGGAAAATTCATTTTAGTTTGAAAGCTATGCAAAAATAGGCTACTGGCTAGATTGAGCCACAGTGTGCGGCTTCCTGAATATTATTCTAGCCTATTAGTAAGAGGGCGTAGGGCAGTCAATGTCCTTTTAGAGACAGAATGTTGTGGACCAGAAAGTATGCTTCCCAAGACAGTAGTAGGGAGGTGATGCTTATCGTTTTCCGAAAATAAGTTAAGGGTATCTAGGCTGTTAAATGTCCTCTCAAATCTGTTAGAAAAAAATATAATAATAATAATAGCCAAAGAAGAGAGGCAACTGTCAGGTATCTTGGGCCATGTGTGGTCACTGAGACTTGATGAGTTTTATGCAGAAAAATATTGTTAGTTGCTTGATGTGAAATCAGTTAGTCCCATAACATAGCAATTAGAAAGTGAAGTCAAATCTAACAACAGACTTTATGGGCAAAAAGGAGATGAAGAAAATAAGACACATAATAATGGAAATGTTGTTTATTGAATAACTAATCAAAAACTTAAAAAATAAAGGGGTTTTAGAAAATCTCTACCCTGTTACCTTTCACAGCAGGGAGAAGGGTACGACTTTCCTGTGAAGCCATTAAGTAGGTGACTTTTCCTCAGGGCAAAGTAAAAAACAAGGAAACAGAGAAATTAAAATCACCCTTGTATCTCTGCTCTAGTATTTTTGCAATGCTCCTAAACATGGAGCTCTCATGGATATGATCTGGAGATAGACAATGAGAGAAAGAGACAGACATTGCTTACATACCTACATACATACACCGATGATGACTACCGAGCTAAAGACATACACAGATAAATAGATCATAATGTGAAGTCCACTACTTCATATACATTAATTAATCTTTATGAAGAAAGTTCTATAGTAGGCATATTTCTCATTTCAGAGATGGAAATTGAGGCTTGCAGAGGTCAGGTACACTTGTCTAAGGTCTCAGGCAACAAGTGGTGGGGTCAGGGTTTGAATTTTGGTAATTCCAATGCCAAACTTTTTACTTTTTCTCTGTCTCCTGCTTCCACTCTTGCAGCCATCTTCTACCTCCGCTAATTACAAAGGATTCCCAGGTTCTGCATTCTCTAAGGCAAGCACAATAGATGGTTGATTGCTTTAAGTTAACCGGTAGACTCCAATGCAGAGTCACAAATAGGCTCCGCTAATACAGTGCCTCTGGGGAGGTGAAGTCTTGGAGAAAGAGAATGTCACAGAGCTGCAGCATGAGGCAGTGGCATCAAGCCAGGAGGGTGTTGGGGAGAGAGCTGATAGATCGATAAAAGGAATCAGCAAAGGAAGTTAAGGATGCTTGCACTCTGATTCACTGAATCACTTAATATCCCCCACAGGAATAATTGCTCCCTGCCCCAGCTCTTAACCTTTGACTCTGTGGATTAACAATGTTAATGATGATAATAATAACAATGATAACTTCTTTCACCAAAATTGTTTATGCTAACAGCTTTTAGCTATTTAATTGTTCACACAGGATATTCTATGGCCATTCACAATTTTATATTGTCTTTTATGGCTTTCAATCTTACATTAAAATAGCAGAATTCTTTTCCCTCTGTATCTTGTACATAAAAGAAATCTAAAACAGGAAAGGATCAAACCAGTGGGAGAAAACACTCTCTACCTACTGTCTCAGAACCATCAGATGCTTATTAATATTTAAATTTAAGACAGCAGAACTGCAACAATAGGAGTCCATTCTTAAAGCTCAGAAACACCAGCAGAGAACATAGAGTAGCTGGAAGGTGGTAAAGGTGCATAGTGAAAGGGCCAAAAGGTGGAATTTAAACGTAGCAAGGACAGCAGGAATGTGTTCCAGTCAAATCAAAGACTGCATTCATCCCTGACATCGTTTCACAGTGAGAGGCATAACCAGTAACCACAAATGACCTGCAGCTTCAATGTTGAGGTTGATCTGTCACAGGGAGACAATCTCATGAGCAGAAGCAAATCCCCTCTTTCTAGGATCCAGACTTTTGATCACCCTCAATTCACAGAAAGGGTCCACCTGAGCATGTGTGTTTTCTGACCAATGTGAGCATACATAAGGGACAAGGACTTAGAAACACACACAGGAAAATTAGACCCAGGGCAGAGAGAAAATAGTCTACCAGATGAATAGATCTTAAAATGGCAAACAATTAAATCCATTTATGTTTATCAAATTGCTAGAATTGACCATTAAATTAACTTGTAATCATAAATACAAGCAGGCTTGAGAGAAAAAGTCATTTTGATGGAACGTAGGTATTTAAAATTTCTTTCATATGGGATATGTTATAAGCTAGAGATGGCAGAGGCTTTGACAAGTAAATATCCTTTTTTTCCTAGAGGAGTTGAATTTGTTAATACACTTTTGTAAATTAAACTTTGGGAAAGAAACGTTGTTTAAATTTACTTGGAAAGATATCCACAAGGAAAGAGAGAAAAGCTGTCCCCACTGAGCAGCTACATTAACCCAAGCCTGAGGTGTTCCAAGACTTCTGAGGTCAAGGTGACCGTCTCTTAATGTGTGTGTGTATGTGTGTGCACATGCATGCGCTCATTTAGGCATTTAAAATTAATTTGATAATAAAGAGTTCTTCCATTTTATGCATCTGTCAATAAGGAGATTCCTCATTTTTTCGTTCTCCAGTTTTACTTGTGAGTAGACTCGTGAATGCTCTACTTTTCCCTCACATAAAAGACACAGCCAAGTATAAGAATCTTCCCATCTCCCTCAAAATAATCAACCCTAATTCTCAAAGGCTGATAAAGAAAGGAGTTTCCTCCTAGGATGGGGCACATGGAATCACAAAGATTTCTTGTAGGCAAGGTGAAGTTCATGGGGCAAGAATCTGTTTAAGCTATCCAATTCTCTCCATACCGTACTTAAGAAAGTTCGCGGGCCTCTTCCACAATCAGTAAGAAAGTTTTGAATTGACTATTGTATTGGCTCATCTTAATGTTTAATATAATTGCTGGTATGTTTTATTCTGGTTGTTCCTTTTACTTGTCCCTAATCTTCTAAATATCTAATTCTTGAGAATGGCTAGGATCTCATATATGGAGGTATAATTATACATACTTTTCATTTTCTGAAGTTTAATTTGCCCTTTAAAGATAACTATTCTTACTTCTAATATATTCCCACTCTCAGTCAAATTCAGAAGCCAAAGTCATATGCCAATATCATTTGGACTGTGATCTAAACTTGCATTCAAGTGTACTGCAGAGAGAAAAGCCAAGGCTCTCAGGAGTAAATACTGATTCTTTGGAGGACACCCAAGACACCAAAATAAAGTTCTAAGAGGAATTATCCAAACTAAATATGCAAGAGACAGGATAGTTACTCTGATCAAATAAGAATTTGAATGAGTGCCCTTGATCGGAAGCTCAAAGGACACACCCCACCACTGAGGGAAAGTTTCACCTAGGCAGAGCAGAGGTCACAGGCTCCTCCCTAACTTGGGTCTCAGTGCTCACTGCCTGGAACTGCTATTAATTTTTTTTCCACACATACTGCTTCTCCTTGGCAGGGTTAGATGCCCCTCATGGGCAGGCTGTTTCTATAACTCCAATTTCTAGTCTGCAGGATGCCTTAGATGTCATAGAAAAGCAATACAGCTTTGTTGTTAAAATTTATGCAAATGAAATGGATTGTAGCCTCTGCAAGTTTCGTTGACTCGCCTACAAAGAAAATAGAATGATGACTTGAGAATTATAAGAGAATAGGAGAAGTTGTTACATTTCTAAAATGCTTTTTGTGTATTTGATCTAAAAATATTAAAACTTAGAAGTAAAACTTATTTGCACTATAAGCAACATAACAAATAAATGATATTCTGAGGAAAGGTAATTTCATTCATCAACCCAGCTGCTCACAACAGAACTCAGACATCCTGCTTTCTATCACAGATATTAATAAATTTATAAAAAAGGAAACTGATTAATATAACTAATCTGTGCTGAATATGTTTCATTATTTTGCCAGGAGGGCAGCACTGCTGACTTACTTGAGAGTCAAGTTTAACGTTATTTTCCACTATGTACTTGCTATTGTTCCAAAACATGATCAGTTTATTTTCTGCATGCCACTGAGCATAGCCATTAAAACAAGATTGATTCTGAATCTCTCCAAGGTTACTGCTTCTTTTATTTTTATTTTTATTTTTATTTTTTATCAGTGTTAATGAAACCATAGTGTCTTGGTAAAATTCAATTTAAGATACTTTTTCCACCTGGAATGTTTTAGGCATTTAAAAACGTTAGACATTCCCAGAACATGAGTTAGAAGAATATTTCTTCTCCAGTACTGTTTTAAAATATTATTGTAAAAGGGTATTATTTAAATGATATTCTAAAAGAATTTTTTTTTAAGGAGAGAGAAGAATTACTCTATTTGCTTACCAATCCTCCACAGGGAAATAGAAAATAATGACTGTTCCTGAGGGATTTTTGTGGTTATTTTTGCTCACAATCTAAAGTGGAGCATGCTATTAGAATACTTTCAGCACTATGTGGTAAAAATTGGCATTTACTGAATAACTAAAATGAAAGGTTTATTTTGTTTTACTCGTTATGCTTATGAAATAGCACATCCTTAGAAACTGCATTTCCAAATAAAATCTCATGAAATGGATATTTTGCCTTAGCACAATGATCTTTTAATCTTAGTATTGTTTAACTTGCCACAGAATAGTTTTAAAATATACTGTCATCCCCATTTGTTCAAGTTTCTATCAATTTATTAAGCACCTACTTTATGCTAGTGAATGTAATAGGTTCCATTTTTTCTGTAATTATGTCTACTTTTACAAGTTACTATACAACTATTCTTTTCAAGCAAAAGCAAATATTTATCTAATCCCAAACCACGTGGTTGGTACTTTAAAGAAATTCTCTAATTTTATAAAGTTTGTACTGTTTTGGATGATTCCTTTGGGTACAGTATATTTACTTAGGAATGTATTTAAAATTTTTAAATATCCATGATACTACACAGTATGGATATAGCATTATTGTTATGGTTATTAAATAAATGAGCATTATGTAACAAAATATAAATAGGATCAGTATTCTAGGGGATTCCTTCTTATATTTACATAATTTGTTTCTGAACATATCTCCATTCAGTTACTGAAAATTTAGCATCAAATAGATGTTTTAAATATAACCAATGATGAGCTAATCTTTTCTTTTCGAGAGTCAAATGACATTAATGTATTGCAGGATTTAGTTGTAGAAGAATATTAAAATTTAGTCTCTGCTCTCATTAATACCTCTACTAGGAATTCATTTCTTTTGTCTTACTCCCATTCGTTATCTTCAGTTTGATCAACACTAAAATCTTCCTCTTACAGTGTGTCTATACATGAGTGTGTGTGTGCGCACGTGTGTGTGTGTGTGTGTGTGAGAGAGAGAGAGAGAGAGAGAGAGACTATGTATTGAGCAATGTATTGTAATTAGGAGTATGGATATGAAATACAACAGATTTGTGTTTTCACTCACTGCTTCCAGAGTTTGATATCATCAATTTATTACAGTTTTTTTTTTTTTTTTTTTTGAGACAGAGTTTTGCTTCTGTCACCCAGGCTAGAGTGCAATGGCATGGATCTTGGTTCACTGCAATCTCCACCTCCCAGGTTCAAGCAATTCTCTTGTGTCAGTCTCCCGAATAGCTGGGAATACAGGCACCTACCACCACACTCAGCTAATTCTTATATTTTTAATAGAGATGGTCTTTCAGCATGTTGGCCAAGCTGGTCTCAAACTCCTGACCTCAGGTGATCCACCTGCCTCAGCCTCCCAAAATGCTGGGATTACAGGCATGAGCCACAGTGCCAGCCAATTTATTCAAGTTTCTTAGCCTTATTTTTGTCAACTGTAAAAAAGGATGTTGTATTATGTTAGATCCATCTCACATAAATTCAATAAACAGGAGCTAACTTTTGTATGTTGAGAAATGTTCTCCTAATTCATTGTTGATTTTTGATAGGGATAGATTTTATTTAACCACAGTTAATGTCTAATAAGTATTTCTTAAACAGAATGCCATGGATCACATTTCTAGGTAAAAAAAAGAATCATTAGCAACTGAAAGTGTTAATTATTCAATCATTGATAGCTGTATAAAATATCTGCTATCAAAATACCAAATTTTCTGTAATATATTTAAATCTGTAATTGTTTCATAAATATTCCAGAAGAAAACATTTAAAAAGTTAAACAATCTCAGCATCTAGATTTTATTTTTCATGGATAATTAATAAAAGAATGGAAATATCTCTATTGCAAAAGAGATCAGTTCTGTAACAACCAAACTAGCAAAAAATATAAAAATGAGTTTTATATCTCGTTTCAGAAAAATATAAAAAGAAATGCAATTCACTCAATGTTTATGCCTCTCAAACTAAAGCAAATTAATCTGACTTTCCAAATTAAGTGGGAAGAATTTTTGAGTACTTATTTTAACCAAAGTCTAAAGTACTGAAAAAGGTGATTAGCTGCTGTTGAAAACAACAGTCCAGACAAAAGGATTTAGTGACGTCTGTATAAAACAATCAGTGACTATATTCCAGTGTTCTCATTAGTTTATTTCTAAAAAGACACATTTTATTAACTAAAAAATATTGCTTATTAATCACAAAAATAGTATTTTAATTAGTGGCCACAAATGCTTTGGTGACCCACAGGAAGGATATAGCAAAACTACAGAACTTAAAGGCAAATTTGGAGAAAATATGCTCCTTTGTGAAATAATCTGCTAAAGTTAACAACATATAATCCACATGCGATTCATACAGACCTATATTTCCCAAATAGCAACTCAGGCTGTGTATAAAATTATTTAGATACAGATATTATACAGCAATAAGTATTTTATTAAAGTGTAAAAGCATAATCTTAAAGACATGTTTAATACCCTTTCAAAGAGAAAAAAGACCTGTCATATTTCAGACCATCATTGAGAACTACAATTGTATTCTGCAAGAAATCAAGAAAAATATATATAAACCAAAATACATCCACAATTTAAATATGTAGTTAAATTCACTTTCATTATGTTCTCTAAATGCTTGTGTGCTGGTTTATGACTACCTGGAAGAGAAAATGTTTGAATTATCCATATCTTCTCTAGTTGGATATCCATATCATAGGCACAGTAGCATATCAGGGTGGAAATAAAGCATGATTGTTGCTAGCTGTGGTCCTTAAATGCTATTTTGCTACAGGACATGATTTTGATCCCTAATTCTGGGATACTGGAGCTTCCTATCCATTTTTTCTTGTGGTTCAAGACTTTCCTTTTCTTTTCTTTAATCTTAATTTATATTTTTATTTTTTACTATTATTTTTACACAGTTGCACAATAAACAAAATCCTGATTTATCTTTCACAATTTAAGCAGTCCATCTTATATATAGTATAGGTTTTATTTCAGTTTGTTTGTCGGCTGGTTGGTTTTGGTTTTATTTTATTTTTACAATTCTCTCCAATCCCAGAAATTAAGGATTCTGTATCTTTATCTTGAGCTTCTCTGGTATTGCACATGGGATTTGATCATAAACTAAAAAAAAATGTTAAGTCAAATAGAGGGGGTGAAAATATGATGCAAGGAATATGTAGGACTTCAGTATTTTGCCTAGACTCACTTATCTCTAATTAAAAACTTATACAAATAAAATAACATATTGGTACACTATGTTTCTCATATAACAAGGCATAGAAAAGGCCAGGGTTAGTTAAATTGGTAGCTAGGTTCATCATCAGGAACTGAGATGCTTTATTCTTTCTCTTTAGCATCATCAACAAATTAGCCTTTGCTCTCAGATTTAGTCACTCTGCTCACACCATGGCTGCGTTACTCTAGTTATCAAGTTTTCACACAAATATGTCCAAATGTGGGAAAGAAAATATTTTCTTGTGCCTGTCTTTCTAAGAAGTCCCTGTGTCCTCTTCCTCTCAGGTCCCATTGGCCTGGGTGAAGTTACGCGCTTATAATCCTGCCTGAACTAGGTCCTCCCCAAAATCCATATGTTGATGCCCTAAGCCATGTGACTGTGTTTGGAGATAGGGCCTTTAGGAGGTACTTAAGGTTGAATGAAATCATAAGGGTGGGGCCTGATCTGATCAGAGCGGTAGCCTTCTAAGAAGAGAAAGAGAAGGGAGATCGCTTTATCTCTCTGTAAGCACACACCAAGGAAAGACCATGTGAGCACTCAGGGGAGGAGGCAGCTCATTGTGTACAACTTATGAGGCAAACCCTCTCCAGACATCAATCCTGTTGGTATCTTAATAGTGGAATTCCAGGATCCAAAACTGTGAAAAAATAAATTTATGTTGTTTAGGCCACCCAGTTTATGGTATTTTGTTACAGCAATTTGAGTAGACTAAGAGGAATCTTAACTTCAGAAAAGGCTGGGGAAGCATGAAAAGTCTCTAGCATTTTCATCTTTAATGTGAAAGTTGTTTTTTTCTTGTAAATGTTTAAGTTCTTTGTAGATTCTGGATATTAGACCTTTGTCTGATTGGTAGATTGCAAAAAATTTTTCCTATTCTGTTGATTGCTGATTCACTCTAATGATTGTTTCTTTTGCTGTGCAGAACCTCTTAAGTTTAATTAGATCCCATTTATCTATTTTGGCTTTTGTTGCCACTGCTTTTGGTATTTTAGTCATGAAGTCCTTGCCTATGCCTATGACCTAAATGTTATTGCCTAGATTTTCTTCTAGGGCCTTTATGGTGTTCAGTCTTATGTTTAAATCTTTAATCCATCTGGAGTTAATTTTTGTATAAGTAAGGAAGTGATCCAGTTTCAGCTTTCTGCATATGGCTAGCCAGTTTTCCCAACACCATGTATTAAATAGGAAATCCTTTCCCATTGCTTGCTTTTGTCAGGTTTGTCAAAGATCAGACAGTTGTAGATGTGTGGCTTTACTTCCAAAACAACCCCATCAAAAAGTGGGCAAAGGATATGAACAAACATTTTACAAAAGAAGACATTTATGCGGCCAACAAACATATGAAAAAATGCTCATTATCACTGGTCATTAGAGAAATACAAATCAACACCACATTGAGATACCATCTTATGCCAGTTGGAATGGTGATCATTAAAAAATCTGGAGACAACAGATGCTGGAGAGGATGTGGAGAAATAGGAACGCTTTTACACTGTTGGTGGGAGTATAAATTAGTTCACCCATTGTGGAAGACAGTGTGGCAATTCCTCAAGGATCTAGAAATAGAAATTCCATTTGACCCAGCAATCCTATTACTGGGTATATCAAAGGAGTATAAATCATTTTACTATAAAGACAAATGCACACTTATGTTCACTGCAGCACTGTTTACAATAGCAAAGACTTGGAACCAACACAAATGCCCATCAATGATAGACTGGATAAAGAAAATGTGGCACATACACACCATGGAATACTATGCAGCCATAAAAAGGATGAGTAAATATCCTTTGTAGGGACATGGGTAAAGCTGGAAACCATTATTCTCAGCAAACTGACACAAGAACAGAAAATCTAATGCCGAATGTTCTCACTCATAGGTGGGTATTGAACAATGAGAACACATAAACACAGGGAGGGGAACATCACACACCTGGGCCTGTTGGGGGATGGGAGGGATAGTAGGGGGAGGGGGGGTTTGGGGAGGGATAACATTAGGAGAAATACCTAATGTAGATGATGGGGGGAGGGATGCAGCAAACCATCATGGCATGTGCATGCCTATGTAACAATTCTGCACTATCTGCACATGTACCCCAGAACTTAGAATATAATTTAAAAAACTGTTAAAAAAGGGAAATTGGTCTCTGACTCTGAAGGCAAACAAAAAGTAGTGGTTACCTACTAGCCATAATGTAGAAAAAAAAAAGAGAGAGAGAGAGAAATAACAGACTCAGAAAATGCTTCAGGTTAAACAGTATGGGGTGGGTGGGTGTGTGTGTGTGTGTGTGTGTGTGTGTGTGTGTGTGTGTGTGTGTGTGTATTAACCCTTTTTATTCCAGAATAACAGAACAATGCTGTTGATTAATGAAGTATGCATAAAACACACAAAATGATATGAGGGTGGAGGAAAGAAGAGAGTTTCTGAGTGTGATAGAAAGAGAAATATGCTTCTCCTTTGGTTACGACAGGTGTCTCTCTTGAAGTCAGTAGCATTATAGATATGGCCACTGTGTACACTGGGTTTTTCAAGAAAGTTCCCATTACACGTAATTCCAGAAGTCAATTGGGAGGATAGTGAACACCTGAGAGGGGAAGGGTCATAGCAAGCCTTGGCTGTCTTAAGCCTAGCTCCAAAATAGGGAGCCTGACGTTGGTGTTTATTAGAAAGAAAAAAACCCATTTCACTATTCTACAACTCATTTTAATTCTAGGGCTCTTCATTAATGACCAATCTGGTATAATTTGGAGGTGTGAATTCAGAAATGCCTCTCAGAATGTACCTTCCTGATTCAGCTTGAAGTTGTCAATACCATGTGACCGTCTGCCCATGAACTTTCTAGGATTCAGACTGTTTTATGTTCAGTGGTGTTTTACGTTCCTGATCTCTGTCCTGCAGTATTAGATACGACAAATATCCAAAATCCTAGAGAATTTTCCTATCAACGAAAAAAATTCAAAACAGTCTAAAACAAAAACAAGGAGGAAACAAAGGTTGTCACCAGGTGGTTCATTGTAAAACACAAGAAAATGTCAAGGAAAAAGTGGCAACAACATTTCACTCTGAAGAATCTAGGGACATTAAATTACTTGCTTCTTTCCTGGGGATCCTACAATAGTCTTTAAGTTTTATTTAATAAATGCTAACATTTTCTTATTCTCTCCCTTTTTCCCCCATTTAAATCTATGCTTGTCACTCATTGTAGCTTGACTGCCCCTCTATGCTGGGGGCAGCAACACCATGCCTGTTGTTTTCTCTACATTCTCCTCTGTCTGAGGGACACAGTAGTCAGCAGTGGTGTTGGATGGTGAGCCCTATGTGGGCAGTTTAAGGTTTTTTTTTTATCACGAGAGAAAACACTGCTGCCAGGATTGAACCAATACCCCATCAGCTGTGTCAATTCAAATTTCCTTTGTGGTCTATTTAAACTGATAGTCATTTTCTTGCGTATATTAAATATTTTTAAAAGTTCAAGGAACATATTCTTGCTAGACATTAGTAATGGTAGTAAGAATTGAAAAAAAAAAAAAAAGAATTTCCATTGACCCAAAAGTTTAAGCTCTAAAAACAATTCTAGGCAAACATATAAAATCACATGCAAAAGATATTCATTTCAATGTTGCTCATAAAGCAAAAGTCTAAGCTAAATATGCAACAAAAATAAATTACGACATATCCATGCAATGAAATATAATACCAGCGTAAAAAAAGGCAATATATTTCTATTTAGTTGTGCACAGAAAGATATTCATGGTAATTTCTTTGAATACTCATTATGTACAGATATTATAATATTCCTCTAAAAACTAATACACATAAAATACTGAGAAATAGTAACATTAAATGACTTCGTCAAGGTCACAGAACTTAAACTTGACTGAAAGAAAGTTTGAACCCAGTTCTATATAACTCCACAGAAAGATCTATTAATTCCTTCATAAGACCACAAGAGCTTCCAGATCTTCAAAGTATTTCTCACTAATGTAAAAACAGCTACAACAACTTTAACAAGTTTGGAGTTCTTGATCAAAGCTGTTTTTTTAAGCATTATACTTTTACATTGCCATAGTATTATTCACAGTTGGGACAAGATGTTGGGGCTATATGGTCCTGGGCATAAAAATTACCCAAGGACCAATAACATGTAAACAATTTGGAGCCATAAATCTAGAAAGAAAATGAAGGGAACAATGCTGTTGATTAATGAAGTATGCACAGAACACACAAAATGATATGAGGGTAGAGGAAAAAAGAGAGTTTCTGAGTGTGGTAGAAAGAGAAATATGCTTCTCCTATAGTTACATTAACAGGTGTCTCTCTTGAAGTCAGTGGCATTATAGATATGGCCACTGTGCACACTGGGGTTTTCAAGAAAGTTCTGATAACATGTAACCATTGAGGGTTGCTCAATGAAAATTACAACCAAATATCTGTTTCTAATGGTTGAAAAGATTTAAAATGCAGATAAGTTTACAATCAGAAATATTTTGTCAAAACAATTATTTCCCTTTGGAGTTTGGAAAATATAGGAACTGTAATCAGAAAATCTTGGTTTAGCAGCCTATGTATTAGGATAATACAAGTAATATGGATGATTTGGTTGTTTCTAAATTATGCAGCCTCTGCAGCTAGATTTTCTCAAGGCTTTATGAACAAGAATTCCCTCCTAATAATAGCAATGATGATCAAGCTAATAATAAAAATAGCCATGACAAGAATGTATATGAATTGAAGCCTTCTTTTTTGCAAAGCTCTGTGATAAGAAATTTTAAGTATTTTCTCAAGCAGCTAGTGCACATATATCTTAGAGAACCAATATATTTTTTGCCATTTTACAAAACAGGAATCTTATCTGGAGAAGCTATGTAACTTGCACAAAGTAACACAACTATTAAAAGCTAAACAGAGATTCCTTCTCTCCAGTTTGTTGGATTCCATATCCCTTGATCCTCATGCTTCTAGAACAAGATGTGCATTATGTAAACATGTGATAGTAACCAGGAACAAATCTAGAGGACGGAAACCCAGCCTTTACTTGTTACTCTAGGGTTGAGGGTCTCATTTTGAAAGAAAACCTGCAGATGCTGCTGAGTTGTGATCTTTTGAATGTGATGCAGTATGGGAATATGACTAGCAGCTAAATAAAAACTCAATGCCCCTTGCTGGCTTCATGCCTTCAGCAAGATGCACTCTGCACCATATTTACCTCTTCAATAAAATAAAAAGGGTAATAATTACCTGTTTCTTAGGATCAAATGCAACATTAGGGACATGCAATTTGAATGATAGTTCATATGCATAATAAAAACTCAATAAATTATTGATAATACTGTTTTTATACTACAGCCTCTTGCATGACCTATATTTTCTCCTTTTTCTGAACTTGAATAAAATAGTTCTTGACCTTACAACTTGAGGAATGATAATTCCTGCAAGGAACAACTCATCTTTCATTATATGAGCTTAAAAAATCGTAGTGCCAGAAGGTCCACACTTATACTGAGTCTCTACTATATATAAAACAGTGGCCCTGGCATTGGAGCCTCATGAATGAAAGACAAACAGCTTCCTTAACTTTGTGGACATTTCAGTATTCTGCATGGTGGGGTGTGTTTCACAGCAGTAGGGAATTGGAAGAATGTGAGACACAAGACCTATCTGGGGCTTAGGTTTCAGAAGACAAAATAATCACACATGAAACAGAGAGTGGCCTGGTGGTAAGCCATTGACTTTAAACATAACATTCAGAGAAAATTAGAATGCAGGAGGAAACCCCTAGAAGGAACCCCTAGAAAAGGAAAATCCAAATAAATGTGAAATGTAATGATTCTCAGCCTAGACATATTTTAATGTTTCAATTTAGCATACACTTTTTCAGACACACAAAATCATATGACGAACTGCCTGCCTCTCAACTAGGTGTGATCAATACCAGTTGAGGCTGCCTTTGAACATTTTTCTGTTGCATCGTGTGATTCTTACAGACGTCTAAGACTGGACACCAACAAAATGTACTAGAAATGAACACTTTTAATAATGTCATGGGCAAGATTACTTACTTGCACAATATGCATAACAAATACACTCTGCTGCTGCAATACAGCCTTAGGTGGAGTACATGTACAGCTGATTTATGACCTCTGATATAACTCTGCAGTTTATAAATGAGGGGAGTTTATGTGTATATTGCACCCTTTCACATATTAGCTTATTTAATCCTCACAGTGATTTTATTTTTTTTCAATATTCAGATAAGAAAACTGTACCTTCTATGAGATGCTGTCCAGGGTCACATGAGTAAGCAGAATAACTGGGTTTCTACTGCAAATTTACTTCCGTGTCTCTGGCCCAGTCCTGATGCTTTTCAGAGATGTGGTAACATTTATGTTCTGTGATAATCCTATAAGAGTTTCAAATACTGGTTTTAACCAAGGCTGTGTGTGTTACTTTGAGAAAGTTATTTGACCTCCTTAGGTTTAACTCTTCTAATTTTCAAAGTAGAAGGAATAATGAAAACGACGTATTAAGAATGTTCTAAATATTTCATGGAATGACTTATCAAAAGTAATTAGCATAATCCCTGACACATAATAAATGCTTAATAATGATGCTTATGATTGTTATTTCTTTTGGGAAGGTGATTTAAAGCTCTATAGCAAAATGCACAGGGCTGACACTTGGAATTTCTGTGTAAATGAGTTGGCTTTGGGAGGCAAATATAGTGGATGTTGGTTATGACCAACTGTCAGAGAGTACCTGCTACCTACATGGAGCTGGACTGACTTTTAAAAATCTATGAAGTGCTCGAACCCAGGAGGTGGAGGTTTAAGTGAGCCAAGATCACACCACTGCACTCAAGTCCGGGTGACAGAGACTCCATCTCAAAAAAAAAAAAATCTGTGAAGCACCTACAAAGACTCTAGAAACATAAAAGACAATTATTGATGGCTGTTCTTTGTTATAAGGTTTTATAGCTACTTTGGTGAAGAGTAGGATTAATTATAAAATTGTATACAATTAATTACTAGACTTGAGGGATAATTTCTTTCCTATGGCTCCTACGGTTCCTACCTAACTCTCCAGTCACTTCTTATAAAGTATTTCTCCACCAGGCAGCTAAGGTTAAGACACAAGAATCTTCTCTTTATTCTCATAGGACATCATGAAATTTTCAAATTATACAATCTTTCAAATCCCAGCAAACTGTAAAGTCCTTGGTAAAGCCTTTGCTAATTCTCCTAAAGTGAGTGAGATAATCAGTATACTTATCTGTAATCCACATAACATTCTGTATGCTGATTTTTTGCCCTTCTAGTTTAACATAAGAGGCTGTTTATTTGCATGACCCCATCAACCTACAAACACTGAGATGGCAGGAAAGTCAGAGTTTGTTTGTTTCATTTTTGTATCTACAGCAGCAGAATTTGTGAATTAACTATAATAAAGTTTAGTGTACATGCATGTTCTATAATTCAGTTACAAACATTTACTTGGCTTCTGTGTTAGCCAATCCTTGTCCTTGGTATTGAGATGGGAATAAAAGTATAAAATGTAGTAAAGAAGAGTGGAAAAAATAAGACTCAGAATCTCTGAATAAGTGCTAAATGTGTAATTATGGATTCTAGTGCCTAAAGTAAAATCACCAAGAAATTCTACCACACAGATTGTTTTTTAACACAAATTAAACTGTGACTATCAAAGTCTATAATTTTTTGTTGTTTTAAAGACATAGCTTTTTGATTTTATGAAATTTCTAAGGTTTACACTGAATTTAATTGAGATTTAGGATCCACATACACCAAGGAAAATGCAATATCTATAACATGATATTGATGTAAGACACTATACAATGTATCTAAAGAATAAGCCATTAGTTTGTTTTCTAACAATAAAGATAAAAATAATGGAGTTGAAGGCATCAGAAGAGTCAACATAGGAGAGAGATAACTGAAACAGATAAGATTTAAACATGTGAAGTGAAGACTATATATTTGTGAGTTTCCAGATACTGAAGCACAACGTGAAATTGCAGTGCATCCAGCGGACCGTTTCAAAAGGTGACTGTTGGTTCAATTTGTTTGCAATGATGGGAAGCAAAAGACAGCTAAAGGTGTACAATGGCAGCAAATCCTTCTTCATAACATAATGGTTGAAAAAGGTTTTTATACAACCGGAAATATGACCAGAGAATGTCTTGGATAAGAATGTGGAGATCACCAGAGGTGGTAGATGCAGAACTGAAGACTTAGAATGGACCCAAGGTTACCATTCGTCACCGTGCAACCCATCAGCCCACCCACTGGAACCTAATTCTTCTCGTTAACAACAAAGAGCCTCCTCTCCACCTACTCGTTCACTTAAAGACAGTTTCTGATGTTTGATTCTGTTGATCTCCCAAGGTACAAGTAAAAAATTCTGTTTCTCTCTTTTCTCATGAGTATTCCTACTCATTCTGAATAATGTTGGATTTTTCAAATAATTTATCCAGATGTTTGCATGTGCATTACAAGATAGGTTTCTTTACAGAACTGTCAGTGTTAAAATGATTTTTTTTTCTACCAACTAAAATAAGAACAAAGTAGGAATCAGAGCCAAGTTCCATAACTAGGGGCTGAGTAATAGTCTTTTTGGTGGTTTTGGTAAAAATTAAGCCTTCTCTTAATTATTCTTCCCCAACCCCTGACTCATAAACAACATTCTTCCAAATCCCTCTAGTTCACTTTTCTCCCGTAACATACTTCAAGTTGTCTTTCAATTTCTATTCTACTGGCACTGTATTCACTCTTTTTGTGTATGTAGAAAACATATAATATGTACACCTAGCAAACATGTTCAGAACTCATTATATTTTGCTTTAACTCGTAGTAATATTTTTTTGGCAGAGACATTGCACTTGACAATCACTCACCCAGAACACTGAATGCAATGAATAAATATGTGCTTTACAAAGTCTGCAATGTCCAGAAGACAAATAGCAAAATAAAACATTATTTGAAAATACTTCTGATCATTTATCATGAGAACATGTATTTATCTTTGTGACTCCATCCATTAAAACTGGAATTTAACAAACTGTTTCTCAAAGAGTCAAGGACATTGGATATAGATATTTGGAAATAGCTTATTTTTTAAAACAATAAGACAAGGCTGCTACAGCCACTTTCTGCACAGAGATGACTGAAAAGGCTCACCTCGTTCTGGAACCTGTTTTCTTCAAGAATTAATAAAATACTAGGTAAGAATTGTCCAGAACCTCAGAAAATCTCACTGACAAGACTCCTTGGCTCTTCCATTTTACATTGAAATTATTTGTTTTCTCCTTAACGTTCTTTTATAAAAAGAAAATGATTTGTTATATGCTAGACTTTGTGAACAGACACTATACATTTCAGTCAATGGTAGAAACAGTAATTGTTAGCATTCGCCATTTGGAAAGTTCTCTATGAAACCTGTTATATGAGTTATTTCATTTCATGCTTCAGCAACCTGACTCACATGTCCAAAATTATTTCCTGCATCGCTCAGTCTACCACTTTACACATACAGGCTTTCTTTAAGTTTCTGCCAGCTGCCATGATCTTTGCACACCCTATTTTCTAGGACTGGATGGAGTTCCTTCCCCTTCCTTTCCCTCATCATTTCTCATTATCTAATACATTCTCCTCATTTCAATTTTATTTTTTGATAATATATAATAGATGTTCATATTTTCAGTGTACATATGATAATTTAATACATTCATATAATCTACAAGGATCAATGTAGTGTACTTGGAATATTCATTACTTTAAATATTATTTTTTTCTTTATTCTAGAAACAATGTTTATTCTAAGTATTTTGATTGAAATATATAGTAGACTATTATGAAGTATTGTCACCTTACTGATCTATCAAACATTGTCTTCTTTTAAATTGTATTAATATATTTTTGCCCTGAATAATATTAAATTTGCCTATTACACTCCTTATTATACATCGAAACTTAGGGCCTGCTCTTTGGAGCTTTTATCACATTATTCATTGACTTCAAAGTTTATCTTTTCTACATATGTCTGATTCCAAATTCAAGTCCTTAATACCGGCTCAAAATCAGATCATCTAAAATTTTTCAAGGACAAAATTATAGACAAAAGGACATCCATGTAGACGGTTAATCAAGGCTGCCAAATCAAGGAAAATAATAAGTGGATAGAATGTTATAGTTTATGTTTGAATAGAATAGTCAAATAACCAAGGAGGGTATTTCCTAAACTTCACTTAGATTTCTGTAAATCTCTGTCAACATGGGACACAAGTGTTTTAGTCCATTCTCACACTGCTATAAAGAAATAACTGAGACGAGGTAATTTATGAAGAAAAAAGGTTTAATTGACTGCAGGCTGTATAGGAAGCATGGCAGCATCTACTTCTAGGGAGGCCTTGGGGGCATTTTACTCATGGTGGAAGGTAAATGGGGAGTAAGTATCTTACATGGTAGGGGCAGGAGAGAGAGGAGGAGGAGGTGCTACACACTTTTAAACAACCCAATCTCACGATAACTCACACACTCACTCACTCACTATCATGAGAATAGCACTAAGAGGATGGTGTTAAATCATTCATGAAAGATCCACTCTCATGGTCCAGCCCTGTGATCCAATCACCTCCCACCAGGCCCCACCTCCAACATTGAGGATTACAATTTGACCTGAGATTTGGGTGGGAACACAGATAGAAACCATATCACTAGTAAATGTAACAAGTTCCTAACACTGTACTAGAGAAATTTTAGGGGCTCAATAGGCATATTATACTTGATTGATATACTCAATATCTACCCATTCTACTCTCACAAGGAGTCTCTGGAAAAACTGAAGATGCCATTCTTCTAATCCAATGTGTGAAGCTTTAAAAGATCAAGTTGGTATAGACTTTTCCCCTCAGCCTGTCAGGCACTGCCAGTTGTAGGGAAAGTCCAGAATGGAGGTAATAACTTTATTATATATCTACATCCCAGATGAGAGCTAACAAAATGTATTTGTTGTTGGGAAATATATAACAGATATATGAGTGTGTCTGTATTATTAGAAAGATTATGTGAAGTGTAAATCTTCTTAAGTACCAACAACTCTTTGCAAAACAAAATGTCACCATTTTTTTTTACCATCTTTTCTTGTCTTTTACTTTAATCACACACAGGCCTTACTCTAGGGTTGAGAAAACCTTTTCCCTTATCGGTGTTCCATTTGGAATATTTGAGTCATGTGAGAATATGTTTTGCTACAGTAAATTTCCATGTTTTTCTCTAATAAGAGAATATAATGTATTTATTTATTACAACAATAAACACAGCTATAAAATGAACCATAAAAAATAGATGACATGAAAATTCCTGTAACTAATGTGTCAGCTATAATTGAGAAATAAATTAAATGATCCATTTGCTTCCTACCATTGATTTCACCATTTTCTTTAGTATTTGGGTATTTAAAATCAAGACAGCATTATTTATAGTAATTATTCACTAACAAAAATGCCACATCTATATTGATTGGCTCTGTAGTATAATTTTGCCAATCCTTAACATACGGTCGCTTTTTCCAATACACTCAAACCTAACAAGCATATGAACTCCTTGTCTCATTAATATCATTTTGTGTTTAAATTATACCATTAAGTTTTATCTATGCTGGTTACTTACAGGCTTTTGTGTAATAAGTGAAAGAGTGACCTATTGCTGTGGTTGTGATTTCAAACGAAAGAAAATAAATAAATAAGAAAATACATGTGTTTCATGTGTGTTAAACCACGGGATACAACCTTTCTGCTAATTCAGTTTAGCAGTGAGAGTTGAAATAACCAACAGTCATTGAAATAAATTAACTATAAATATTTTACATATTCCCTTCATATTTTTAAGCATCTTACAATAATATAGTATATATCTCACAATGAGATAGTATATATCTATATATATTTGCTCAGGGGACAAAGCAATAATCTGTTTTCATTTTTTCAAATATTTATGCATGAATTATATTATTATTTTAACCCTTATCTATTGATGAATATATATTTTTCTTGAACCCACACACATATTCATGTCTTAGCCTAGCAAAATATTTGCAACATTTGGAGAGGCAATGATAATACAAAGCTGCCTCTGCAAGTGCTTTTTCTTCCAATGTTTTAATTTAACTACATAAGAAATTCATGTAGAAATTCATTGTGATAATAAAAACACAGGTAAGAAAAATAAAATATAATTCATCAAATGTAATGACCCCTTACACCTTCTATATCTGCTCCATTTTTCATTGCTGCATAATGAAACACTGCAAAATCTTGAAACCTAAGACAATGTTTATTCCACTCACAGACAGACAATGTGGGTGGCAATGGTAGGTTCAGTTCTTCTTTATTCCATTGGCATCAGCTGTAGTGGTTTAATTGTTAGAAGGTGGAATCCTCAGAGGATGTGCTTGCTCATGTCTGACATGTCTCTGGGAACTCAGTGGAAGCAGCAGCTGAAAACACTACACGTCCTTTCTATGGAGCTGTTTGACTTATTTGTGTAGAATTAATGTGTTCCAAAAACAAACATTGCAACAAGAGTAGGTGTAAGTTACAATGGCCTTTCCTAAAAAATCTTTTCTATTTTGACATCATTTTAAATGACAGAACAGTTGCAAAATTAATACAAAGGCTGTAAATACCATTCATCCAGCTTTCCCTAATGCTAATAATTTACATATACATGAGCCCTTTTCTCTGCTCATGATTTTGTGATCTTGAGTCAGCAGTTTGTGCTGGACACATCTGTCTGTTTCTGTTCATGAGCGTGGGACTTGCTGGTCTTAGTTTCGCTCGATCCTGTGATTGTGGGCAGCTGTGGCTAATCTAACACATCTCAGCTGAATTGACTCCTCTCTACTCACGTGTTTTCTTATCCCCCAGCAGGTTAGCCTGGACCTGTTCACAAGGGAAGAGCAGAAGAATTCCAAGGAAATGATCTAAAGTTAACCACACCTCTTCAAACCTAAGCTCAGAACTCATACAATGTTGTTCTGCCATAAATCAGTCATATGGCCATTCTAGATTGAAGGGTAGAGACAAAGACGCCATCGGGGATATTTCTTACAGGAAACTTAACAAACCTCAACTCAAAAAGTCATGTATTAGCATGAATCAGTCTGTTCTTCCATCCTTTATTAACTGCAGTTCTCAGAGCCTAAACAGGAACCACAAACTTTCTCATGTCAATACACATAACTCAGTTTCTGTGAAACCTGACAGCTCCCCGAGACAGCCCACAACTGAAATTCTACCTTATTTTTGAAATTTTAATCTGATTCTAGCATCTTCCCCTTGACTTTTCCAGCAGTCTTTCTCAGACTATTTCGTCCCCTGTCTCCAGGCACCTGTCCTGCTTAACCCACTTTGAGGCTTAATACAACCCTCATTCCCTGATAGATCTCTGGTGTCACCTGAAACGCCAAACTGCAGATGCCAGGCTTTGACAGACTGTATTGATGGATTTTCTTTTTCTCTGCCACTTTTTTTTCTTCCCTTTTCTTGTCCTTGCTGCAAGGTCTTCTGCCAATGAGTGGAGGCCACATAAAACTGAGATTCCAGAATCTCATTAGCTTCAAAGGGGAAAAATTTTGCAACCCTTTGTTTTAATATGATTCAATGTGAAAATATCTATCATCTCTCTATCTTTCCATATGCATAGGCACAAAATACAAATGTGTATAAATATGCATACGCTTGCTTATATAAGCTTTGATTCAAAAAGCAAAAGAAAATGAAAAACAAATTAAGAATCCCTTGAAATAAGATTTATGAGGAAACAGCAAACATATTTAAAAATTTGAGGCCGGGCACGGTGGCTCAAGCCTGTAATCCCAGCACTTTGGGAGGCCGAGGCGGGTGGATCACGAGGTCAAGAGATCGAGACCATCCTGGTCAACATGGTGAAACCCCGTCTCTGCTAAAAATACAAAACATTAGCTGGGCATAATGGCGCATGCCTGTAATCCCAGCTACTCAGGAGGTTGAGGCAGGAGAATTGCCTGAACCCAGGAGGCGGAGGTTGCGATGAGCCAAGATCGCGCCATTGCACTCCAGCCTGGGTAACAAGAGTGAAACTCTGTCTCAAAAAAAAAAAAAAAAAAAAAAAAAAATTTGAACATGTTAACTTTATATGGTAACAAAATTTTTCAATTAAGTTCAAAAGAAAAGAGCAGCCATCACTTCTCTGAGAATATTAGTTTCCAAATCCACATCTTCCTTTCTGTACTTCTTATATGCCTGCCTAGCTTGCCAGTCATATCTACTTGGATGCTGATGGCATCTGAAAGACGATAAAAAATTGGGCTCTTTATCTTCACCCTAAAATGTATTCCTTATCCTTATTCCATTTTTTGGTTAGTGTTAAAGGTGCCAATATTTACTTTGCTATCAAAACCCATAGAATACATTTTTTTTTTTCTTTTTTTACAGTTTCCTAGTCCCAATTAACAGTGGAAATAAAATGATTCTGAATGTCTCAAGCCCCTAACAACCATTCTTTCTTCCTAATGCAGACTTTCATCACCTCTTCCTCTGTGTTACTGTAGCCACCTCATTGGCATTTCTGCCTGCAAGTCACTTTTCCTTATGAGAGATAGGTGGGGAGGGTGGGCAGGAGGGAGGGGTTTTGATGCTAGCCGAGCCACCTAATTTTTACTTACTATTTAACAGACCTTAGGATGTTATTTACCTTAGCCTGTCTCAGTTTCTCCATCAGCAATACAAGCATAATCAAACCACATTGGTGATACACTGTGAGACCACAGCATTCTATACCCTACTGTACATTCAATTTTCACATATCATAGCTCTGACAAACTACTCCCTGATGCTAACACCTTTCACTGCTCTTCATTGCCCTCAGAATAAAGCACACGCTTCTCAGCTTCTGACAGATGGAGCTCACTAAGAACTCTCATCCACTCCTCATCTGTTCCTGACCCTGCTTTTACAGTTATGTCCTCATTTGTCCTGGAATGCCCTATAGCAGGGTGGTTAGAAGCTTGGCTTTGCAGTCAGACTACAGGGCTTTATATCCCTGTTTTATTACATGTCAGCTGTAGGCCCTTGGACAGGTGGCTTAATCCCAGTATGTCTTCATTTACTCATTCATAAAACGAGACAATAATAGTTACTTCATAAGATTATTACAGAAGTTTAAAAAGTACTAAAGTCCTTAAAATAATACCTAAAGATACAGTAAGATTTCAATAAATATCAACTATTATTACAGAGTTTTACTGTTAGCATCCTTCAAATATCAGCAAAAGCTCATCCTCCAGGAAGCCTTTCTTAGTGCTTTCAGTGAGATATAAACTTCTATTCTGAGCTCACACTCCACCTATATGAGGCTGTGGATATTTAGTTTCTGGCATATATTATAATAAAATGCATGCAGTACTCCTACTAAAACATCTACTCCTTCTGAGGAAAAGCATCTCTTTCATCTAATACATCATCATCAAACACAAATTATAAGTTCAGGAAATACACAATGAATTAGTTGATTTATACCTGCCTACCAATAAAAATCACACCAAAGCATAGAGCACAATTAATTTAGAGGATTCAAAATGTCTTAACTGGTTTCATAAGGCCTACAGAAAATGCTACTTCAGAGTTTCATTAGGACTATAGAAAATGTGTTTTATTTTTATTTTTTATTGACTCAATAAAGAACAGAAAATCTGCTTAAAAACAATTGGAAGTTAATGCTAGCTTTTAATGCGGAGTTTTCATCATATGCTGGACACTAATCTAATTTTTGATGATAATCTAATTTTTGATGATAGAACATGGTGATTTTTCCAGTTTTCAATTTTTATTTTTTGTGGATACTTAGGTGTATGTATTTATGGGGCACATGAGATACTTTTTTTTTTTTTTTTTTTTGAGATACAGTTTCACTTTTGTGGCCCAGGCTAGAGTACAATGGTGTGATCTCGGCTCACTGCAACCTCTGCCTCCCAGGTTCAAGCGATTCTCCTGTCTCAGCCTCCTGAGTAGCTGGGATTACAGGTGTCTACCACCACCTCCAGCTAATTTTTGTGTTTTTAGTAGAGATGAGGTTTCACTATGTTGGCTAGGCTGGTCTCAAATTCCTGATCTCAGGTGATCCACCCGCCTCAGCCTCTCAAAGTGCTGGGATTACAGGTGTTTTGAGTCACCACGCCCGGCTGAGATACTTTTATATAGTATTCAATGCATAATAATCACATCAGTGTAAATGGGGAGAATATGGTGATTTTTAAAATATATTTTGGAACAAAAAATTACAATTATATGCTGCTACAAACTCCTTCCATTTTCACCTATTTATGTGGATGTTTCTTAACATTTTCAGCTATTAAAACAATTAAAAAGAAAAACAAGAAAATGTGTTTTATTTCCAGAAAATAAAACACAAAGTGTACAGCAACTGTTCACATTAAATGTGTTTAAATGGCCCATCTTCATTAGAGGTCAGAATAAATTCTGCTTTGGAGTTTCATTTATTTTACATAAAAAATAGGCTACAAAAATGAGAAATTTAAGGCTAAAGATTGGCCTGTCTTGTTATGTCGGGTTTAAGCAGCACATACCATTTAGAAGCTCAAACTCTCACTATAAATGAAAGTATGATATACCAAAAATATGTTCCTGCCCATTTTGTTATTTGCTTTCTGACTTAAAAAAACATCTTCAGGGATCTAATGCTACACAATGGGTAAATAACAGTCTCCACAACAAATGGTGCTGTGAAAATTTTATGTTTTCTTGAAAAAGAATAAAGGTGGATCCTTTATGCCATATACAAAAATTAACTAATAATGATCTAAAGGCCTAAAAATGAGACCCAAAACCATAACCTAGAAAAAATCACATTGGGAAAAAAGCTTCATGAAATTGGGTTTGGCAATAATATTTTGGAGACAATACAAAAACAAATACAGACAAATGGGAATGTATCAAACTCCAAAATTTCTGCAAATCAAAGTAAACAAGCAGTGGAGTGAAAAGGCAACCTACAGAATGAAAGAAAATATTTGCCACTTGTCAATCTAATAAGGGTCTTATATCCAGAACATATATAAACATCTCCTACAACTCAAGAACAAAATAACCCAATTTTTAGAAAAGCACATGAAAATACATCATAACATCACAAGCATGGGAGAAATTAAAATTGTAACCATAATGATATATCACTTTCACCCCACTAGGATGGGCACAATTAGAAAAAAACATATTGTCAAGTGTTTGCAAGGATGTGGATAAATTGGATCGCCTATGTATTGCTGATGAAAATGTTGGCCGGGCGCGGTGGCTCAAGCCTGTAATCCCAGCACTTTGGGAGGCCGAGGCGGGTGGATCACGAGGTCAAGAGATCGAGACCATCCTGGTCAACATGGTGAAACCCCGTCTCTACTAAAAATACAAAAAATTAGCTGGGCATGGTGGTGCGTGCCTGTAATCCCAGCTACTCAGGAGGCTGAGGCAGGAGAATTGCCTGAACCCAGGAGGCAGAGGTTGCGGTGAGCCGAGATAGCGCCATTGCACTCCAGCCTGGGTAACATGACAGACACTCCGTCAAAAAAAAAAAAAAAAAGAAAATGTTAACTGGTGCAACCACTGTGGAAAACAGTATGATAGTGTCTCAAAAAATTAGAAATAGAATTACCATATGATCTAGCAATTCCACTTCTGAGTTACAGCCAAAGAAATTAAAAACATGATCTTGAAGAGATACCTTCACAACATTGTGCACTGAAGAATCATTCATAATAGCAAAGATATGGAAGAAACCCAAATGTCCAGGGATGGGTGAATGGATAAAGAAAAAAAATCATAAAAAAATATATATATATATATATATATATATACACAATGGAGTATTATTCAGCCACAAAAAGAAATGAAATTTTGCCATTTATAGCAACACGGATAAATCTGGACAATCTTTTGCTAAATAAATTAAACCAGTCACAAGACAAAAACTCAATGAGTTCACTCATGGAACCAGAAAGCAGAATGGTGGTTTCCAGGGATCAGGGGGAATGAGAAATGAAGAGTCGGTGTTCAGTGGGTACAGCATTTCAGTTTTATGAAATAAAAAATTCTAGAGCTCTGTTGCACAACAATGTGCAGATAACATCACTGATTTGTACATTTAAAATGATTAAGATAGTAAATTTTATGTAACATGTACTTTACCATAATTATTATTTTTTAATTGTTCAGGGTCCACAAAAATTAATTACTACATTAGGATGATATTTTGGAAGAAGTCATATTGAACAGCTTCTGCTTTTTAATTGAAGGGACATTTCTCATTCAATTTTTTCCAAAACTCAGAATTCTAAGTGCAACTCTACTGCCGTTTCCTGAGACCAGGACTATGGGTAATAAAAGCAGACTCTAAGATAATGTATTTATCATACAAATGAAGGTGATTCATACTTTTTTCTTCTCTCCCACATTTCTTTTTCTTTTCATCTATTTCTAGAGATGTTTATCTTCTGCATACATATTACCTAGATCACTGGATCTTCTAATTAACATTTATGTTGAGTATGCCTACCACATACCTGGTAGTGCTGAGATCAAAACAGAGTAAGCTGCCATGATATACCTTATCAGGCTGGGCAGAACAGTTCTCAAGTCTCTGTAGAGACCAAAAGTTCTTGAGGGAAGAAAGTATGTTTGCAATAGTATGCTATCGCTGCAAGGGCATCAAAAGAGGCCTCTAGGCTGTGTACCAACTTTGAATCTATGAAATTATTGACCAGGTGATAGTGTTCTTCATATGTTTATGCCAAACAAGACTGCTTTTGTTCCAAACAAAACTCTTCCTTCGACACAGCTGAATTGATCTCTTGGGAAAACCCCTCATGCTCTGCGTACCCAGGATGATATCTTTGGCTGCAAGGAACAGAAATCCTAACATAATTGACCTAAATTATAAATATATTTATTGTCTTAGATAATAAGAAGAACTGTAGAAGTAGGATATTCCTGGTTCATTAAATAAACAACTTAATGATATCATCATGGCTTAGGTTTCTCCTTTCTTCTCTGCCAGCCTCTTTGTGTTCACCCCTTCCATGGCCAATGTCTATTGGAGTTCCACTTGGCATGTACTGCTAAGCAGCGTTATACCAAGTGATGAGGCTGTATCTTTTCATGGGTCTCTCTTTAAGGTAAAAACAAGCAAAAAAAAAAAAAAAAAAAAAAAAACCAACCAAACAAAAAAAAACCCTTTCTCTGAAGTCCGACTGGCAGATAGCCCCAAACATTTCATTGGCAATCACATTGCTACATTTATAGGAAATGGAAATTGGATTACCTGTCTTATACTCAAAAAATAATGTTTCCCACATTCTGCTACTAACCAGTTGTACAACTTAAGTGAAGTGCCTTTTCTTTCTAGGAGTCAACTTTCTTTTCTTTTGTTTTCTTCTTTTCTTCCTTTCTTCCTTCCTCCCTCCCTCCTTCTCTCCCTCCTCCCTTCCTTCATTTTCTTTCCTTCCTTCCTTCCCTCCTTCCTCCCTCCCTCCTTCCTTCCTTTTCCTTCCTTCCTTTTACTTTCCTCCTTCCTTCCCTCTTTCCTTTCTTCCTCCCTCCCTCCTTCCTTCCTTTTTTTTTTTTTTTTTTTTTGTGGTATTCTACCTATCTTTAATTACACATATTCTGGGAAAATCTAATTCAACAGCCTTTTCTATGTATTTGGTGAGTAGACTCCATACTTGTAAGATTCTATGCTAAACTGTAAGAGTTCCAAAGATTACTGAGATGTGGTTGTTGCCATTAATAATCTTAAAAGATTAGACAAACAGACATTCACCCATGCCATTGGATTCAATCTGAAACGATGTAAATCCATAGCTACTGACAAGTGACTTGACACCTGGAGGACTCTGAGATGAAAACAGTTGAGATTAGAGTTAGGAGATAATGAGGAAAGACACTGGGTACTGAGGAGACAACTTGAGCCTTAGATTGAGCCCTTTAAAGCTAGGAAATTCTGGACTTTTCTATAATTTAGACCAGTACAATTTCTTCTAATTTAAAGGATTATACTGATACAATGAACAAATGCATGAAGCTGGAGAAGGCCTGGCTGTTTCAGAAACAGCCAGAAAAAAATATAAAAATTCTTTTGCGAGAATAGAGAAAGAATAAAAATATTCCGCAATATAGGGTATTTGCCAACAACCAGCACGTCTGAGAGTTGACGTTTTCCTCCAGTGCCAGCCCACATCATGTATTTCCATGAAAATCTATCTAAAAGGTAATAGAAAGTGAGGCCAAGTTGATGAAATGTCATTTTCTCTGACTCCTTGATTTCCTTTCACCCTCCTCAAGTTGACTCCCTGACTGTGTCATCCGTAGGTTAATTGACACAGATGGTTTTTGTTAAATGCAGAATTTCCTGCCCATAGAGCTTCAGTTGTATCAGAGGTAGCTATAAGCCAGGCTGAGATGAGACATGATGATGATGATGATGATGAAGATGTCAACAATGGTAACATCTACAATTTATTGGGTGTTTGTTTCCCGTATTCCAAGCACTATTCTAAAGATATTACATACATAATTTCTGCATACCACCACTACCATTTTGTTGAGTGTTGCTGAAGCTCCGTAAACACAAGTTACTTTCTTATAGAGCTATAGCTTGTAAGTGACAGGGCCAAAACCAGGTAAAAATCTGTCTAACTCCAAGCTGTGGCATTCGATCTAGTATGCTGCAGTTGCTCTACATTTTGTCTTAGGGGTTCATATTGGCATGAGGCCCTGGCATGTACCTAATAAGTGTATGATGACCATGGCAATGGAATGCTGCCCACTTTCTCTTACTGACAGAGAGATCAGTATCTCCTTGCTTATTTGGAGAGGGTTTAAAGGGGCTCACTGGATGCCCAGCTCAGTTTAGATGAGGACTTCTTAATCTTGACATGATTGACATTTGGGACCAGACAATTTTGTTGTGAGAACTGTCCTGGAAATTGCAAAATGTCTAGGTCACTGGGTGATCTTCAGCAAGTCACTTGACTGTTAAGTCGGATGCAAATAATATAACATAGGAGTAATGCACCTTTAAAGTGATGACTACTACATAAAATTAAATACTATGTAAAGCCAAGAAGCTATTATGTCTCCTTATCTTATTTCCCTAAAAAGAGGGCTTATAAGGTTTACTCTTCACGAGGATCATTTGGGGTAACTTCCATTGCATCTTTGTTATTTAAAGGCCCCACTTTGTTACTGCAACTATTTTTCTTGTCTCACTTTATAGTATTCTATATCCATTGCTTTCTGTAAACTGTTATTTGTAGTGTGTTCCAACCCCCTCGCCCAAATTTAAGTTAGGAATTCATATGTAAACAGCAATAAACCTTGCATTTCTGGTGATTGTGGTATGAATGGGGGTTCAGATGAAAAGGTGTCTACTTGCAGTTGTCCACGGATGCACTATACCTACTTCCAGGCAGATTAAGCAACTGCAATAATAATTGTTCTTCAATTGTAAAATCTCTTCTGAGTGGAAAGGTATTTCTACGTACTTGCTCTGAGGATGTCTTCTAATTTCAAAATGCCACCCCAGAAAAAAATTCAATTAGTGTGACTTTGTCTCACAAATAAGATGCTCTCCTAGAGGGATGAAAGGTACCATCATTGCTTTCTCAGCTTTGCATGCCTATACACATGTTTCGGATCAACGCTTAGCTTTCACATGACACATAAGAGCAACACTTAGAAACATTTATTAATTCTATGGACTATTACCCTGCATCCACAGTAAAGTCTCCACAGAAACCTCATAATTTGGCATCATTTAAGAAGAAACTTTTATTAAGCTATGATCCCCAGTGAAACTTATGCTGTTAGCCTGAACAATGTGTATCCTCTGAAATCCAGGTAATGGGGTTATGTCAAGATGAAGTTGCTCTAGAAAGAATAAAGGAAAAGGCTTTTGGGTTTAATCCAAATATAACAATGGGTCTCCCTTCCCCTGTGGCTGCACCAGAGAGCACATAGCACTCTCTTTTCACCATTGATCAAGAAATTATAACCCCTCAGAGAAATGCTTTGATGTGGGAATTGCACTAACAACTGGGTAAGAAGGTACAGTACATGCAAGCAAAACATGCATTCTAATTTAATGAAATCCTAGAAGATCAAGGTAAGATTAGACAGACATAGTGTGATAAATATTCCAAACCTCATGTATGCTTTAATTCTTACCACATGCCTATGCTGTGTAGTCATTTGAGAAATGCTGGAATACATACAGTGATAGAGAAATCACTACTTTCATATGGCTGGGAGGCTTTAGTCATTATTTATTATGTAAACATTTATTAAAAGGCTAATTTTTGATAGACATTCTGCTAGAAATATATACACACACACACACACGCTTAGAGAGTCCATAGACAAACCAGTTATTACAATAGCACATTCTTCCTTATTTTGAACTGAACTATCTTTGCCTAAAACTGATTCCCTATTCCTAGATTAAATTCTTAAGGGCACATGTAACGTGCCTCATAATCTTCCATAGGCCAAATCCTTCAGCTATCATGGTTTCATCATGTTTCTCTTCTGCAGGCTAACAATTCACTGATTTCCTGGTGAATTGATCTGTTCATTCACTCAGCAAGCATGCTTTAATTAGATATTATGTATCAGGTCTTAGAGATGGAGCAGAAAACATGTAGACATTGTCCCTGTTTTCATTAAGCAGATGATCTGCTGTTGTTGCATTTTTCTTTATTATTGTATGAAAACATTTTGCTACAAATCTCTCTCCCCTAACTACTTGAAATAACATCTAGTGTATAAAGAAGTATGTAACATAGGCATTGCCTTTTCAGAAATTAAAGCCTTGTAGAGCCAATATGCATAGTAGAGTATAATATAGTTCCCATATCGTTGTTTTTATCATTAATTGCCAAGGTAATTAGTTATATGGCAATATTTTTAGTGGTATATTTCCATATGCCATCATATCTTATGCAGATGAGATATCTAAGACATGTGATTACCATTGCAGCATGTATAATTAACAAAAAGTGTACATGGAAGACACATCAGATTTTTATTAATTGCAGAGGCTATGTGTAGACTCTAAAAACTCCTTCTAGAATTTGCAAATTAGCAAAGTCCCTTTACCAGACCAAACCCACAAAAATTGATGCTTTTTTCCTTTCTTGTAATGATTTTTGAAAACTTGAGACTTATAAATTATACATGATACAATGGTAATCACATATATATACGTGTTTGTCACTTTCTTAGAAATAATTTCCCTGACCATCCAATATGAGATTGCATACAGCGATCCTCTCTCATATGGTCACGGTTTTATTTTCTACAGAGCATTTTCACTATCTTAAATTGTCTTTATAATCTATTTATTTACTTGTTTATGTCTTTATTGCCCCTATTGTGGACCCACTCCCAACCCTAACTAGAACGTCAGCTTATAAAGACAGGTAACTTACTGGTATTATTTGTCATCGTGTCTCCAGCTGGCATAAAATGAAGAGGAAAAACATTATGCATACACATGCATGCACACATCTTTCAATGAATGATTGAACCAGAGGAAATGTATTTTTCACATTGGCTTATTCCATAAAGAGCTGTCAATCCTTCTAGGCAAAGTGTTCATTCTTGGAACTTTCCATTAACTGGGTGTATCTAATGTTTTCTAGCAACTTCTCAACGGTGAAAATTAACTCTGACTTTACCTTCCACTAATAAAAACAATGGTATGCAAAATCACAAATGTAAGTTATTTCTATTTTAAAATTTATAGTTTGTATTTCTATACACGATTTTATTTTGGTTAATTACATATGAGGCATGTGTGACTAGGATAAGGACAGGCCAAGGATATTTGAGCCACGTGTGATCTTTGTTTTAGCATTCCAGACAAAATAGGACATTTCAAATGATATTTCTTATAGCTCTCTCTCAGTATTGTTTTAACATTAAAAAATCAGTAGTTACTTAGTTTAATGAAACATTTTATAACGATGATTTTGGTGATCAGGTATGATACAGATACTAGCTTTATCCGAATAGCCTTGAAAAATTTTTAATTTTCCCCAATAAAACAATAATATTTTCCAAACAAATAAACAAACAAATTCACAAGAAAATTAACTGTATTCTACTACTCAGGAGCTCTTCAAAATGAGCACAGGTAATAGATATCTGTTTTGTATGTTATCTAATAATGCTTTACAAAGATATAGATTTTATTTTGTCAAGACATGTTGGATATGATCATTTCAAAATAGATTGCTTACACCTGATACAACATTCTACTCTCATCTTAATGCCTGAGAAACTATCAACAACTTGAGATTTTCCTAAAGACTACTGCTCCCCTCACAAAAATAGTTTGCAAGTAAATATCTCCATACAGGTATTTTACCATCTGAGCGGCACCACCCAAAGCAGGGTCAGAGAAGACTCTGGGTTAGATTAGATTAGCATATTAATTTACAACTCCCACTTGAACATATTACTGTTTCTTAGTGGTGGTGTTTGTGCTAATTCTGCTACTGCTAGTAGCTTGTTTTTGCTACAAGTTTCTACGTACTTAGTAAAGGACATCTATTATTGCATTAAAACCTCCTAATACAGAGAAGTGTGTTTGCACCTCCTCTTACAAATGAACAATTTCTGATAGGAGAGATGAGATAATTCACCCAAAACAAAATAGCAAGAGGAAGAGAGAGGCAGGATTGGATTTGGAACTACAGCTAAACTGAAGACACTAGAATCGGAAAAATACTGTAAGGGAGGCTCATGAGAGAAGGAGGTGGGTAGGAAAAATTACAGAATCGGGAAATTAGGAATGACTCCACCTAACTTTGCAGTAAAAAAAAAATAATATTTATGTCCGCTTTTAAAATGGACTCACTTATGAGCTCATTCAAATTATGTAAACAGCCTGTGGCTCATAGCCTAGAGTTGGCTATCTCTGAGTATCCAACTGCATAAATCTCTTTAAATGCCATCACATGCAGAGATACACTGTTTCTTCCAAGAGACCAGATTTAGCCATAATTTCATTGAATTTATTCATTTGTGCACTTATACATTGACTCTTCCAAATATTTGATTTTCTTGTAAATAACAGGCACTTGGCCTACAGACCAAAGGTGCCATGCTCTGCCCCAGATCTGGAGCAACATCCCACCTTCCTAAGAGCAACAGTCAATATTCAAGAGAATAGACACAGACGACTCATGTGTCTCCAATCCTAACATCGCTTCTGTGCAAAAAGGTCAGTTCAACAAAATCCAAATCTTGGAAAATCTTTGGGAAGCATAAACTCTTGAAAACCTCTCTTCCACTCATTGTTACAACCAACTGAATCATTTAACCACAGGTCCTCAGGATGATTTCCTGTTAAGTTAGAATACTTTTTAAGCAACAATCAAATTCTCTCAGTCTTATCTCAACTAGAAATTATGGCATTAATTATAAAGATAACAGTCTATGGAAAACATGTACCTTCCTTTATATCAACTCACTAGCCATTAAAGGTACTTTTTGGCTTATTCAATGAGAAATAAAAGCCTATCATAAAATTTTATAAATTGATTAAAATATATGCAGAAATAGTTTTTTTGTTTGTTCATTTTGTTTTTTCAATGCCCTTAAAGCTTTTCAGGATAAGAAAAGTTTAGCTTACAAGTTACCTCAACTCTAATCTGAACTTCTGAACCCCAATTTTCCTCTAAATCACAGGCCCAACTCCTCTCTGTTCCCTTTAAGAGAAGAATAAAATGATTAAGTAAACATCTGTACATACGAGTTTGCTGTCATGACATTTTTTCTGAGGTAAGGGCAAAAAATGTGAAACTGTGTGTAAGTCCTTAATTGTATGCACAGTCAGGAGACTACACACTGTATAAACATGAATTGGCCAACACTTCGGTTACTTTTCTTGCCTTCTGAAAATGCAATAAAATTGCATGAAAGCAGCAAAGGGGAGAAGTGGCTTCTTGCATACAGATAAAAACAGAAAATCAGCTGTTTTTATCTGTGTTCATCTCTCTCAACCATTTAGCTACTTATTATATTCTTCATAACCTTGAAGATATTTCATAAGAGACAGAAATGCCAACAAAGAAAGTTAAGCAAATTAAATGGAACCTACTCTTTGACATGCAAATGTGTTTTAGTTTCGCCCTGCTAGACCGTATGTTTCATTATGATTAAAAATGTCAAACAATATTTCGCCTGCTGGGAGTGTAGGTTTTACTTCTACTTTTCAGTCTTACTCAAACCTCCTTAATGCATAATTTATGAGGAACAGCAGCCTTTGGTTGCTTTTAGAAAATTACAAACTATGAACCCCATGGTGGCATTTTGCTAAATGGTTTTGCACATATTGGCTTTTGAACCTTTATAGAATAAAAGCACACAATAAGAACCTCCTTTTGGATGATTATTCTCTTATATGCAACTTTCAGGGGAGAAAATAATCTGGCTGCATCAACAGAGCCATTGAGTCAAATCTTCCGTCTACTCAATTCATGAGTTTGTCTTTCATTTTGGGTGATGCAATCCTCAAACTACTTATTAGTCTTTCTCATTTCTCTCTAACAGCCCTTCCCTCATCCTACCTTTTACTGAGAAACTCGTTGATTAGGAGTTAGGTAAAGAGCACTTACTAGCTGAAAGCCAATGCAGCATATTAAAGTGACCTGCTTTCTCTCTAACCACATCCTCTGCTGTTCTGTGAGCTTAAATGAACTTACCACATGCATTTGCAGTGCGCCAAGGCCGCTGGAAAAATAATTCCCTTTGTAATAAGAAATACTTAAAGAGCAAGAGAATAACATATTTGGGGAAATCTAGAGAGTTGGGGACACCGAGGCTTTACAACTGTCGTTTTAAATAGCTATGTTTTGTTTAATAACTTTTAGAATAATAGATTACCATGGTCATATTTTCCTGTCCATCTGAAAGGGTAGTTGAGAAGATCCAGTGAGATAATATATGCTTAGAGTCGGGTCTCGCTCATGGAAAATGTTCAATATATGTTTGTATTAATTTTTCCTTTATGCAAGAGTCATATGTGCCAAGGGGAGCTGAGATTTCTTTAGGAGAAACTCTGTATTTGAAAACTTACCTTAAAAAAGGAAGATGAGAATTCTAGCAGTATAGCCATGATTGACAAATGGGAGATTCTACTTTGTACCCATTAGAATGGCTATAATCAAAAAGAGCCAAAGTTAAAACATGTTGGTGACTATGTGACACAACTGAAACCCATGCACGCTGCCAGTAGGACTATAAAATGATGTGGTCACTTTAGAAAACACCTCGGCAGTTTCTCAAAATGTTAGATATAGGGTTCCTATGTGACCCAGCAATTCCACTTTCAGGTATATACTCAAGAGTAACGAAAACATATATCCACACAAAAACTTGTACAGGAATGTTTATAACAGCACTATTTATAATAACCCAAAAGTAGAAACAACCCAAATGTTTGTCAACTGATGACTGGACAACCAAAACATGGCATATTCATAGGACAGATTATTATCTGGCCATTTGAAAATAATGAAATGCTGATAAATGTTACCACATGGATGAACTTTGAAAACACTATGACAAATAAAAGGCCAGATGACTAAGACCACATATTATATGATTCTGTTTCTATGAAATGTCCAGAATAGGCAAATTCATCAAGACAGGATGCCTGAGTGGCTTCTTCAGACTAGGAGTGGAAGGTGATTGCCAATGGTACAGGGTTTTCTGTTGGGTGATGAGAATATTCTAACATTATTGGTGGTGGTTGCACGACTCAATGAATATATTAAAAATCACTGAATTGTGCACTTTAAAGGGATAAGTTATATCTTAATAAATGCCTAAAAAAGAAATAATGACTAGGTAAGAGCCAATTCACAGGGTCCCAGAATGGAAGATATTACACATATGTGCTGTGGTATATTGTATAATAAACTAGAATATCAATTTGAAAAATAGTTTTTTCCTGTCAAAAGTCAAATCACACCAAATTTAAGATGTTCAGTGTATTGCACATATAAAAGAACAATTGAGAACTGAAAAACTATCAACTGCAAAGTGGTAAGAAGCTTGCTCACAGCAGTTACACAGTTTATAGAGCATAAAGGAGACTTCATTTTGACCTGTTTTTATACATTAACACTCTTTTTTTTGAGACAAGGTCTCACTCTATCACCCAGGCTAGCATGCAGGAGCAAGGCCATAGCTCACTGCAATCTCAACTTTCCAGGCTCTAGGGATTCTCTCAGGATTCTCTCACCTCGGCCTCCAGAGTAGATGGGACTACAGCACCAGTCATCCTGCCCGGCTAATTTTGTTGATCAACATGGGGTCTTACTGTTTCCCACAAGTTAGATCCAACCCTCCCCTACAACTCACCCCTTCCCCAGCCAAGGCCTTTGGTTCATAGAGCATGGATAGAGGCCTATGGTGCTTTCTTCCCAGCCCCCAGTAGACATTTTACATCAGGAGAGGCCTGGTGTGTTTTCAGCTGGTAACACTGGCTCCAGTAAGGCTGAAGGCAGAGAGAGAAGGTTGAAAACTGTTGTAGTATCCAGGTAAGAAATATCGCAGATGAGAAATCCCTTGAAGTATGGGTATGCATGTGTGTGTTCTGAGGTACGTGGGAGGTGGAGGTGTAGGCAGAGTGACAAATTGTGAAAATAAATAAATGTATAATCAACAGGAGTCAGTGATTAATTTAGAAAGAGGGAGGAGAAAAGAGGATGTCTTTGTTGATTTTAAACTATTATAACAAAATATCTAAGGCACCCTATATATAGAATCAAAATTTATTTGTTTAAAACCCAGAAATTTATTTTCTTATGATTCTGGAGACTGGGAAATCCAAGATCAAGGCACTAGCAGATTCTGTTGTCTGGTGAGGGATACTCTGCTTCCAAGATGGTACCTTGAAAGCTAAATCATCCAAATGAAAGGAATGCCATGTCCTTATACAGCAGAAGGCAAAAGGGGAAAAGGGGACACATGATGTGTCCTAACAGGGCAGAAAGCAGAAGGGAAAAAGGGATGAACTTTTACATCTAGCCCTATTATAAAGTTGCATAATCTCATTCATGAAGGCAGAGCCACACCATTCAAAGGCCATGCCTCACAGTACTATTGCATGGGAATTAGGTTTGAACATGAATTTTGGAGGTGACCAAAACACTTAAGTCATAGCAGAAGTTCTCTGGCTTGAATAGCCAAGAAGATGGTGGTGTCATTAATGAGAGGATGAATGCTAAGATGGAGGTGTTTTGAGGAGCCCCATGGAAAGCTCCATGAATCCGAGGAGCCTGCAGGATTTTGGGCTGAGAGTGAGCTGCAGCAATTAGAAATTCCAAGTGGAGATAGCTTTTTGAAACCATCCATTTTAATTCGAAATACCAAAAACACAGGATTCAAAGCAGGAATATGGAAGAAATGCATGACATGACGTATGAAATGAAGACCTTTCACAAGTGCAGCCAATTAGGGGATGAAGAGACTAAGGCGAAGAAAAGAGAAAAAAAATCAATAAGGAAATTAATTTTTCCACAACTGTCACTCTAGTCGGGAAGGCCCACAGAGACAAATTTTGATTACAGGCAGTGATCTCCTACAGCAAAATGAGTCACTGACCCCTACTGTTAGGTTGGTGTAAAAGTAATTGTAGTTTTTGTTGTTACTTTTACATGACAGAAACTGCAATTACTTTTGCACCATCTAATATTTAGAAGCTGATTTTCTCTGAATTAATGAATATAATGAGTTTGAAATGATTTTTAATGCCACATGAATCACTATTCTATGATTTGAGGCATCACCTCAGACCACCTCCTATCTCTAAGCTGTCATAACCACCCTGTCTCAAGGCAGAGCCCAGGCTTTAAATCACATCTAGAGAGGGCTGCACAAATGCAGAAGGCCTTAAAGATTACCTTAAAGATTACTCTGATGTGAGGCCAGGCACTGTGGCTCAGGCCTGTAATCCCAGCACTTTGGGAGGCTGAGTCAGGCTGATCACCTGAGGTCGGGAGTTCGAGATCAGCCTGACCAACACGGAGAAACCCCGTCTCTACTAAAAATACAAAATTAGCCAGGCATGGTGAGACATGCCTGTAATCCCAGCTACTCAGAAGGCTGAGGCAGGAGAATTGTTGAACCCGGGAAGCGGAGGTTGCAGTGAGCCAAGATTGTACCATTGCACTCCAACTTGAGCAACAATAGTGAAACTCCGTCTCAAAAAAAAAAGAAAAAAATATATTATGCTGATGTTTATGTTTGAACTTAATAGTGTGCCTAGTCAGTCATGATGGGAGGGTAAGAGAAATAGGCTGTCTATTCTGCAGGATTTGAAAAGAACTGGAAATTCAAATGTCAAGTAAGCTATAATGGCATGCTCTAAAATAGCAACTCTGACTAAAGAAGGAAGGTCAGTGAAATGAGAATAGTACTAGAAGTGCAACTGAACATTTACTAGACTTTATAGCAACATTTTCACCACAGAGAAAAGTCAGCATCAGCCTCCTAAAGCAAAGTGCTCACGACACATGAATCAAGAATGTTTGACACAGCCAGGTGCCAATGACTGAAGTCTGCAACAGCAAAAAAAAAGAATGTGCAAATTCAAGTTAAATCCTTTATTATCAGTGAGATAGTCTGCTTAATTAAAGTCATAAATGGTCATTGTTAAATTAAAAGGGGCTTTGCATGTCCTCACCTGTGTATTAATTTCATACATTTCACAGCCAGGAATCCAATTAGTTTCCACTTCTATAGTTAATCAAAAAATATTAGGTAATTAAATTAACTTTCAAAATTCAGTCTAACCAGATTACTAGTACAATAATATACTGAATGTTCTCCTCTCATTTAATGTATTAATTACTGTATGTTCTTTTCTTCCATAGACATTAACTGGGTTTCATATTTATTTGCATGTTTTGAAAGCCCTGCTTAATGAGAAGTTGGCTATTTTTCCTTAAATTGAAATTTGTTGAATGTTACTCAAATCATCACACCTTAAAATGAAAATGAAAATTATATCTGTGGAGATCAGCTTGACCCTCTTCCATATCTTTACCAAAATCATGTCCAGCTAGCATTTTTAGCTTTCCTAACAGTGTATATACCAAAGCCTAATTTGTTACATTTTAGCATCATATGAAGTTATAAACAAAGCATTCAAGACTATTGTTAACTGCTTCTCCTTTGAAACTTTGTAAGCAAATTCATCATCACCTATAACATCATTGTCATCTTGGTTATCTTTCTAAATTGCATTTCTTTTAAGGATAAAGAGAAAACTAAATTGCTTCAGCTTAATGTTAGTAGAAGGTAGAAGGCAGAGAGTCACTGCAATCTTGGTAAGTAAAGAGGCTCAATTTTTAATACTGTTTTGACTTATACCAAATAAGTACAAGAGAGATTGTTTCACAGGGCTAATGCATGTATCATACCCTCAAGATACAAATCTGATACAGTGTCAGGATCATTAGCTTTCCTTCTGCTGAGAGGCTACAAGCAATATATATATATATGTATGTGTGTATTTTTTTTTAAAGGGTTTCTCACTCTGTCTCCCAGTCTGAGTGCAGTGGTGCAATCTCAGCTCACTGCAACCTCCACCTCCTGGATTCAAGTGATTCTCCTGCCTCAGCCTCTAGAGTAGCTGGAACTACAGGAACCTGCCACCACACCCAGCTAATTTTTATATTTTTAGTAAGGACCAGGTTTCGCCATGGTGGCCAGGATGTTCTCCATCTCTTGACCTCATGATCTGCCCACCTTAGCCTCCCAAACTGCTGGGAAGCTAATCTTTTTAACTCCTAATCATATATTATTGTGCTCCAAGTTGACAGATAGCGTAAGAAAGGCCAACCTTAAGAACTATCTTTCAAATTGTTCAGAAAGCAAATCAACTTATTTTCCCAAGAATTTTTTCAAGGACAAAAATGACTGTGAAACATTTAACATAGTTTTCTCAAATTGCTCCACATCAATCTGCGTATTTGCAAAAAGGTAAGTAAATGGCAAGATATGTATATATGGTGAGAAAACAGAAATAGAAATAAAACAAGGACAAGAGACTAAGACAAAGTGATAGACAAGAAATTAAAACCTTGACAAGAACATGGACATGTAAGTATATGAATGAATATCTTATCCTCGTAGTTTCATTCTCCTATTTTTAGCTTAGTTTCATGGACAGGGCAAGAATTATGGAGAAAGAATGGAGTTTGCATCTTGGCCCATGACATGTTGACTATGTCTTTAGGCAAGTTACTTAACTTCTCTGAGACTCATGTTTCCCTTTTATACAGAAAGACATACAACTAGTTCACAGGCTAATTATGAAAAGCAGCATAAAATCCAGAAAATGTCACCTCGTATATATGCAGTATAGGTCCTGGCTCCACTTTCTGTCAACAAATACGTATTAGCACATTTTTAAACATCGCTCTTTTAAAATGCCTTTGGTGGTACTGGTGGTGAAGGTGCTCAGTTTATTTCTCAAGCATGGGTACAAGATGACTTTCAAAACAGTTTATCTCTATTTCCAGGCCCTGTCTACTTCTAATACTATGCTTGCTCCATCTTCTGTCTGCTTCCAAACAATTCTGGGCTTGTTGTTTATGTAACATGATTACGATTTGTCAGAGAGGATTTGCGGTGCGGGAATGTACCTTCTACATGAGCATCTGTCTGGCTTGAATCAGAATAATGAATAACATACAGATGGTCTTCCTGGAGTGGTTTATTACATTCATTATCTGAACATCACACAGCAGTTCTCCACAGTTGGCTAACACCACTCACGCTCCCCACCTTTCCAAAGTATATTACACATGTTCATAATAGTATTCACCGGCCTTAAAGTAGTTTTCTTGACTCCATTTTTTTTTCAAATATTACCTTGTCCCTGTAAATGTTCTTAAAAATTACTGTGCTAGGCAAAATCATGCCATAAAAGTAATAAGAATTATGGGGTAAAATGGGATTCGTGGCCTGACACTCAAAAACTTCATTAGCGGTGGTGGAGGGGTGAAAGATGGGAGCATCCAAAAAGAACAGTGGCAGTTTTACATATGAAATAGTTAAGAAATGCATAATACTGGAATAAATATGATATTTTACCTTTAAGAGAGCTGACGTTTGCTTGTGGAAGCAGCACTTGAAGGGTGCAGCTTATGAGTAATTGTAAAGTGATAGAGGAGTGTTGTCTGAAATCTAAATCTGCATGAATGTGGCTCATAACACACCCACAGTGAACTGCGGTAGCTTATAAATATTTGAGGTGTACGCATGTGTGCGTGTTTTGTATATTTCTACAGAGCTCGTGGTGAAGCTTTCTACGTTCACCTAGTATTTCACATGAATAAAATTGTGTACAGGCAAACACAAAATTTGTGCTATGCTCAAATCAATCCCTAGTATACCAGTTATTAGAAGAAATTCATGTTTTCAAAATATAGTAGTATCACAGAAATGACAGTATATGCTTCATCTTCAGAATATACATGTACACACACTGCTTTGGATGGAGCATGGGCCTGACAAAACATTCTCAAGTGAGCCTGCTGTTCTTATGCAATGAACAAATGCCTGTTTTAAGAAAACCAGCATTATTTACTTTTTAAGAAGTAGTTGGGATTAATGAATCACTAATTTCAGATTAAGTTGACTTGGTTGGAATTGGGTAGAGACAAGATAAATTATAATGCCACCTATTTTTAATTTTGAATCTCTTCGATTAAGGCAAATTTATTTTGCAAATTACATTTTATTCCACATTATGTGAAATTGACTCCCATTCCAATACGGTACTTATGTCACTGAAGTGGGACAAAGTTTGAAAATAAATACATTGGGTTGTAACAATCCTGAGCATTGTATTTCCCTTCAAGGGTTCAATATCAGTTCGATAGCCAATGTATTTAGAACCAATCAAGTGTCAGGAGCCAAATCTCAGTGGCCAGTGCTCTCTGAGACTCCAATCCTGTTCCAAGTTTTCTCATCTGAAGGTTCCTCTCTCACACTCATTTTAGAAAGAGGACAGCTACATTATTGAACAGCTACCTTCTTTTTAAATTTCTGGCAAAATTATTTGTTTATCATTTTATTTATCTAGTGTTTTATTATTTTTAAATTTTAGTATATATGACATATATGCACAATTAAAATAGCAAATTTTATTTATGGGTTTATCAGCAGTGACGATAACCACAGAAACATGAAAAAAAAAAAAAAAAAAAAAAAACTGCAATATGACTTCACCCTCTCCCACCAGAACAGAATTGTCCTATCACCCTTCTTGCTAATCCCCTAGGCAAGAACAGAGGTATGCTGGGAGACACCCATATAAAGGTGAGTCTTACTTAAGCCATTAAATAGAGAGGGAGGAACAGGAGCAACAGCCTTTATCTGTAACCAGCAGCACTGCACAGATTATTTTTCCCCTCCTGGTTTCATTCCTGGAACCAGTCCCAGACAAATAACACAGCAGAGCCTGCACAATCCTTACCTCCAAGTCTTGATTTCACCTCCCTGCCCCGCACCCCGTGTGCCTGCTACCCTCCTTTATAGACCACACAAATCCTTTTTGCCTTAGCCCCACTTCTGTCCCACTAAGCTTTTGATACTCCCAGTTTCCCCCCATTTTTCTGTATCTCAGCCTTGTCTCAGGTCTTGACACCAAGAAGTGAATGACTGATAACAACTGTGTTACAGACAGGATTGCTTAGTGGCTAGCCCAGCACACTCGGGTTTCTATCCGGTCTTTGTAATTTTACTATGGCCTTGGGAAAGTTACTTCACTTTTCTGAGCTTCAGTTACGCCCTTTTCCAAAATGAATAAAACAGTATTTTATGATTGGTTTGAAAATAAAATAAGCTATGTCAACACCTGGCACATAATAAGTAAAGAACAGATACTTTCACATCTCTTGTAATTAAATTCTTTTGCAAAGAAGAAACACAAAGAATTTAGGTATTAAAAGGTTAGTCTAACCCTCTGTAATACGAGTATGTCTCAAGGACAAAGGAAAGTTAATTGACGGTTGGGACAATTTCCAAGACCACTGCTTTAAAGATTTCAGATAGTCTTTCAGATGAGATGTGGTGAGGCCCATAGTTAAAGCCTGAGACTGATTCAAAAAGACACAAAATCCTGACTTTGCTATTATTAGTTGCCTCGGACAAGTTACTTAGTCTATGTTTTGTCTGTAAAATAGTGATGATAAAAATACCTATTTCATGGGGGGTGGGGTGTGTGTATGCATGCATGAATGTTATAGATAAATAATACATTTAAAGTCCTTAGCCCACAGTCTGGTATGTATTAATACATATCTTTATATTTATTATTTTGATGATGATGATGAAGATAATGATGTCATGAAGTCTAAAAAATTACCAAGACTTCAAGAAGGCATAAGATGTATTGAAAACATCATGAAAGAGCCTATTTCTGCAATTGCTGTAGACATTTAACCAGGCCATTGATATTGATGTATAACATGCTGTGTGAATTTATTTCTCTACCCAAGGATAACCAGATCCATCAACTGTTAACACAACATTAGTTAAATATTTCGAAAGGCTGTCAGAGTAATTCACAGAGGAAAATACTTACTGAACTACTTTACCTCATTTCAGTGCTTTAGGTAGTGATGCATCAGCATAAATTTAGTCATGGATAACTTCAGATATTTACCATGGTCCCCTGAGTCTCCACCTGACATGAAGACTCAGGTAAATGACAGTGTAGAGGACAAAGTTACATGTTTACAATACCTTTTTTAAAAGCAGTTAATCTATATGGAAGGCACAACGAATATTTCCAAAACAGACTGATTATTAGAGTAGATAAATACTAACTGCAAATACACACTAGAGGTATTTTTCTGTCCATCTTCAGGATCCTGTGCAGTCTTTTTCTTTCCTTCTGCAGTTCACAAAGCATGATGTCCAGTCACCTGCTCTCAGAATCCATGACAGGTGTGTACAAAACCCCTAACAGATAAAGCAAGCTCAACCTCCCTGTCTTGTGGTTTATTAAATTTAAGAGTAAAAATGGAAAAATACGTCAATAGAATTACTACCTTCCACTTAAATCATTCTTTCCACCTTAACTAAATAAGTGTTTTGCCTACTAAATATATCTGTTAAATAACTTGCATTATTCATTTCCTAAGTTGACTTTCTAAATTATATTTTTCTCCTCATGAAAACATATACAAATTGGGCAATTATTTATGTTGAAGATTGTTTTTACATACCTGGCATATTCACAAATCTCAGAGAAAATATTCTATTTGAGGTAATGTTCTAGCCTCTGTGGCTAGAGATACAATTCTATATATCCTCTACACATTTTCAGTGTGATGATAAGGGAGTGTTTATACACTACTGGTGAGAATGTAAATTAGTTCAACCCCTATGGAAAACAATATGGAGATTTCTCAAGGAACTAAACTAAAACCACCTTTTCACCCAGTAATCCCAATACTGTATATCTACCCAAAGAAAAAAAAAATTATTGTATCCTAAAGAAACCTGAACTCCTAGGTTTATTGTAGCACTATTCACAATAGCAAAGTCAAAAAGCTGACCTAGGTGCCTATATTACTATTTTATAAGGTTGTGTAGTATTCCATGGTACATACACACCAAAGTCATTTTTAATGTATACAAAATGTCCATTTTTCAATAATTTTAAGTCATGGGCTCTGAATAATAAAAATTTTAATCTTTTTTTTTCCTATTTTAAAAGAGAATTTGAACTTCTTGGGAGAAATGTAAACTATCTAAAATAGGATTTTTATAATAGTTGTACAACTGTTTAAATTTATTAAAACCCATGCAAATTTACACTTCAAATCGTGCATTTTATTATATATAGATTATACCATGATATTACTGTTGAGAACAAGAAATAGTAGTGTGATTTTCCAATGGAGTAAAAATCCAAGGTCAAAGGCAAAGTTCTTTCATTGATTTTCTGTAGTTCCTAGTGACACGTTTTATGTCATAGAGACTCACCAAGGTTCAGGTAGAAAAATGAAAAGTCCATTTTGATAGTTTTGAGCTGGGCTTGACAGCAGTGAGAAATTTCTCTGTTTAATTTTTTTGAATTTTTAATTTTTTTAAACTTTTAAGTTTGGGGGTAAATGTATAGGTTTGTTATACAGGTAAATTGTATGTTGTGAGGGGTTGGTCTACAGACTATTTGTCACCCAGGTGATAAGCATTATAACTGATAGGTAGTTTTGGATCCTCCCCTTCTTCCCCTTCAGCTTCCAGTAGGCATTGATGGCTGTTGTCCCCTCCTTTGTGCCCATATGTACTCAATGTTTAGATCTCACTTATAAATGAGAATATGTGTTATTTGGTTTCCTGTTCTTGTGTTAGTTTGCTTAGGATAATGGATTTCTGCTTTATTCATGTTGCTGCAAAGGATGTGGTCTCATTCTTTTTTATGACTGGATAGTATTTCATTGCATAAATGTATCACATTTTCTTTATCCAGTCTACCACAGATGGACATTTCTTTAGCCAGTCTACCACTGATGGGCATCTAGGTTAATTCTATGCCTTTGCTATTGTGAATAGCACAGCAATAAACATGCATGTGAATGTGTCTTTATGGTAAAACAATTTATATTCATTTGGGTATATGCCCAATAATGGGATTGGTGGGTTGAACGGTGATTGTGCTTTAATTTTTTAAATTATACTTTAAGTTCTGGGGTAAATGTGCAGAACATACATGTTTGTTACATAGGTATTTGAGAAATTGCCATACTGCTTTCTATAACAGTTCAACTAACCTACATTCCCACTAGCAGTGTATAAGCATTCCTTTTTCCCCACAACCTTGGCAGCATCTATTATTTTTTGACTTTTTAATGATAGCCATTCTGATTGATGTGGTATCTCATTGTGGTTTTGATTTGCTGATGATTAATGATGGTTTCTCTGATGATTAATGATGTTGACCTTTCTTTGTTAAACCCATGTATGTCTCCTTTGAAAAGTTCCTGTTCATGTCCTTTGCCCACTTTTTAATAGGGTTGCTTTTTGCTTGTAAATTTAAGATCCTCATAGATTCTGAATAATATTAGACCTTTGTAAGATATATAGTTTGCAAATACTTTCTCCCATTCTGTAGGTCATCTGTTTACTCTGTTGATGGTTTCTTTGGCTATGCAGATGTTCTTTAGTTTAACTAGGTCTCATTAGTCAAATTTTGTTTTCTTGCATTGCTTTTGTTGTTTTCATTATGAAATCCATGCCAAATCCTAAGTTCAGAATGATATTTCTGGGAATATTCACCTTCAAACACAAGGAGGCTATTTGTCCCATGCTGCTGCTTAGAAAATATTTATAACTAGCATCAGCCATTGACATGTCCAGGATCAAAAGATTCAAGAGGATGAAATCATTGGGCCATTCTATGGCAGAACTTGACATGGCCTGCCTGCCTGTGTGTGTGCGTGCGTGTGTGTGTGTGTGTGTGTGTGTGCACACGCTCATTGTTCTCATTAGTTCATTTACTGGGAAGGCAATGATCATAAGGCCAGAGTTATGAATGTGAAACACAAATTTGCCTTTTCCACAATCCATCCCCCTACTCCATCCCACCCAACTCCCCACAAGCCACAGAGAGGATCAGGAGAGAAATTATGGGTGACACAAATAAAACTATTCAACCTATTAGAAAAAAAATTATGACCAATCCCCACCCCTCGAAAAAACAGAGGTATTACCTGGCAAGTGCATAATAATATCTTTTTAAACACAGGAATTATTGTGAGGCCTTTTCTCTAATACTTGAGATACATTTTTTGTGTGTGATAAGAATTATCTTTGGACAAGATTAGGCCCTTATGCAATATTTTGAAACAACTCAATTTATATATGTTAGTAGTGATAGGTTGGTTATATTTTGATGAAACTCAGATCCTTAAATATCTGGCTTCAGACCTATGTGACCTACATATTTATGAGTATATTCAGCAAGGAATTATACAGGCAAATGCATTATTATACTTTGGTGTGTTGTCCCCTAACCTGCCTACAGCCCCTAGAAGAGGGGCTCCTAGCCCTACTTGATCAGAGTCATAAGAGACCCAAGACTGCATCTGACATAAAAGGACATATATCCAATGTTCTATAGAAACTAAATTTTGAGAGAAGAAAGCAGAAAGAGTAAAGTAGAAGGAGTGGATCTCTACCTAGCAGAAAGAATCAAAAGCAGAAATGAGAGACCTCAGAGACTCAGAGAAAGATAGAACAAGGTAGGAAGATGCAGAAATTAGGACATGTGGGAAAAGATTGGAAACAGAGGCAAAATCAGAGATTAACAGAAAAGAGACATGGTTTTTATCTCCTCATAGCTTTCTAGCTTCTCGATTCCATATTCATGAAATCCTTGATAGAACTATATCCTTAAAACAATCCCCACCTTAACTTCTACCCTGTTTAGGCAAATTCATTTACGTAAATTTCCTTTCTTTGAATCCCAAAGACTAGTTCATGTCCTCAATTGCACAGTGTCTGTCAAACAAGTTCCACCTCATTTTGGGGGCAATCCCTTTAATCTTCACAGACACCTGTGGAGAAGATACAATCACTCTCCCCACTGTTAGTGTAACCATGAAATAAATCTTGTAAACCAGGACAAGTGAATATGGGAATAAAATAAGAATGTCCCTAGCAAAGCAGATCATGTGGTCACAAGGCCCATTACAGATGTAGACTTGGGGGACCAGAGGGCCAAGGCTCCTTGGTGATCTATCCAAGACAAGAGGTCAAGAGATCCAGATCAGAGGCAACTCCACTTTGTTTCTCTAGTCTCCCGAAACCTTTTTGCAGCTTTGCCTTCAGTGAGCACTGTTGTTTAAAAAATAACACACACAAACACACAGCCAAAAAGAATAACAACAACAACAAAGAAACGGGTCACATTGCCATATAAAGAATGACCAAATGCTAGACCGAAAAGGTGACACATGCAATTAGGATGCTTAAGGTAAGAAGATAAACAACCTTTGCAAGTTTAAGAGATATTCCTTTGATTAGGCCATTAATCATGAACAGGTCTCTGCAGCTATTAATTCTGACACCACAGTCCTGGAACAAAGGGAATTAGCAAAGCTGACCCAGGTATATTTCCTGTGAGCTCAGGTGCTCAGTAACTGATGGCGAAAGGGAGATGTTTTGGGCAGCTTCGTCCTTCTGATTCTCATTCTGATAGAAGTGGGATTTGAACCTTTAGAAGGACAAGTTCCCCCTATGCTGGAGAGTGGTGAAATATTCCTTTACCTTTGGATTACATCTTATGATGGTCCGGGAGTCTCTGGTCATCTCTAACATGAAAGTGTAGAGGAGTAAGCAGACTGCACATTCAGCATATAACAAAAGAATTGCATGTTGTCAAAGTTAGCCAGGAAAATCTCCTGAGTCATCCATAATGTGCAGTATGTACAGTTGGAAGTATACTGCCCTAACAGCTATACCTATATAGGATGAAGTGAAAGAAACACTGAACAAGATTAAGAGGAAGGGCCTAACGTCCTGATGGTGTAACTCAAATCATTCTGTTTTCAAGAAAACGGTTGGAACCCTGTCAATTTTTTCCCTTGAGAACTGGATGGGTCTCCCACAACCTAGTTGCTATATCCTGCTGAAAAGTGATCCACATTCTGCCTTCACATGGGCTGCTGCAGCACAAGGCAAACACCATTATAAATAAAAAAGTGTCTTAGTATTAGCCATTTTGGAATCTGTGCCTTCAGAATTAATTATGCATCAGGTTAAATTCACCCTAATACTCTTGGTAATACAGAACGTTTTTTTCACTTTTGAGCAGCACTAGGATTATAATGAGCTTCAACTGTATAAACTCCAACCAAAAAGAAATCATAAAATGAGCCCCTCCCTGAAGGAGACATGAGCTTATGGCAGGGTGGCCATTGGTCGACCTGCAGTGTAATGTGCTAGTGCAAATGTTCATTAAGCAGAGCCCTGGCCATTAGCAGAAATGGATTTCAGAGAGACTGAAGTGAAGCTGGAAATGTGAACATTCACTCATGCTGACACCTGGATTTTGCTGCCTGCCCCTAGTGGTCAATCCCAAGCTGCTTCTTTAAGGGATTAATTTATCCAAGCCAAAGACTCAGATATATGGTCAGAGCAATGTAGGTCTAGGAAATGTGAGTGCTGGAAAAGGCCTTGTATTGAACTGCATCACTACAAAGAAGAAAACTGAAGCCCAAGGTAAACTTATGACCCCTTAAAGCGAAAATTACAGAAAAGAAAAAATAATGTTTCTAACACTAATACTTCTTTCACATCTCCTATTACAGATATGCTTGTCACTATGTTCATTTTATTTAAATTTTTTTCTAAATTCAAGAAGAAGTGAATCCTCACAAGGAAATTACTCCTTTCTCACTTGAACATGTTGATGTGTCCTTTAATGTGCTTTTACTTTTTTAAATGTTTCCTGAACACGTTCACATAACTCTCACATGCTTTGTTCAGGTGAAAATTCCAAAGAAGAGTAAAAGTTGTTAAATGTCTGATAAAGACCTTCGCACTTCTACAACACTCATGCCTCATTTTAATACTGTACTAGGTGGATGGAATAGAGTTTAATGGTGAGAATCTACTCTTGAGGTGCAGATATTGTATAGAGGCCTATGATATATATCCTTTATCTTGCATCACTTCTGTGACAAAGGCATCCTTCTATTTTACAAGAGAGACAATTGAGTCCCAGGCAGTTTAAGAAAATCTTTCCAGATTATTTAGTGAGTAAATGATTGAGCAAGAATTTAAACCCAGGTCTACCTACTTGTAAAGTGCACACTCTTTCAACTCCTGGACATCCCCTCTAAGGCATGACTTTAGGAACTATTGCACTGCAATCTACTGCAGTGCTGATTTTTGAATCAGAAATAGGTATAATCTAGTGTTTTATAAGTGAGGCAGAGCTGGATTTATCTCATGATATAAACAATATCAAAGAGGGAGGAACATATCTTTCTATAATTTTGTATGCCTTTAAATGATTTTTAGGTAAATTTTATAACAGCTCCTGAGGAAAACAGGACAGATTTTTATATCCCATTTTTACAGATGGGAAAACATGAGGTCAAATGAAGTACTTATAATTCCAAGGTGAGTTAGTGAAGGGACCAGATTGACTCCTTCCAAGTCTAGATCCCTTCCTATCACACCATGCTGCTCAGAGGTGTAAACATAAGGACCCCATTTCATTCTGACTTTTTTTTTCCCTCAGAGAAGCTAAATTTCACTCAAGACAGAAAAGTACAAGGGCAAATGTCTGCTCTACCGCCAGGCTTGGGAGCTGTTGACCCATCCTGGATTTAGTTCTTTTTGTGCTCTTTCCTGATCTAAATCCATCCTCCCCAGAGCGACTACAAGAACATTTCACTGGAAAATCTCCACACAGAGGAAAGGGCAGCCCTGGCAGGAGTTCTGGTGGGCCTCATGCTGTCGCTGGCTCGGGATGCCTGGCTGCCTCCAGCTGCATTGTTGGGACAAACGACAGAGGGAGAGGTTCCCACTGTGTCCCATTTGAACACTGATCTGTTTACTTCCCGCAAGCTTAACCTCTAAATGGATTCTGGGCCTTGACAGTCCGAGGGACACATATATTATCCTTTAAATAAATAAGCTAACATTTATAAAGCGCTTTACAAAGTTCTGCTACATGCATCATCTAATTAAATACTGAATCTAACCCCATGAGTTACTATCTGCATTTTTTTCACGAGGAAACTGCTTAGTGATGAAATTACTTTGTTGATTTAATCTGTGTCATTTGGCCTCCAAAATCCCATGCCCTTTTCTCCCCACATCATTTTTTTTTACTTAATGACCTCAGACAATCATCTAAATCCTGGTGGTTGAAATGTCCCCAATAAATAATTCAAAGACCTTATCTCTCAGTATATCAGATATCCAGGCAGTGAGAAACTCTTGAATTCTACATGAGATCCTTTCTCAGACACATGTCCCCTTTCCATTATGTGAAACAAAGGGGCTAGGCTTTGAGCTAATGCTCAATGAACAACGTATGTGTTCCTGACTTGAACTGGTAAACTCAGTCTTCTCTCTCTATTTGGGGTGATACTCCATGACCTCATTGCCAAAGCCCCAAATTATCCTTATTTTTGTTCATCTAGTTCATCTGGAAGCTTTAAGTTCTTAAGGAGTTTTTGAATTTGTTGTTGTGGAGAAAAAATCTAAGTTTAAGAAGCAAGGTGGAAGGGAAACAGCAGAGCAATCTATTTGGGTTTTTTGCTACACTGTCTAAACACAGCTGGCTCTTTCATGTCCCCTAACACGGCCTATTTGTAATGAGTCTGGGACATCACACTCACATATCTCCTCAAAAGAATTGTTCTTTACTGTTTTCTGCCTTAACCAGCTACTTTTTGATTATTTCTATGACCCTACGATGTGGGACTCCATTTCCTGGACCTCTATAGTTGCACCTAGTGCTCTACTTTGTTAAGTAAAACTTTTCTCTTTGGCTTAGTGAATTTATTGCTCATCTCTCAGTTCTATCGCCATAACCCAACTTAGAGAGTCACCAACCATCAGATTTCTTTTCATCTATGAAATTAGGAAATTTGACTACATTGTCTAAGGAAGGAAAGGAAAAAGGAAGTGAGCAGTACACACAACATGAATGATCAGAACTTGAGAGATAGAAGAGAATTTAGTGAAAATAAAATCTATTGTTTTAGATTTTACCAGTGGAGAAACTATTATGTTAGTAGAACTTATTAGATGAATGCATATGTACATATAATTGTAGATATCCATATAATTCCACTGAAGCTTATCCTAAACTTAGGTTAAAGACCCTGCAACTGGTACTCAGGTCAAGACTCAAAGGAATTGAGTCACATAATAGATGTTTAATTTTTTTAAGTGCACATTAGGGTTTTAATAATATGTGGGTCACATATTAGGTGCTTAATTTAGAATGCATATTTAAGTGTCACATAATTGTCTTTAGTTATCTTTAGTTGCTTCATGTGTATTAAGGAAGTGCTTAATACACATGAGCAAGTCCTTAACTATAGGACTTGCTGAATATGTTTACAACAAAGGCGTAAAAAAATGTAAGACAAGAAAAAGATACAAACAGCTAAGTCAAATGAAATAAATAATCAAATTTATGACAGATCCATCATTTTGCATTAAATTTATTCATTTCCATGAGGTTAATAAAACTTTTTATGTGAATATATTTACCAATTGACAAACAATAGTTCTTTATCAAATGGAATATTCTAATTTTAGTGCAGATAATATGACTCCCCTATTGAGTGCTTAGATAATCTGAGTTCAACTTCTTATCTTAAGTAAGTTTATCTTCTTATCTCCGGAGATATTTGAATTTGAAAGATTATAAAGTTAGGTATTTATAGTAAATGGATAAAGTGAAAACTAGAGAAAGAAATAGGTGCCTCTCTGCTTGGGTGATAAATGATTGTGCATCTAAAATGTTATTACAATTCTACTGAATCATGAAACATAGCTAATATAATCAATCATTAAAAAATACTGAATCTGCTGAAGAGAGATAAAGAAAAAAAAATGAACTCAGCAGTATTTCAAAGCCTAATAAAGAGGCATTTAAAATTTGATTTAATCTTTATTGTTTTCAAGTAGGTTTATACTCTCATTTAAAACCAGTTTTATTATACTTCACATTAAAAATATATAACTATATAAGTAATCCATTAGGGTAATCAGACTTCCACAAAAAAACTACAAAAAAAATGAAAATATACCAAATGTCAAAAAAACTCTCAGACAGACACATAAATGTGTTTTTCTTAACATGTTCAATAAGAAAGGTAAGCAGAAGCTGAATCTTCAGGTATTATTAGCAAATGAGAAGTTGTCCAAGTGATTCATGAGGCAAAGTCTAAAACTTTGTATAATTGCTGGTGCAACAAATTCAGCTATGAAAATTCACAGATGCCTTAGGTTTTCCTAAAGTAATGAACTCAATGTAGTCATCTTTCAAGGAACATTTCTCAAGATCTTTCAGCTAAAGACAAGTAAAATTTTAAGTATTCCAGGGTCAAATTCCAATCTAGAGAAATCAAACTGAGAAAGACTCAGGTCAATTTTAGACTGGGATATAAAAGAGTATGCATTCCCAGCCATAACACCATTTCACTAGTCTGCAGAATATATGGATAGAGAACTGGAAGAAATACATGCTGTATTTAGTAAAACTCATTCTGTTTTCAATCAGAAACATCCAACACAAACAGCTTAAAAAACTAACAAAATAAACTAAAGGGAATTTATTTAATTTCCTCCAATAAACCAGGAAGTAAAAGGTATCTGGAGGTAGATCTTTAGTTACACCTGAACTCAAATATACTGAAATCAAGGGAGATTTATCCCATTCTTCATTATTCAGATAGATAGATATACATCTTCATCAACCACAGCAACATTATTAAATATATCCTGGGATCTAATGAAGAAAAAATAGCATTTGATCAGGTCACCTTTTTAGTATATTCTCACACTCAGATTCTAAGAGATCCTAACCACATGGAGTATTTCATATACATAATATTTGTCATCAAGTATTTTATATCAACATTTCTATTATTGTTGATGCTGGAAAACTTTCTCAGTTTTTATACTATGCCTTTGATACTGATTGAGGTTGATGTCACAGGAATACTTAGGAGGGTCCATGAGATTGAGAGCCACATAATCCTGAATCAAATACTTTCTCATCAGCCATGTGAACTTAGCTAATTAATTTATCTTTTCTGAGCCTCAATTTCTTCATTTGAAAATAAGGATAATAGTGTCATCATCTACTCCAAAAGGTTATTGCAGCTAATAAAGGGTATGATGTATGTACCCTGCTTAGCGCAGTGCCTGGAACATAGACCTAACTCTAATTCCAAGAATTTCCCTAAGCATAACCCTAACCCTATGCTTTTTATTGATTTGGAAATATTTATTGATTGCCTACTAAGGATCAGGTACAATGGTAAATATGAGGAATTTAAAATGTAGGCAATATACATTCTCTATGTTTCAGGCTCTTAAACCCTAGTTAGATGAAAGGAGAAAAAATATCAGGACCCGAATGGGGATATGCTCTAAGCCTTTAATGCTGTGTTCAGAATTGACCCTCTTTTCCCTGATCAGGAAACTGTAACAAAAACTCCATCTCTCTGAGAAAGAGCTGTCTCTCAGGAAGCAGCCTGGTCTCATAATAGATAACTAATTGGCAAACCTCCCCACTAGTCTGTCGCACATACCCTACCATGTATGAATGCTAATGGTAGAACGCAGCATAAAAAAGTCACAATGCCAATCTCATTCTACAATATTTTACAATAGGTATTCAGAATCTGATACAATATTGAGCTGACCCTTTCCTCTCTATATAACCTGATTGTATATATTCATTGAGGTCAATTATTTACTCACAAGAAAAAGTCAGCCAAATTCTCTGATGGACCCAGAAAAAGAGTATCTGTATCAAGTCTGACCAACGTAAATTCCATTTGTTTCTCCCTAGCACAGATCCCTGCAGTCTGGCAATCACTTCTGGTCCTGAGGGTATTTTAAATGTTAAGATCACTGAAGCCAAAGTGTACAGTCAGCCTCTTTGAACATGGACTAACGGAAATTGTATTTGAATCCACAACTCATGGATTGGAAGAGGTGCTAAGGGAATGAGATTATAAATATAAATACAATAACCTTAGATATAGCTGAAGCATCACTCAGCCCCTTATCTTGTGTTCTGCCAATCACGAGGGACAGTGGAGAGAAGCACTGAATAGTAAAGAATTAAAAGGAATTTTCTCAATTTAGTTCATTCATTGACTTTACTTGGATATTTGTGTAGAACAAATGACTACCAGATCATCATCTATAAGACAATATGAATCATGTGTACTCTTCCCACCATTGTATTTCTGGGACCTGATACAGTCTCTAGTATATCATTGGTGCCCAATAATGAACTCCAAGTACAGATCATGACACACTACAGATGAGGTGTTTCCCTTGAAGAAGGGTCTTCTGAAGACAGATGTTTACTCTGTTACTTGCTACTGTCTTCACAGTTTTGGCAGCCAAACTCATACAAAGTGCTCGTCAATGCCACCATCCTACCAATCCTTTGCTAAACTATTATCTCAGTGGCAAAGCTGGACATACTTCAGCAAACAACACTGTTCTGGGGATAAATATATATGGTTCTGTTAAAAAAGATGGTATATTCATTTGAAGAAGAAGTCAATCAAAAATACCTTTCTTTCTTCATTCACACTTTCATTCCTTCATATTTGGGTCTTAAATATGTACGTGATGCTTTCTTGATCAACAATTACCAGTGTTTGAAATTTGAGCATTTTTGCTTTATACTTTCTTTGTCTGCTCTTTCTTTCCTTTCAGTGTAAAATGTCTTAGCAAGTAATAATGGGGTCAGTAAAGAGTCAGCAAAAAAAGGAAGATGAAACCCAAATATGCTTAATCCTTAGACAGGATACCTAAATTCAGGGAAACAAAGTTAGTTCTGCACATAATAGATGTAACTGAATTGTAATTTGTCACAAAGCAATTTAGAGTCCTACAGACCTGACTATAAATCCTAGCTCAGCTACCTAGTGTATTAGTCCATTTTCACACTGCTATGAAGAAATACCCAAGACTTGGTGATTTATAAAGAAAAAGAGGTTTAATGGACTCACAGTTCCACATGGTGGGAGAGGCCTCACAAACGCGGTGGAAGGCGAAGGTGTTGCAAAGTCACATCTTGCATGGTGGCAAGCAAGAGAGCATGTGAGGGGAACTTCCCTTTATAAAACCATCAGACCTCATGAGACTTATTCACTATCATGAGAATAACATAAGAAAAACCCACCCCACGACTCAATTACCTCCCACTGGGTCCTCCATGACAGATCAGGATTATGGAAGCTACAATTCTAGATGAGATTTGGATGGGGACACAGCTAAACCATATCACCTAGTAACTGTACAAACTTTTGCTAGTAAATATTTCTCTCTGGGTCTCAGTTTCCTGTAAATTGGGTTTATAGTAACATCCCTCTTATAGCATTTTAACAGGAAATCTACTTGAGAGACCATGAGTTACAAACTTTCACATTCAGTAGGATACATTAATAAAAGGAAAACAGATGGCAATCCCCTTCTATTTCTTTCATTCTTTACTTATGAGTAAAAGTTGTATTAAACTATCCAGTCTCTAGGTCACATACCCAGTGAGGTACATAAGACAGCTGGTCTGGAACAGGAGTGCTTGTGCTCTGTGCTGATAAAGATAGGTTTTATTGCGAGAACAAATCTATCTGGGCAGTTCTGTAGTGCAAACGCCAGACTCATTACCCATAACACTGAGCCAAAGAACCTTGAACACTCAATACTAAGTGCCACCTTGGCTTCAGAAGCAGAGGAAGTGTTCCGCTTCCATAGTACATCCATGGCACACTTGGTCACATGCCAAGTGTTCTCTTTAAATTCTCCCAAATTCTAATGATCCTGAACATGAAAACATGTATTGTACTGCCAAAATCAGTAATGACCAAAGGCAAATAAGAGGAAAATGAGAGCACTAAAGCAACCCAACCCAATCTTGGAACCTGGCCAGATGTTAAAGAAGTGCCAAGTGCTTTCCACACAGGTCACACCTGCTTAGTTAGCAATAATAAAAGCTTTCAGAAGATCAGAGGGAAATTAAATAGTTACAGATAAATGATCTAACAATTTTATCTGAGGCAGAGTAGGGACAGAATGCAATTTAATAACATGATCACAAGTGGAATTGCAGGTTAATGACCTTGCACTTTATAATTTAATGGGGCACACATAGTACCAGGCTGAAAGTAAATGGATTGTCAAATGCAAATGCATATACTGGCATTTTATAAATAAATTATTATAGCACTAATTGCAATTAAATTGCCATGGTTTAACATGGCCTAGTAATTAAGTCATAAGTGGCTTGCTGCCTGGCTCTTGCCTCAACTGGCAATGAAGACAGCTATTTGACTCAGCTAAAGTAGTTCGGAATATACCCTCAAACTTTTGTATGGCAGTGGAGGTCCAAAGGAATCCAAACCATACACTTAAAGGTTATTTCTTCTCCCCTAGCCTTTTTAAATGAATATGTACAAAGTAAAATAATACCAAAGTAAACTGGGTTAACTTGAACTCTTCTTGTGTCTCAAGAAATACTGTGAATTCTGTCTGACTCAGTCTTCTTCAAAAATTTTTTTTCCCCTTAAAGCTTAGGACACCTCTCGGGTTAACTAGTTTCACTACCCATATATTCCTTGATACTGAAAAGAGAATGCCTTTGTGAGAAGTACCACTACAGTCGTGAGTTTTGGTTATATGTAAAACTTCCATGGGATCACTTTGGGTCATCTGTCCCTGTACTCCCATGGCTCCTGTGTTTAACCATGTCAGAGTACTGTTTTTTCCATATTTCAATTATCCATTAATGGGTATATTCATCTATTTTCCTGAGGACAGGACTATGACTCTCTATATATTTCTAGATGCTAAAATATACTATGTACTCAAATATATTGGTGGTTATGAAGGGAGAAAAAAGAAAGTAAAACTAATTCACAGCTCATCATAACCACTAAGAGCCGATATGTAATAATTAATTAAACCAATTCACACTGATTTTTAGTATCTGCCAACTGCAAGGATTTTGAAGATATGAACACCTATACATTATAATTCCTGCCTTCAAATGAAGGACAGTCCACTTACCAAAAAGAATACCCATATAAAGATAAAGTCACATTTTGCCAGACACTGCTCTGAAAGCAATATGAGCTCTTCAATCCTCACAATGATGCTATTATTGCACTATTAGTGTCCCTACTTCACATATGAGGAAATGACAGCAAGTTTAAGAAACTTTCTCACGGCCTCTCTACTGGCAAATGAAACAGCCAAGCTTCTGTCTCAGGCTAGCTGCCTCCTGAGCCTACACATTTAATTACCACAAGATTTAACTACAAAAATACTCTATTTAAAGTATTAAATAGAGTATTTAATGGAAGGAAAGGTCAATGAGCTTTAATACATTGGGGCAACTAAAGACAGTGTCAGAGCAGAAGTAGTGTCTCCAAGGGTGGCAGAGTCAGATGAGGAAAGGAGTTGATGAGTAAGGAAAGTCAGAATGGAGTCAAAAGTAAACATGATGTGGTCAGAGCAAAGGGCTCAGGTGAACCACAATGAAAGATAAAGCCATAGTTAAATTGTGGAGGACTTCACCATCCATACTAAAGAAACCTTCAGGTGTTCATGACATCTGATCTTTGCAGCCAGAAACCTCTGGTCTCTTGGCCCATCTTTAAGCTAAATTTCTTGACTGAATGCCCATTGGAGCAATAACATTTTCTTCTCCCCAACTTTGTCATGTGGTCACTCAAATACGGTGAAAGCACAAGGTAGATCAACTCTACTCCTCCCTTTTCCTGTCTTGTCATACACAGTATGTCTGCAAAGGGTGAGGACAGGTATATTCCATCAAAAAAGGGCAGATCATAGAAGCTCCTTCTTTTCTCCTTTGCATACATTTCACCGAGAGAGTTTCTGCATTTGCTGGTGCTGGATATGTCAGTGCTGTCTTCTTTGAGGCAACAGGTTTTGGATAAACCAGGAAGGAAAATGCTTGGGCATCTGTCTCATATTATTGGTATCCTCCCAAATCTATTTTGGCACATGATGAATATTAGGAACAAAAGCTGTTTCATGCATGACTATTTTAACTGACAAGGTTTTTTATGAAATTAGGGTAATGAAAGATGGGGATGTTTTTGAAATTCATCAGCTATAAATGATCTCTTGTGTAAAGAACACACAATAGCCACCTCTTACCTGGTATCAGTCACATTGATGTCTCTATAAGGACTGGATTTCTGGGTCAGTCTATGATCAGATTCCATCTTGCTGATCAAAGCTACAATCTACTAAAATCACAAATTCTTGTGCTTAGTCTTGACTCATCGAGGAGGACAGGTTCCCACAAGGTAGACCCTGACCTTCACAAAGCCCCTGGGAAAAATTGAAAACTTTAAGACCAATTTATTTGGAAAAAACACAAGCAGAAAAAGGGCCCAGCAGAACTGTCCAAAAGATGCTGGCTAACTAACTAGGAGTCCTAAATATATGAATGGTCTAAGCGTTTTAGACAAATACTCTTAACAATTAGGCTAATGGTTAATAGGCTAAATGTAACAGCAAAGGCATTGTAAGTCCAATTTGGGTGCTCTACTACAAAAGTCAGGTGTTTCAGATGTTTAAAAGCTGGGGACAAAACTGCTTTTACAAAAAAACAGGTACAGTGTTAGGCACAGTGTTAGGTACTGCATGCCACTTAATTCTTACCACAACGTTGCAAGGTGATTATTATCACATTTTCATATTTCTAGATAGGGAAACTAAGCCTCCAAATGATAAAATAATTTGCCTATAGGGCAGGTAATAGAATTTTCCAGAGTTAGTACAATGTATCTCTAATTTCTGTGTTCTCAAGCACCACACTGTAGCTAGTTCACCAATCTACCAACATTCATCGATGTAGAACAGGGGTGCATCTTCCAGATGACCCAATATTTTTATGGAAGGTCCTCTCCATCATTTACACATTTGAAAATATCTAAATTCATCTGCCCAACTATTTCCATAGGCCCAAGATTACACTGATTTAGCCTTGCTGGATTTTCTTTACAGTAAATTATTTTGTGTTTGAAGAGAGCTCGGAGAAGAGTAGGGATTGACTCTTGCAATCATTCAGCAGAATTAAAAAGAATTGTCGAATTATTCTCAGATATCTGTTGGAACCTAAGTAAAATATGTAAGAGAAAACAGTATATGAGCAAGGAACAGTCTATGCTCACTCTGTAAATGAGGTCTTAAAACAAAGCAACCTGGTTTATTTGTACTGTTGCTTTTCAGAAAATACTCTTCAGAAAAATGGTCTCATTTGATAAAAGGGGAAAAGTTTTTGTTTATTCATTCATTTATGTAGGTACGTATGCAGGTTATACATACATGTATGTGTGTGTATATACATATATATATACATATATATATATATATATATATAATTTATTTTTCCCCTATGTTACAGACATTTTCAGTGACCAAGAAGAACAGCTATCTTCCTCTTTCTTGTCGTCTTCCCCCTCCTCATTGTCATATACATTTGATATTTTAAGAGGAATTTGTTCTTTATTAGCTTATTTTTTCCTCTCAACAACCATATAGAAAAGGTAGACTGATTCAGACCAAGAAGGTCCTAACGTTTCCCTCAGCTTGAGGAAACTTTCAACAGGTCTCCTTCTAAGTATCGGCCTCTGACCTACCTTTTCCTTGAGCGTTCACTTTTAAAAACTTGGTATTGTTCATTCTTTCTCTGCCACTTTGAGCTGGAAGTCTTCTCCTGCGTCTTGCTGGTTTTACAACCCAGGGATGCCTTTCTCAAGGAACTAAAAGCTATCCTTTTGAAATGTAATCATTAAAGATGATAGTGCCCCTAGATCGCATCTCTATGGAAGGTTCAGGGGCTAACTTTGATAAGTGCCAATTAGAAAACACAGATGGCCTGATCTTTTTTACATTCATTTTATTTTATAAAATTTATTTATTATACTTTAAGTTCTGAGGTACGCGTGTGGAAGACACAGGTTTGTTACATAGGTATACATATGCCTTGGTGGCCTAATTGTATTGAATAATCTGCCCGCTACCCACCCTCAGTATTCTTCCATTAACTCACCCAAGCACTTAAAAATCCTCCTGTCCTTGTTTCATCAGAATTGACTTCAGTATCTCTCCCCTGTGGCAAGAGTCTTGAATGAAGTCTCCTTTGCCTGTTTAATTCTGTTCAGTAAAATTTTCTTTGGCAGTTATTGTCACTAGTGTTCCGCAGATGTGGAAACAGATTCTAAGAAGGTCAAGAATTTGCCCAAGGACACAGAACTGGCAATTAGCAGAGACAGATCCAGAATTTGTTTTGCTCACAATGCTCTTTCTGCTGTAGCTAAAGGAAGGGGTGCAAATGGAGGAAAGAAACCTCAGAAGTCAGGCATTTCAGATGTTTAAAAGCTGAGGATGAAACTGCTTTTGCAAAAATTATAGCTAGGAAATTATGACAGTGAAAAAGATCTGACCTAACTGACTCCATCTTGCTTCGAACCTCCAAACTGTCCTTGCTCATGTTTGGGCATAGGCCCTATTCGCTTTGGGAGGAAATTGATTTATAATTTAACTTTGAAACAAAGACAATAACAGCCTTTTCCCAAAACAAACCTCCGTTCTTGCCTGGAGACTGGATTGCCTTTTCAGGACTAAAAAATTAGTCATGATATGAGAAATTGTGGTTTAGGAGTCACAGTTGTAAAACCTGAGATCAGTACTTAAGATATTTTGCAGACCCTGCATTCCGATGCACCACTCAGATGGATGAACCGACTCCTCTGGTCTTGTGGCTCCCACCCAGGAACTGACAGCACAACAGGACAGCTTTAACTCCCTATAATTTCATCTTTGACATGACAATCAGAATCCCTACTTTCCCACCCCCTACTCACCAAATTATTCTTAAAAACGTCATCCTCACATTTTCAGGGAGACTGGTTTAAATAATACTAAAACTCCAATCTTGGGTACAGTTGGCCCTATGTGAATTAACTCTTTCTCAATTGCAATTTCCCTGTCTTGATAAATCAGCTCTGTCTAGACAGTGGCCAAGGAGAGCCTGCTGGGCAGTAGCAGGAATGTCGATCCTTTCTGCCTGGGTCACTCCTGCTTATACCCACATCTTGTGAATTAGAATCAAAGGAGTGTATATGTCTGTGTGTGTGTGTGGGCGTGTGCGTGTGTGTGTGTGTGCGCGCACACACGCCTGTTTAAATACACAAACAATACGTATTTTGTTTCGTTTTGCTTAAGTAGGGGTGGAGGAAGTCAGGTAACCCTAAAGTCATCTTCTAAGACATAGGTAATGGCTAAATGTGGAATAGGGGCAGACCAAGTTTGCTTATGTGGAACATAGACTAAAGCCCTTCTTATATCCCCTCTTTTACCTATTTCAGTGACTAGGGAACAGAGTGCTCTGAATATTTTGCAGATCATCTTGTGGGGGAGGTGAGGAACTGACCAAAGGTGAAATGATGAAGGATGAACAGATTAATGGTCTCTGTCAGGCGATAATGACCATATTGTTTTAAAGCCTTCCTATAACAAAGGCTTTGTGTGTGGGATATGCAACTATTCATTTCTCACCATTTGGTGATCCATTAAGGAGTGGAGGAAGTGAAGAGTGTAGCCATGGTTTTAGGGACAACTTTAGAATGACATTAAGCAAACTGATTACAGGAACAGACCAATGAACCATAAAATCACATGTCTTGCCTCTAATAATTCTAATTGCTTCAGAAAGTACTGTTTGGGATAATGGCAGTGACTCATGATTGCCAGGTAGTATCAATATTTGGGGTATGAAGTTCAGAATAACAACCTTCAATATCCTTATTCTCAGAACGTGAATCTAAAATTAAGCAGAATAAATTGATATTATTGTAACTTGACTTGGATGGTGCTGACAGCTGAAGCATAGTCTAGACAAACAATAAGAATTTGAGAGCTTAACTGGTGTTTGAACTAGCTCTGTAATATGAGGACACCAGAGGTATATTTCAAGTCCTCCCATTAAAACTTACGTTTTGAATAAAGAGACACATCGTAGACACAGTTTCATCATGCACACAAAGAAAACTCCATCAGTGGTAGGCATTAATTGTTCATTGTTCTGAGTAAAGGCCCGAAAATTCACCACACCTAAGTTTATATTTCATCTTGGTCACTGTGTTTTCAGGGGTAAATATCCAATCTCTCTGTAATTTTATCTCCTTTTCTATAGAAAAAAGATAACGATATTAGCTACCATATACAGCTTTGTGACAATTAGATATGACAATGAAAACGTATAAGACAGCATCTAAGATATAGTTAATGATCAATAAAGGTTATCAATAAATGTTATCCATCACGGTTATTATTAACAAATAAAGATAAGATGAAAGGCAAGGCAGGGAATGCCTAGGTGAAGCACGGGGTGTGTATTGGAAGCAGCATCTTTCTTAAGAAAGTATTATGCCAGGGCCAAGAGGATGACCTGAAATTTGTCAATCTAGTCAGGGCTAGTCAACAGAATTCTTGAAGTTCAAGGTGTGTGCTACCAAAGGCAATAGATGAAATGAGAGTCTTCAAGCAAATGGTGAAAATTAGAACTTGGAGTTAATTCTTAGCTGGCATGCATATAACTCAGATGAGTTTTTATAGACTAGGCTGATGCAAAAGCAATTGTGGTTTTTGTCATTCCTTTTATGGCAAAAACTGCAATTACTTTTGCAGCAACCTAATAGTTCCTTCAGTCATTTGGCTTCGGTGATGGTAGCAGAAGAGACACAAAAGATATAAAGAGCCCACTATTATTTTTTTATTTATTTATTTTTTTTAGAATTCTAGCCTCTTTATCCTCTTCCTCTTACTGCTGAGCTCATTTATTATCATAACAACCTCTTCCTTGGAAAAAGACTATGACTATTATGCCCCTGGCTGTACTTTGAATCTATTAGTGGCCCTTACCAAGTCATTGACTATCTGAAGACAAGCACAATTTGGCGCCAGAGTAGTTGGAACACATTTGAGATAAACTTTGGTACCGACTATTCATGAGCCTACCAGAGGGCTCCTCCCACTCACAGCTCCTACAGAGTGATTATTCTAACATATCACCCAGTCGACTCACTCTGAATACTTTAATCGGCTTAGAGATGGACATCTAACTACAGGTTGACCATCCATAAACTGTCTTAGAAAGAAAAGCAATGGCAAAAAGACTCCTGTTTTGGGAATATGAACCAGAAGACACAGATGGCAATCTCAGATGCTGGGGTTTCAAAGTCATGTAATGTTGAAGCTGAGGCTGCCGTTTCCAGCCTAGATGCAAATATGGTTATAAAAGAGTGTAGTCTAGAAAAAAGGGAATGTGGAGAAAGAGAAAAGACAGACTACATGTGCAGAGCTAACCCAGAGAAGACAGGGAAGAGTGAAATGAAGAGAGTACCATGGAGCAGAACTTCCCTTCTAGATATTTGATTCTCGATCTTTTTCAGGCCTAGTGTTGAGATGTTTTCAGAGTGTCCTGCAAACTCTCTGTGGCTGTACAATGATCCTTCCCACTGCTCCTTTTATTTGAGCCTGTTTGTCTTTCTTGCCATAGAAATGGACCTAACTAGGAGAGAAACCTAATGTTGGCTCCGCAAGCAAACAGATGGAGGAACCAACTGAACACAAACTTGTCTTTTTTGAAATTTCCATGTCCACATTGTCCAATGCTATGAGAATGACTCAGAAAACTATAAGCAAAAGCATCCATAACAACTGGAAAGGTCACGGGAAAGCCATTTTGAGTGTAGTCCAGCTCAGGGAAGACAGTGCCTATTCCTAGGCAGGCATATCACTAATGCAGCAGAAGCCTCCTGGCTCAGAAGAAATCAGCAGAGATTGGACGGCCCTGTAGACCAAGGTTCAAATCTGACTCCTCCATGTACTGACTGTGTTATCCTGAGAGAACTAGTTTACTTCTCGGAGACTCAGTTTCTGCATCTGTGAAATTGAGATAGTGACATCTAACATGCATGGATTTAGGATAGACCTAATATAATTAGTAGCCATGCAGCTTCCAAAACAATTTGTGCCATGAATTTCAAAAGAAAAAAATAGGCTTTTTCTCTTACTGGACAATTTGTAAAGTTGAGTGTAGACTGGATTTTAGCCCCAATTTACTCCTTCTGGTATGTGTTCTTCAATAATGGTGCATGGTGACCCTCAATATGAGATACGAGGGAAGTGGTGATTATCATCGTGTTTTTGTGGGTGATTCATATCAGAAAACAACATAGATTCATTCAAGGAAGTTGAAACTAATGTCTTCCCTCAGAGAAGGTTATATAACTGGTAGAGTAGCTAGGATAAAAATTTTAAAAAGAGGAATCACAAAGTGTTTCAGCTAGTTAGGAAAATCAATACAAATCAGTGAGCTGTCAAAAGAATGAATTACTTCTCATTGGTTATAATGGAAATTGGTTTGCACTTACCTATTTCAGATTAATTTTTTAACCTGATGTTTCTGACCAAATGTCACCCTAAGCACCAAATCAGAAGCAAATTGACAAGGAAAGAAAACATATCTCAGACTTCCAAAAGATAGGCTATCCACGGAGAAATAGTTGATCTCCGTATAATGCAGAGTACATAATTCAAAATGACATTAAATGAGGAAAAAGTCTTGTCTAATTTTATGAACATGCTAGATATGTTTTGCTGACAGATTTATAGTTTATAACTGGCTAAAGTTCTTCTATTTAAATGTTCACTTGTTTCCTTCGAAGACAAGAAAATCAGTTAACCTTAAGGCCCTTTGGATGATCTTTCCCCAGAACTTAAAGGACTTGAAATCTGTCTGAGAGGAATTCATTCAATTGGACTCAATGCTACAGATGGTAACCATCTGAAGCCCTGAGTTGTGGAAATTCTGAAAAGTGACACAGACCTCCCCAAATGGTATTGTACCTGGAGGTTACAAATAAGTAATGCATTCCAAATTAAAGATAGAATGGAAGCGTTATTTGCGATCCCTTGTCTTCTTAGAGAGATCTGCCTTATAAAATTGCTGAGTGACTCAAACCCCAGGACACTGACAAGTGCTTAATCCCTCTGTGCTCTCTCTATACCATTCAGGAAAGGTGAAAATAAAAGAACTCAGAACCATGTAATTCTTATCCTCAAAGCAAGGGGACAAGACAGATAAAAGAGCGCCTTAATTAAACACTGAAAATTCATTTAAAAGTATCACCTAAAAGACAAGTCAGAAAAAAATGTTTTTATTTCCAGGTTTGGCAAATGTTAAAAAGTTTCACAAGTTCAGAAAAAGCTTCAATTTAGTATTAAGACTCATGAAAAAGCCAAGAATATTTAATATTCCACTACTGCATTATCTTGTTTTTATTTGTTCTACCCATATACTTTATTCCAACCTCTGTAAGTGTTTAAGCACAATTAAAGAAAATAGGAGTAAGATTTCCGTGACATAGGTCTGAAAAAGGCTAGCAAATGTCCTGAAGTACATTAAGTTCTCAGTAAAATGGCCTTCACTTCTCCCTCACATAGGGCATCTTGATTCTCTCTTAGGAGTTTCTAGTAAGTCTGGTAGAAGGGAGGTGGCTAATCCTTCCCCCTAAAAAAGCTAGTCTTGAAGAGTCTCCGAGTCTCTAATGGAAAGCTGTTCTCTCAATAAGAGTTGAATGGCACATCCAATACTCAAAAACACTCAACTCATATGGGAGGATAGTGAGGGGATATGCCTACTAATCCTCCATTGGGATCAGTCTTGGGTGCCTACAGCCAAGAACTACACATGTCCTCCACCAGGTAAAAGGAAGTGATTATCTGGAGTCCTAATAACTAAACAGACATGATTTCAAATCCTATGGGACACAGTAGAACTTTCTCTGACCCATAGTTTGTTATTCAAGTGGGGTAAAAATTTATACTATGTAAGAGTAAATGATAATATGAAAACATACTGATGTAGTGTCTGGCGCTTGGTACATATTAAACGGGTAAACAGTAAGTTAGTAACATCTCCATTTGAATCAGGATACTAGAGATAAGAGGAGATTTCTGGGGAACATGGAACCCAATTGATGATGGAGAAGACTGAGTACATTAAGAAGGGGTAAGACTTCCAAACACAAATTTTGCTAAATTTGCAAAATTCTGAACATCATAAAAAGTATTATATTCTTTAAGAAGAAATAGACATCTTTATATTACCATTACCTTATTCTCTCAAATGTGGGCTAAAATAAAAACAGTCCACTGGACTGCTGTTAGAATACTGGGCACCAGAAGCTGTACGGTAACTCAAAATTTCAAACTCAACAGAAAAACATACAAATGTTCCAGACATCTTTTTTTTCCAGACAGGGTTCTTCTCTGTTACCCAGGCTGGAGCGCAGTGGTGTGAGCACCACTCACGGCAGTCTCCACTGCCTGGGTGCAAGTGATTCTCCCACCTCAGCCTCCCAAGTAGCTGGGACCACAGGTGTGCACCACCAAGCTCAACTCCATTTTTAAAAATTTGTATAGATGGGTCTCCCTATGTTGCCCAGGCTGGTTTCAAATTCCTAGGCTCTAAGAGTTTTACTCCCTCAGGCTCTCGGAGTCAGACATCATTCTTGATGGGAAAAAAAAAGAAATGGGAAGAACAAAATAGCATCCAGTCCTGAGAGCAATTCTCTGACTTTTAGCTCCCAGCATCAAAGTAATCTGAGTTCACTGAGGCTTTGTAAACAGACCATGTATGTTTCTGTTTTCAAATACCTGTACACTTTCCTCCAGACTGTAAGACTCAAGAGATTTTAGGAACACAAAAGAAGAGATTGTGGCTAAACTTACATAATATGTAGTCACAAGGCCTGAGTTTGAATACCAGGTTGAACTCTGATTAGCATGTGACTTGTGAAGACACTCAGCCCTCTAAGCAATAGATACCTTCTTTATAAGGAGGACAAATACTAGGACCCACCTCATAGGGCTGAGGTGAGGGTTCTAATGGGATAGTGCATGTTCAATTCTATGCCAAAGGCTGTCCATGATTAGTACCTGTACTTTGTGTTTTTATTATTACTGTACTTCTATTTGGAGTTTGCGGATAATCTTATCACCTAGTCTGGTTATAAATGTGATCCATAGGTTTGAGTTTTTCTACCTAGATTTTCTGGCTAATTTTACATGGAGATTCAATAAGATCAAAAATGTCCCTGCCACATATCTAGAATCTTTGCTACTAATTTTGAAATCCCCACCCAAACTCTTTCAAATAACGCTTTAAGAAACTATTTTAGAATATGTTTTGATTTACAGAAAATGTGTAAAGATATTACAGAGAGGTCTCATGTAAGCCTTTTAAAAAACTGGTCCTGAGTCTTCAAGTTGATGAGTTTGTACAACTGCAGACAAGAAGCTTAATTGTATACCAGCCACGTGGCTGGGCTTTTCATCTTACTAGCACACGCTCCCTTGGCCTCTTGCTCTCTCTCTGATGAAGCAAGTTGCCATGTTGCAAAGTGCTCTATGGAGAGATCCACAAGTCCTCTTGCCAACAGCTCCTGAGAAATCGAATCCTATCAATAGTTATGCAAGTAAACAAGGAAGTGCTTTCCACCTAGTCAAGCCTTCAATTTACAGTGACTTTATGAGAGATCCAGAGCTGGAGGACCCAGTTAAGCCATGCCTACACAGCCCAAATACCTGCCTACATTCCTCCAGGCTGAGAGACTAGAGATTTTATTTTAGGAACACAGCAGTGAGACTGTGGCTAAATGTATACACTTTAGGGTCACATTGCCAGAGTTTGAATAGCAGGTTGAACTCTGACTAGCACTGTGACTTGCAGAGACACTCCTTCCACTAAGCCCCAGGAGGGTTATTTGTACCAGAAGGACAAATAATAGTGAACACCATAGGACTGATGTGAGGATTTTAATGGAATGCTGTATATTCAGTGCATATTCAATTATATGCCAAGGGCTGTTCATGAATGGTACCTGTATTTTGTGTTTGTAATAAGGGCACCTAAAGTACCTTATTAGAAACCGTGAAATGATCAATGTCATTTTAAACCTCTACATTTTGGAGCAATTCATAATGCAGCAATAAATACCTAATACAGGGAGCCAGACACTGTGCTAACAGCTGGAAATATGGTAGTAATAATCCAGGTCCCTACCCTGCCCTTTGGGGCTTACAGTGTGGCAACTCTGAAAGTCCATGGCCCAGTGCTCCCCAGTTCTCCTTCACTACCAAAGCCCTGAACCATCCTACATCACAAAGGGGCTAAATGGGAAGATGGGGCATTTTTCTAATCAGAGTATCATTTTTCAAATTGACTGGAAGAAAAGTTTCTACATGCACTCAACACCTGTTTGACATACCCCTCCTGGGTAATATTCATAGAAACTTGAAGGAATCCCTGTTAATACCCAGATTTGAAATCTCAGAGCCAAGTGCTGTAGCCTTGGGGCCTGATTTGCATCCATGAATATTCAACAGCACAAGAGTCCTTTGCTTGGGATTTCTGTCCCATGATGGGTGTCACTGGTAAGTGTGTTGCTGTGCATTTTCTCTTCCTGAACTGAATGTTCAACTCAGGAAATGCAATCTGAGGTACAGAGCAGAAGATAGCTCCCTTTTCTATTTCCTTTCTACAGCAAAAACTCACTCTGGCTTCAGCATCTCTTGAAATGTTTTCACTGCTGTATAAATTCTGGGAAAGTTGATGTGATTTTTTACAGCTTCTTCCAGCCCTAACGTTTGAGAGATGGTGAGTAAACCATTTAATGGCAGTCAAGTGTTCTACTAATATACTGCTTAGACTCAAACAAACACATAAGTAAATGAATAAAATTAACCAATCACTACCATGATGATCTTCAATATATAGGCAAATAGCTCATTTCCAGAAATTTAAGAGACATGTAGTAGAATATTTGATATTTTCAAATAATGCTATTTTCATGTGAGTGGCACTTATCATGTCAATAAGAAGCCTTTAGAATAGGCTCAGAAGAATTTCAGGGACTTACTTTTGTAGGGCCAGTTGCCTCGCTGGGAGCTCGGACACCGCCCATTCCTCTCCACGCCTGAAATTACGTCACCAGAATCTGCACTCAGCATCTAGCTTCTCCAGGCCCACCTCTGCACTCAACACTAAACTCTGCACTCGGCACCTAGCCAGCTGTTGGAAAACCCCGCCAAAATTTAAAAGAAGTCCCGCCAAAACCTGCCCAATAGCGTATTGCCCCATCTAGCCCACTCACCGGAAATCCCGCCTACCTGCCTATAGCAGCTTGCCACGTCCACGTCCTGTTTCTCCACAGCCAATCAGAGTGCCTTCCCTCCCTATATAACCCCACGCCTGAGCAGTGTCGGGCATGACTTCCCTGGCCTCTTTCCCCAGGACCACGGAACCTCGCCCGGGAGCCAAATAAATTGGCGTCTAATTGTTCTCATGCAGGCCTCAGTTTCCTCATTTTAAACTTGGCAATAAACCTTACAGAGAATAAACCTTTCAACTTTGTCTTTTGTTAAGAGAGACACCTCTCATTTTCTCTAAAAGAACAGCAGGGGAAATGGGCCTTGAGTCCTTTTGGAATTACCACCACTATGCATGTTTTCACTATCTATCTTTATGTCCTTCATGGATTCTTTTGATGGAGCCAATATGATCTTGAGAGGGTATTGAGTGCCTCCTTGGAGGAAGTAGTAAGACTTATGGCCCAGGTGGACTTGGTGCTGGCTAACCTCCAACAGCAGCAGCTGACGCAGCATCTCCTCCCAGATCCTCAGCTTCAGAGTGTCACTGGGCCACTGAGGCAGATGGCTGAGGTCAGTTGGGTTCATTGGGCATAATGTCTTGACTTTTTCAAATATTTGAACTAGATTCACAGGCAGTAGTGCATTGCTTTAAAAATGTCAGAGCACCTTAAAAAAGATAGTATACCATTGGGTAAAAGGCAGGATCACTGCTGTCGAACTAGATGAGTAAAGACTCAATCCAAAATTGGTCTATACAAAGGGAAGGCAGCCAGCATTCACAGAGTACCCATTGTTGACAAATGCTACCTTAAATTCAGCCAACTGCCTCAGAAGATGTTTTTCCTTATTCCCATTTTCACAGTCTACAAAACTGAGACTGAGGGGTTAGGTGAGTTGCTGAGATTACAGGGTCTGTGTGCTGAAGATGCTGAACTCTAAGGCAGCTATGCTTTTCATGTCTGGGTTCCTTTTATCCTCCTGTGGTGAAACAAGAGATGTGCACCTCAGCCTTGGCTCTGCTTCTGAGTAGCCAATGGCATAAACTTGTAGGCTGTACAATCTCTGTCTAAAAGAACCCTCACTGGGTTCTTTTGTGAGGAAATGAGTTGTTTAGATTACGTAACTTCTGGGTCTCTTAAAGTAATAAGGTCCTCACCCTGTGACCTCAAAAGTCAGTGTGGTAGGTGTTCAACAGAGGAGTAGAAACTAGACCTGAAAGCTAGGCAGGCTGAAATAATTACACTGAGAGAATAATTCCAGTTTTCTTTAGGAGTGTGATTAACTCCAAAAAGAACAATGGGGAGGCATGAAGAAGCCTGCCCTAAGGCTAAACTGGCTTAGATTTGGCTATAGACATCAAAGAACAGGATGTGCTGTTTCAAGTATGTGTGCCGTGTGCTGGGGCTGGAGGCTTTTTAGACACCCTATGACTGACAGGCCCTTCCCTGAAGGAGACTGAAATGACACTATAGTTCTGGTCTCAGAGCCTTGGTTAGCAATACCATCCCTGACTGGCTTAGACAAGCAATGCTAACATTGCTAGTCCTCAATGTCTTCAACCTTAAATCAGCATGGTACCTATGTTCTCATTTAGATCACATGAAATGATGAAAATCAGATATAAAAACATTTCAAGAAGATAAAATGATCTGAAACATGATTACAACTTTAAAAGTATTTGCACTATAAGAAATTAAGTAGAAATTACATATAATTTATTTTGATAACATATGCCTTTTCATGTTACTGTTCTGTGTAATTTTTAACACAAAAACAAACACACTAACACACACCAGAGAACAAATTTTATATGTGTGTGTGTGTGTGTGTGTGTGTGTGTGTGTGTGTTTCATAATTATACATATATAATTTGTTCTCTGGTGTGTGTGTGTTTGTATATACATACACACATATGTGTGTGTACATAAATACATACACACACACACACACACACACACACATATGGTGTTTCCTTTTTCAAATTTTGGCATAACATACCTGATATGCTTAAGGCTTTGTATCCCCACCCAAATCTCGTCTTGAATTGTAATCTCCAGGTGTTGAGGGAAGGACCTGTTGGGAGGAAGTGTTTGGATTATGGGGGCCGTATCCCCCATGTTGTCCTCATGATAACTGTGTGAATTCTCATGAGATCTGATGGTTTTATAAATGGTAGTTTTTCCTGCATCCTTGCTCACTTCTCTCCTACCACCTTGTGAAGAAGGTTCCTGCTTCCCCTTTCACAATAACTGTTAGTTTCCTGAGGCTTCCACAGCCCTGTGGAACTGTCAATTAAACCTCTTTCCTTTATAGATTACCCAGTCTCAGGTAGTAGCTTCATAGCAGTGTGAAAATGGACTAATACAATATCTGAGTTAAATCACCTAGTAAACCTATTTTAAAAATCAGATTCCCAAGCACCACTCAGAGTTATTGAAATTAAATCAGAATTTCATGGTGAAGAGTTTATAGGAAACTGCTTTTCCAGCTCATTTCCCAAGTATGGCGTCTCCAGACTATATTGTGAGAAAATTCAATATCTCTGACTATACATATTGAAGGTGTCTCTACTTAATTTAAGCCCTTAGGTAAACTCTGAGACCTGTCCTGTGAGAATTCAAAGATGTTTCCCTTGTGCTGGAATATAGGTTTATTGTTAGCAGTTGGCATTTATATAGCTTTCAGAAAGTTTGGGTAGGGAGATATGGCAGAAAACAGGAACTGAATCCAGAATTTGTATGGGTTCTTTTTTTCCCTCTGGTTCTCATTAAGGGTATAGCTATGTCTTCATCTGAGAATGACAACTAAAAATGACTCATAAAACATTTGAAAAGCACAAGCTCAAATTGGCTCAGTTTCCCTCCTCATTTCTACATTGATATCTAACAAGTGAAATGTCCCCTTCCACCTTCTGCTGCAATTTGAGGGTGGGTCATACTTTGGCACACAATATGATTAAGTGTTAGAATCTAGCTCTGAAAGGGATTTAAGGAGTTGTGAAATCTAACCCTTATGCTTGACATAGTGCATGTGCTTGTATAGAGGAATGGTGGAAATCTCAACTCTGTTAGTAAATGACCTTATTTTATCTCCTTAAACTTCATTTTCTCACCTATAAAAATGGGTAATGTTATCTACCCAATAGAGGTTGTTAATACAAATTAAGATGGGTTAGTGTCAAGGGAACACCTTCTTTCATCAATGAGGCAAAGAATAATCTGAATGCATCTGATAAAAGTTTCCAGTATTTTTCCCCACACAATTTATGAGGCTTAACTAAGAGTAGGCATGAGAAGGGTCTTGCTTCCATGCACACCAGGAGCAAGAGTCCAGCAAAGTTAATCCAGGAGCTCCGATACATGGCCCAGTGAAAGCTTCCTCATCACTCTGTGTCTGCAGGTCCAAGACTGCCTCAGGAGGTGAGAAACAATCATTTGGTTTGTAATCCTTTCCAGTACACCTGACCTTCCCTAGGAGCAATATGGAAAATGAAATATTTAAGAATAAGAACTCTGGAATCAGAATTTCTGAGAACGATTCCCACCTAGACCAATCATTTTCTCCTCTGAAAAATAGACAAAATTATAGCAAATGCTTGATAGAGTTTTTATAAATTGTAATTTCAATGATTTTGATAAGAAAAGTGCTGGACAACCTTTATTATTTGTTTAGTTTAGCTGCCTTAAAGGGAGATGGTGACATTTCCATGAGTTTTATGGAAGTGTACCTTTTTATTCTAGAACTAGCCACCTTAAACAAAGGCTTAAATCACTGAGTGATGGCTCCGTCTACTGACAATAGATATGGTCCCTATATGAATAAGTAGTTTTTTTATTTTGAAATATACATCGAATAATGCAGTCACTGATATGACAAGTTCCCCTAATGAAATCAAGTACTAAATGAATGACTTGAGACTTACATATGTAGTGCATGAAATTTGCACCAACCTTTGCATTAAGGTGTACTAATCCAGAAAAAATGTTTCCTTAACACTAACCCATTTTAATTTGTATTAACAACCTCTACTGGGTGGATACCATCACCCACTTTTATAGGTGAGAAAATGAAGCTTATGGAGATAAAATAAGATCATTTACTAACAGAGTTGACATTTCCACCATTCTTCTATACAAGCACATTCTCTATGTACAACATGAGGGTTAGATTTCACAAATCCTCAATCCCTTTCAGAGCTAAATTCTGACACTTAGCGATACTGTGGACCAAAGTATGACCCACCCCCATATCATATCAATTTTATACATTAAGTTTTTATACATTAAGTTTCTGATATAAAATGATTGTCCTAGGGTCCTGGTCTGCAAACATTAGCCTGGTTTTAGGGTACCACCCATCTATCTTTATCTTCACTTCTCTTCAACCTTTCACATATTTCAATAGTTGTCGAGCACTCACTCTCTTTTTCAAGGCCTGAATGATGCTCAAGAATAAATCAGATTTCTGTACACACTGACTTGAAAGAACCACAATCTGGTCCCACAGTCGTTGTCTTCTGATGAAATTTAAACTCTCTATCAAAATGCTACCATGAAGTTGGAAAATCATATTATTTAATAAGTTATTTCTTTTTCTATTTCTTCCTTATTTTTGACCTTGAATACAAAGACTGACATATTTTGTGAATTTCAGGAAGAAATAGAATCCTCAGAGAACAGAACTTTTGCCACAATAACACAGTCAATTTAGAAATGTTCCTTCGCTATTCTCCATTGCCTTATGATCTTTGATGATGGGCTATTTGATTGAATGTCTTTTTCTGATAGATTTCCTCACCCATACCCATAAAACAAAGCACTTATACCCAATGACATTCCATGATATATTACACCATAAAAAAGGAAAAAAATAAAATGTTCTTCATATCATAGAGGGGTTTTCATTTATTATTATTTTAGATATGCAGGTCTGTCAGCTCTCACTTATCATTAGTTCCAGATCATTACTACACATTACTAGAACAATGGTTATAAAAGACAATAGAAATAAGCATGGCAAGGGTAGTAAAATATATGATTATTTGGATTTACTTGTAATATATCATTCTAACATGTCATATGTTTTTCTTCCTCAACCAATGAAAAGTTGATACATGTTAAATACAAATTTTATTTTGTTTTATTTTTAACTTTCTTACTTCCTTTTAAATTGCTCATCTGGATTCCAGTGACAGCCATGACAAAGCAACAGATGGCAGATGTAACAGCTTTCTTTAAATAACTGCAAAACCAGACCAACTACAAAGCAACTGTTTTTAGATGTTGAGTAAGATAAAGCATAGGACTCTGATCCATGAGCAAAGAAACAAATGAGTTGAGCCCTATATTTTCCATGACTTAAGACACTTAGCATACACAGAGAAATAAATGCCAAACATAGAGCTTCCCTTCATTCATTTTGGTCTCAGTGAAGGGAAGAAGCAGAAATGATGTATGGAGCTGCTGAGGCTATTTGCATTTTGAGGGCAAGGTTACACAGATGAGGAACCTTAATTGCCAGGGACCTTGAGAAACTTAAATAAGATTTCCCTTAAGACTTTGATGTAGCAATTAGCTGCATATGTGCAAGTGAGAACCAGCGAAGCCACTGTGGCTGAGAGACAGTACATAGTTGAGAGATACCGGCATTCAGAGTAAATCAATTTCACTTCCCATCCCAATCAATATATTAAAAATCTAAAAAGCCAGACCTTAAAGAGTAGGGCTACTTTAGCTCTCGGTTAAAGACTATTTAGTGCCAACACGATAAACCCTAAGACCAAGCTGAGATAGGGAAAGCTGATCTGTCAAAATTTAACTAACTGCAACAAAAAACACTTCTTAAATGAAGACAGCAAGCAGACTCTCAGCAGTGTAACATCCACAATTTCCAACATACATTAAAAATACGAAAAAGCAATCAAGTGCGACACATAAACCAAGAGAAATGACAATCAGGATAAAAAGGCTCAAAGATGATCTAGACATTGGAATTAGCAGACAAGAAGTTTAAACTAGCTATCTCTAATATGTTCAAATAGTTAAAGGGAAATAAGATCATTATGTGTAATCATATGTGAAAACTCGGGAGAGAAACTGAAACTATTAGAGAAACCAATGATTACATACTGAGATATCTGAGATGATATATTTATTTTGTCTGGCGTCTGAGCGTAGTGTTCTATAAACGTTAATTAGTTAAAAGTGGTTGACAGCATTGCTCACATTATCTATGTCTTATTTTTTTTCTTTTTTGTCTAGTTATTTATATAACTAAAAGTGAGATAAAATTTTCATTTGTGATTGTAAATGTTTATTTTTCCTTTAAATCTGTCAGCTTTTGCCTCATATAATTTTGCTATTAAGCACATGTACATTTATTATTTCATTCCTAATTAATTCATACTTTGACATTATGAAAGATCCCTTTTATCTCTGCTTGTACTCTGTTTTGAAGCCTGTTTTAGTTGCTGTTAACATAGGCTCTTCAGATGTACTTTGTTTATCATTTACGTGGTATAATGTTTTATTTTTAGCCTATTTGCATCTGCATATTTAAAGATATTCCTAATAGACAACACAGAGTTGGTTATTACTTTTCTATAATTCTAATAATCTCTGAGATATTTAGAACTGCATATACTACTCCATATAATGCAATTTTTTATTGTGTTGAATGTATGAATGCTGCTTTGATTTACTGTTTTCTTGTGACTTTTATTGTTTCTTATCTTTCCTTACTATTCCTTTTGTACCTCTTTGGTGTTAGTTGAAGAAATGTTAGAATTTCATTTTATTTTATTTGATGATTTTTATTGATGTCCATTTGCACTCTTTTTTAAAATAATTTTTTCTGGGACATACAAGAAGGATTTTTAGGTCTTCACAGGTTTTTGAGTCACTATTATACCACCTCTAGTAAAATGTAGAAACTGTGCAGCCACATACATCCGTTAACATTCCCATCTTTCCCATGTTACGGATGTGATAAACATCCAAGTCAATATAACATGTTTTAACATCCTATACACCCTACAATAATAAGAGTAAATATATTCTGTTATATTTACCATATCCAATTGTCTTCATTTATTTTCTATAGAACTGAGTCATCCTCTGGTGTTGTGACCCTTGTTCCTTAGTAACTAAAGTGTACTTTACTGGACTGCAGATATGATGGTCTGAGAGTGCAAAAAACAACCCAAAGTATTTTATTCTTTCACACCACTATGACCAACACAGAAGACTTCTGTGACCAGATGTGTAGTCACACATCAAACAAGCAGCAATTCTGCAACAGGCACCAACTGGATGTCCTCTAATACAGTTCAGTTCTGACATTATCTATATGACAATAGCATCAGATGCTACAGGTTGAGGGCTTATCCCCAAAGACTGCCCAATGCTCCCTTCAGATGCCAGTCGCAAGGTCCAGGTTGTTATATGAGTGCTTTTCTGACTGACTGGCTATAAACTGGGAGCTCCACGATTCCTCGGCAAAGATATATCTCCCCACCTCATATAATTATGTTCGATTAATTTACTAGACTGGCTCAAAGTACTCAAGGATATACTTACATTTACAAGTTTATTATAAAGGATATTACAAAGGATACTTCTGAGAGATGCACAGGGCAAGGTAAGGAAGAACATAAGGACAGGCTTTCTGAACCCTGTCCTTATGGTTTTTTTCAATGAAGGCTTCATTAAGTATGATTGATTAAACCGTTATCTACTGATGATCAACTTAACCTTCAACCCTCTTCCATCCTTGGAGGTTCAGGTGCAGGGCAGAAAGCCCCAGTCCTCTAATCTTGCCTTCTTCTTTCCAGTGACCATCCCCATTCTGAAGCGACCGAGGGACTACCAGACATCAGTAAACTCATCAGTGAACAAAAGATATTACTTCAGGGAATCTAAGTATTTAAGGAATTGTACATCAGGAAACAGTTGAAAACCAAGTATCTATTTCACAATATGACAGTTAGATAAAAATTACAATTAAAATGTGTGATTTCTTTCTTATTTTTGCCAGATATACAAATCTGATAGTATCTACCATTTCCCTACAAATATGTGCATGCATGGACACGTGTGCATGCGTGCTCGTGCGTGTGCGCATGCACACACATGCGCGAGCACACACACACACACACACACACACACACAACTCTCAGCGACTGTTACATCATTACCTGGACGCCACAGTTTCTTAGGAGAGGTAAAATATTTTTCAAATCATTGTATACACAATGTATCACTTTTATCTGGCTGTTTTCAAGACTGTTTTTTAGCAGATCTATCATGATGTTTTGGTGAATCTGTAACTTTATGTTTCTACAATCTGGGATGTTTTCAAGTATTTCTTTGAATACATTTTACTTACTTTTCTCACTTTTCTTCCTCAGGGATTAAAATCACATACATGTTAAGTAATTTGCTATTTTCTTACAGGATTGTAAGTCTTTGACTTTTATGTATTATTTTTATTTTCTTTCATATTTGTGTGGTTGGATAATTTCTATTGTTTTGTGTTCTTGATTTTTTGCTTTTTTAATGTCCTTTGTGAAATTAAACAAGCCTTTAAGCCATATTTCAAATTATTAATTTTTCAATTCTAAGTGTTATTGGCCTCTTTTATGCAGTTTCTGTTTGCTGATATTTCTTTACTTTCTATCTATTAAAAGAATATTGTCTTTAATTTCACTGAACATACTTATAACAACATTTTATAAAATCCTTGTTGGCTAATTCCAGCATCTCTGTCATCTTAGGGTCACTATATGCTGATTATCTTTCCTTTTGAGAATGGGGCATATTTTCCTCTTTCTTCACATGTAGAGTAATTTTATATCACATTATAAACATTATGAATATTACATATGTTTATTATTGTAAGTGCCTTTAAATGGAATATGTGTGTATAATACCCAGTAAGTCAAATTGAATCTCAAAATGTCTTTGGGGCAGCTAAAATCTCAGTTAAGTCTTTTATCCATAGCTTGGCTATTTGCAGTTTGTTACACATTTGCATGTTTCAGAAATGGAGACTTAGGCAACAGCTTTTGATTTTTCTCTGATTGTCTTGTCCCTGGGATTCTCCCCTCATTTTCTAGTGGGTCTGAGCTAACACTGCTCCAAACTATTCTTCTGGTTCTTCAGGCCAGAATCATTTCACGACTGTACTGAAGTTTTAGCAGATCCTCTCACATGAGTGAGAGTTTTAACCTACCTTTAGGTTAAAAGATATAAAACCTGGAAATGCACCATGTATTAACACTTTCATTCAAGTGTTGCTCATCTTACTAACCTGACTTGTGTTTATTTCTTTTTTCTTTTTTTTTTTTTAATTATTTATTTAAAGTTCTGGAATACTGGTGGCGGATGTGCAGATTCATTACACAGGTACATATGTGCCAAGGTTGGTTGTTGCACCTATCAACTCGTAATCTAGGAATCGAGCCCCATGTGCTTTAGCTCTTTATCCTGATTCCCTCCCTTTCCCTGTCATCCCCAAAAGGCCCCAGTGTGTGTTGTTCCCCTCCCTGTGTCCACGTGTTCTCATTGTTCAGCCCCCACTTAGAGACAATGTGGTGTTTGGTTTTCTGTTTGTTGGTTGGTTGACTGAGGGTAATGGTTTCTAACTCCATCCATGTCTCTGCAAAGGACATGATCATATTCCTTGTTATGGCTGCATAGTATTTCACAGTATATATGTACTACATTTTCTTTATCCAGTCTATCATTGATGGGCATTGGGGTTGATTTCATGCCTTTGCCATTTTAAACAGTACTGCAATAAACATATGCATGCACATATCCTTATAATAGATTGATTTATATTCCTTTGGGTATATACCTAGCAATGGGATTGCTGGGTCAAATGGTTTTAGATCTTTGAGGAATTGCCACGCTGTCTTCCCCAATGGTTGAACTAATTTACATTCCAACCAACAGTGTAAAAGCATTTCTGTTTCTCCACAACCTCACCAGTATCTGTAGTCTGTTGATCTTTTAATAACTGCCATTTCCATTGACATGAGATGGTATCTCATTGTGGTTTTTATTTGCATTTCTCTAATGATCAGTGATGTTGAGCTCTTTTATGTTTGTTGGCTGCATAAATGTCTTGTTTGGCAAAGTGTCTGTTCATGTCCTTTGTTCACTTATTGATGGGATTGTTTTCTTCTTGTAAATTTCTTTAAGTTCCTGATAGATTATTGATATTAGATCCTTATCAAATAGATTGCAAAATTTTTCTCCTATTCTATAGGTTGTCTGTTTACTCTGATGATCATTTCTTTTGCTCTGCAGAAGCTTTTTGGTTTAATGAGGCTCCATTTGTCAATTTTTGGTTATGTTGCAATTGCTCTTGGTGTTTTTGAAATCTTTGCCTGTGCCTATGTCCTGAGTGGTATTAACCAGATTTTCTTCTAGGGTTTTTATAATTTAGGGTTTTACAATTAAGACTTTAATCCATCTTGAGTTGACTTTTGTATATGATGTTAGGAAGGGCGCAATTTCAATTTTCTGCATATGGCTATCCAGTTCTCCTGGCACTATTTATTAAATAGGAATCCTTTCTCCATTGCTTGTTTTTGTTAGGTTTGTCAAAGATCCAAAGGTTGAAGACATGTGGTCTTATTTCTGAGAACTCTATTCTGTTCCATTGGTCTATGTGTCTGTTTTTGTTACAGTACCATACTGTTTTTTTACTGTAGTCTTGTAGTATAGTTTGAAGTCAGATAAGGTGATACTTCCAGCTTTGTTCTTTTTGCTTAGGATTATCTTGGCTATATGGTCTCTGTTTTCGTTCCACATGAATTTTAAAGTTCTTTTTCTAATTCTCTGGAGAATATCAGTGGTAGCTTAATGGGACTACCATTGAATCTATAAATTACTTTTGGCAGTATGGCCATTTTCACAATATTGATTCTTCCCATTCATGAGCATGAAATGGACTTCCATTTGTTTGTGTCCTTTCTTATTTCCTTGAGCAGTGGTTTGTAGTTCTCCCTGAAGAGATCCTTCACTTCCCTTGTTAGCTCCATTCCTAGGTATTTTATTTTCTTTGTATCAATTGTGAATGAGAATTCATTCACGATTTGGCTCTCTGCTTGTCTATTGTTGGTGTATAGGAATGCTTGTAATTTGGGCACATTGATTTTGTATCCTGAGACTTTGCTGAAGTTGCTTATCAGCTTCAGGAGCTTTTGGGCTTAGACTATGGGGTTTTTTAGATATAGGATCATGTCGTCTGCAAACAGAAACAATTTGACTTCCTCTTTTCCTATTCGAATACCTTTTATTCCTTCTCTTGCCTGATGTCACTCTGTTGCCCAGGCTGGAGTCCTGTGGCACAATCTTGGCTCACTAAAACGTCCACCTCCTGGGTTCAAGCTATTCTCCTGCCTCAGCTTTCCACGTAGCTGGGATTACAAGCATTTACTACCATGCCCAGATAATTTTTATATACATTTCTTTTAGTGGAGATGGGTTTTCACCATGGTATTAAAAGTCCAGCATGCAGCTAGTAATTTTGTTTTACTTTTCAGCCATATGATTTTGTATATCATATAGCTAAGCAGCATTAGGCCAAAAAACCATGAGATTTGTTCACATTGCCAGAAAATGTTGTGAGAATGAGGTGTTTGTAATGATCCCCCTCCATACGTACTGAAATGCACTTGAGGATCGGATTGAAAGGGAAGTACACAAGAGATTCTTTCCTAACTTTTTCTTTAAGGGAAAACTGGAGAAAACATTAAGCCACTAATGCATTAAAAATCTATAACAAACATTTAATTAAAAAAAAAACTATGAATAAGTGATCTAAATCAAAATCTAAGCAGTTTTGTTTACCCTGGCATATGAATTGTGGTGGCCAGAAGGAGAGAGTGGATGGCTGCCTGGAATGCTTTTGACATACTGTCCAGTACCCGTCCACCCTCACCCTTTGCTCTCACAAGCTGAAATGTATAATTTTCATGGTTTAATCATGAATTATGCATGGATCATGATGGTGGTTGGATATTTTGACTTCTAAATTCAGAGTTGATGTTTTAATTTAGCAGCTGGGAATTCATATTTATTTACTTTTATTTGTCACAGATGTAATACCCTTCCTGGGAGAATAGAGCTTCCCAGGGCCCTTTGAATTACAGATGACATCTGGGCTATAATTCAAAAATGAATCTAAGGCTCTCAATTCTACTGCAGCCATTGAATGAGAAAGGAACAATTCACAGTTTGCCAAATTGTAGCTCACAATTTTATATATGTTAATTTAGAAATGAAGATGTAAAAATAAATGGAGAACTTTCTTTTCTGGTATTCTTGAATAAGTTCCTACTGAGCCAATACTCTTGAAGGTAAGAACTGAAAACTCTAGACAAAAATAAAATTCTAAACACATGATGACAAACCCATAGCCAGTATTATATTCAATTGGCAAAAGCTGGAATCTATTTCCTTGGGTATATACCCAGTAATGGGATAGCTGGGTTGAATGGTATTTCTGATTCTCAGTCTTTGAAGAATCACTACACTGTCTTCCACAACTGTTGAACTAATTTACACTTTCACCAATAATGTAAAAGCATTTCTTTTTCTCCACGACTTCTCCAGCATCTGTTGTTTTCTGACTTTTTAACAATAGTCATTCTGACTGATATGACATGGTATCTCACATATTTCTAATAATCAGTGGTATTGAGCTTTTCTTCATGTTTGCTGGCTGCGTGTATGTCTTATTTTGAGAAATGTCTGCTCATGTCCTTTGCCCATGTCTTAATGGGGTTGGGTTTTTTTTTTTTTTTTTTTTTTTTTGTAAATTTGCTTAAGTTCCGTGTAGATGTTAGATATTAGACCTTTGTCAGATGGTTAAATTGCAAAAAGTCTCCCATTCTGTAGGTTGTCTGTTCACTCTGATAATAGTTTCTCTTGTTGTGTAGAAGCTCTTTAATTAGATCCCATTTGTCAACTTTTGTTTTTGTTGTAATTGCTTTTATCATCTTTGTCATAAAATCTTTGTCTGTGTCTATGTTCTGAATGGCATTACCTAGATTTTCTTCTAGGGTCTTTATAGTTTTGGGTTTTACATTTAAATCTTTAATCCATCTTGAGTTGATTTTTGTATATGGTATAAGTAAGGGATCCAGTTTCAGTTTTCTGCATAAAGCCAGACAGTTCTCCTAGCACCATTTATTAAATAGGGAATCCTTTCCTCATTGCTTGTTTTTATCAGGTTTGTTCAAGATCAGATGGTTATATGTGTGTGGTCTTATTTCTCAGTTCTCTATTCTGTTCCATTGATCTATGGGTCTGTTTTGAAACCAGTACCATGCTGTTTTGATTAATGTGGGCTTGTAGTATAGTTTGAAATTTGGTTGGGTGATGCCTCCAGCTTTGTTCTTCTTGCTTAGGACTGTCTAGGCTATTTGAGCTCTGTTTTAGTTCCATATGAATTTTAAAATAGGCTTTTTTCTAATTCTGCTAAGAATGTCAATGGTAATTTGATAGAAATGGCACCGAATCTATAAATTGTTTGGGAGAGTATGACCATTTTCACAGTAGTGATTCTTCCTATCCATGAGCATGACTTTTTTTTCCATTTGTGTCATCTCTGATTTCTTTGAACAGTGGTTTGAGTTATCCTTGAAGAGGTCCTTTACATTCCTCTTAGCTGTATTCCTAGGTCTTTCATTATTTTTGTGGCAATTGTGAATGAGAGTTTATTCACAATTTGGCTCTAAGCTTGCCTTTTGTTGGTGTAGAAATACTAGTGATTTTTCCACAATGATTTTGTATCCTTAGGCTTTATTGAAATTGTTTATCAGCTGAAGAAGATTTTGAGCTGAGACAAATGGGGATTTTTAGATATAGGATCATGCCATCTGCAAACAAAGATTTCATCTCCTCCTATGTGAATGCCCAGGACCAGATGGCATTACACTTGAATTCTGCTAGTGGCACAAAGAAGCGCTGGTACCATTTCTACTAAAACTATTCCAAAAAATTGAAAAGGGGGAACTCCTCCCTAACTTATTCTATGGGCTCAGCATCACTGTGATACTCAATCCCGGCAGAAATACAACAACAACAAAAAACCTTCAAGCCAGTATCCCTGATGAACATCAATGCAAAAAACCTCAAAAAAAAAAACAAAAACAAAACAAAACAAAAAAACCAACAAACTGAGTCCCACAGCACATAAAAAAGCTAATCCACAACAATCAAGTAGGCTTAATTCTTGGGATCCAAGGATGGGTTCAACATACAAAAATTAATGAATGTGATTCATCACATAAAAGAATTAAAGACAAAAAGCACATGATTGTCTCAATAGATGCAGAAAAGCCTTCAATAATACTGAACATACCTTTATGTTAAAAACTCTCAATAAATTAGGTATTGAAGTATTAGGTATTATTTTGAACATATCTCAAAATAGTAAGAACCATATATGTCATACCCATAGCCAATATCATATTGAGTTGGCAAAAGATGGAAGCATTACTCCTGAAAACTGGCACACAATAAGGATGCCCTCTCTCACCACTTTATTCAACATAGTATTGGATGCTCTGACCAGGGCAATCAGGAAAGAAAGAGACATTATTTATTTTCAGTGACCTCAGTTTGTCACTGAACTGATTTTTATAACACAAAATTTTAATTCTTACTTTACTCACATACACAAACATGGTTCACTTTTCCCCCCTTAATTCCAAAGTAGTCTACCAAATCTCTTTATAATTTGGCCCTATGCTTCTTTTCCAGGTTAATCTTTCCTTCCTATCACACAAAATAATAACCTGAGTTATGAAATATATGCTAATCAGCAGGGCTAGATAAACTATTAAACAACTATTCCATAATGAGGTACCATGCACTTTTTTAAAAAATAAAAAGTTTCATATTTTATTACAGAGTTACCACTGAGATATACTGTCAAATGAAAAAAATACTATCAATATGCATGTTTCTGAAAGTGAGAAAAAAAATGACATCAGCTGAAGAATACAAAATAAACTAATAACACTGGTTACCTCTAGGGAAGAAAGCCTGATACCTGGAATTTGACATAAGTAGCAAGAGGCAGAACTTTACTTTGTAACTTTTATACCTACTGAATTTTGAACAATAAAAATTCATTACCTATTCAAAAAATAAACATAACTACATTTAATTAAATTTAATTTCAAAAATTGAATTCAATATGAATCATTACACCCCTGGATTATCATTTTGGAACAATGTTTCTCTTTGATGCTAGAAGGAAGCCTCAGGAAGACTCTGTTATTCAAATACAGAAGATGCTGCGAAGCTCTCAGGCAGTCTAGGTAGGAGAGAAGACAAGAGGAGATAGTAGTAGATAGAAATACTTTTGTGAGCTCCAGTGGGGAACTTCTTCCCTACAAATGGAAATCATCTGAAAGTTACTCTATTGCCACACCCTCTCTTAATTAAGATGGCTCCCTTCAAATAATAAATAATAAAGAGAAAGGCGATATCAAAAAATTAGTTCAAACTATCCTTTTAAGAGAGGAGAAGGCTCTCTCTATTCTTTCAAATATTCTTCAAATTCTACTAGAATAGATAGTGAAAAAATAGCCATTGAAAAGTGGGTATCAGTATTTAGACACATTGATATCAATGCCCTTCACTAACGAAGTTTTAAGACATTTTTTTCTTAGTGCCATGATCTTTGCCAATGTAAGTGAAGAGAGATGATGAATGTATGTGAAGGTTATTTATTTAGAAACTGATGTTTATTTTCCATCAACCTTATTTCCATGTTGCTTAAGAGCCTGTGCAAAAACAGCTTAAGATCATTCAGTAGTTGTGAAGATTTATTTTTAAAGGTGAAAAGAAATGATGATCTGCTAGGCCTAGGAAGAAAAAGTAATACACTTGTCTGTCTTAATTGTGCCAGCAAATTGACAAAATTCGTATCTCTCAAGAAACCTAAAGGGTGGTATCCTGATGTCCCTTCTGCAGGGAGATTTTCTTAAACTCTTTAATTTTCACGTCCCAGGAAGTAACTTATCTCTCACATGTATGGAAATCCTAATAGTTGAAAAGGGCTATATCAAGATTGAATTAATTATTTCAGTGATTAAGGATATGGTTTCAATTCACTCTACTTTACTACTTCTAACTGGGATTAAAGCCAGAGAGTCATTTTAAAGAAATAATGTTATCTCAACCTTAACATTTTAAAAGAGAAGTGCAATGCTGTTACTTTGTCTCATACCAAATCAGAGCCACTTAACCACAGAGATGTATTTCAGTTCAAATACTTGCCCCAGAAAATGCCAATTATTGTGGATAAGAGACAGGGAATGATTTGAATATTTAAACCAGCTAGTAAAACATATGTTTAAAATAAAAATGGGAAAAAATGGTTAAGAACTCACAATGAACTGCACTTTGGGCCTCACATATTTTATTAGTTTTCATATTCATTTTTTATTTGTTATTAAATTATCATTTTATCCCTAATAAATTCCTCATTTTTGATAACAATAAAAATCTTTGATCTTTTCAAAATGTCTTTACTAGACACACTAAAAAAATCTAAGAAGCCAACTCTGATTTAATTTCTAGAAAAAAGAGGAATTCTTCATTTCCTCTCCAGTATGAAGAAGACAGATATCAGTGTTCTGTGTAGTAGACCCACTCTATAAATGCCTGATTACTCTCTGAAAGACTCCACACTTCAGATCAGCCACATGAAGCACATATGATGATACCAACTACTACAGAACTGGGAAGACAAGAGAGGTTCATGGCAATGGAACATTTTTCCTGAATTCTCATAGGGTAACTGGAAGGTTACTGTGGCTATTGCCTGCTATTACTCATTTATAAGAGCAGTTGGAGAAACTATCCATAACACTGCACTGACTTCTAAGTTACAAGACCTCCTGCAGTTAAACTGATAAAGGAATTAAGAAGAAATCACTTAGGCAGATAGTGAGGATATGAGAACCCTCAGTAAGACTTTATTTTTTTAATGAAAAGTAGCCCCAAATCATTTTCTATCAAAGAGTAGCCTGTAAAGTCAAGCTGCAGTCATAGACAAGCAAACTGGGAGCTTGCATGGGCGAATATCGGCAGGAACTAGGGACTAGACATGTGCAAGATGGTGGCTCCATCTTCCCTTCTCTGCCAGCCATGTGTACAGTAAGAAGCAGACACTATGGCACTGCCCAAGGGAATAATTCACTTGCATAATAAGCTTAGGTTGGGGCAACCGGCCTTCCCTATGCACTATGTAAACGTCATATCTGATTGAATCAATCTGTGAGCCATATGCAAATCAGACAAGGCCTCCTCAAGCCAGACCATAAAATCCAGCACATCTGCCACCAGCTGATCTTTCCTTTTGGAAGTCCCCTCTCTCTCACTAGAGAGAAAGAGAGCTGTTTTCTTTTCTCTTTCTTCTGCCTATTAAACCTTTGCTCCTAAACTCCTTGTGTGTGTACGTTTTCCTAGTGTGAGAATATGAACCCCAGGTGTATAGCCCAGACAATGTAGCCACTTCATAATGGGGACCTCATCTGGGATACCAAAGTACAACAGTGATTAAAACGGCGAGTAGAGGAGCAAACTCCAATTCTATCCTTTCATTCTGGGGCTCTTGGACTCCATTTTAAAACAAAATCAAACCAAATACCAGGTCCCCTTCGGCCATTTAAAAATGATTAGCATGGCTATCAGGCTTACAAGAGTTAAGGGACATGCTTGCTGGGGACAGCATGGAGAATCCCCGGTACCCATGTGTTGCTAAGCCTATTGGCCATGTTAGAATCAGCTTCCTTTCATGGAGGGATTAGTTGCCACATGAGGCTAGAAGACGTTCTGGAGCAACTGAGTATTTCTGGCTGTGGCTACCCACTGGTGTTAACCAAAGGCATCTGGACTGACACCAGCCTCTAACTGCCCGATGGGGTGTTGGCAACAGGATTGCCAACTTTCCTATCATAATTTCCTCCTTTCCTGTCTGTGACCACCTATCTTCTCTGGGTATGCAATGTGTGGGAAGTTCTACAGTTCAGGGAAGTAATCTTGTTAGGCAAGATCAAGGAATGTCATTGTAACTGGGGATATAACTCAAGGGAAGGCGTCTTTGTGATTTTCTACAAACAGAGGGTCCCCCCCACCACAGTAAGCATCACTCTTTGCCCTTGGTCTGGAGAACACAAGGCATTTCCAGGTCTCTCTTTGCTCTTGATCTAGCGAGTGTATCACACTTCCAGGTCTCTCTCTGGCTTTGATCCAGATAGCACATGGCATGTCAAGGTCACTCTGCCCTTGGTCTGGAGAGCACATGGCATTTCAAGGTCAACATCGCCACCTAGTGGAATAGGGATCGTCTCCATGAGGCACACTGTCAGTCCTTTACCTAAATATTCTAGCTTCCCAATTATCTTCCCTTTTTGCACCTTTCTACTAGAAATCAGGCTTCATGCTGCTTCTGTAAACCAGAAAATTCTGCCTTCAACAACTAGCAGTAAAACATCCTCCAAAGCTAAAATTTTAGTCTCAATACTGTCCCATCAGCAAGAAAATGGCCATTTGGTCCCCATGTTCTTTTAAGGTACCTATTCTGCCTCCAATTAGAATGGTACTTAATTACTAAGAGGATTTTAAGTTTGAAAGTTAACAAGAACCATTCTCTAAGGGTAAAGGCTTCAGTATGGGCTGTAAGAGCAGGATACAGAGCTCAAACCAGCACACTTCCTCCATTAAAGCAGGAAGTCCTACAGTTGTCCAAATGTAACTGTCACATAGTCTCTCCTGAGATTCATTATTTTGGGGAGACAGACAGGTCACACAAGTCTAGGAAGTGAAAGGAAAATCACAGGCAGAGGACTAGAGCCACATCAGTGAGCATGACTAATCCCAATTTCTTAGTTCCTCTGGTTCCATGGCTGAAGGTCATGCCTGGAACCATGGGCTGCATATCTAACAAAGTGCCAGGACCCAGGAACCAAGGAAGAAAAACAGCAGGGGGGACATCTCCACTGTTTTCCTCTCCACCCTGGGTCACGCCAAAAAGGAGACTAAAGGGATGCCTTTTTCTCACTTCTCTTTCTAGATGGGTAACATATTATCTTCAGCCTATACTCCTCTGGAGTGCCTTCTGAAGCACTGGAACTCCTTTTACCCTGTGACTTTGAAGAAAAAGTGGCATATTTTCTTTTGCACAAGGGCATGACCTTCTTACCCTCTTGAACCAGCCTGGCCTGTGGAAGGGAGCATGAAGTTTAATATCCAACAATTAGATCTTTTCTGCAGATGGGACAGAAAATGGTCCAATGTACCTTATGTACAGGCTTTCTTTGCCCTGGGAGACAACCCAAACTTTTGCAAGTGTTGCACAATTAACCCAGCATTTTTTTAGCAATTGTATCAGGCAAGCCCAAAGGGAATGATTCTTGAAGACTAGAAAAGCAATTTCTGGGGGAACCACCTGAGGCAGCTCTTGAGTACCCCAGTACTTCCATATCCCCTTATCTAAAACCACCTCCAACCATTCCACCAGCTCTTCCACGTTTGCCATTTACAAAATTCCCCACTCCCCCATCTTTACTCTTACCCCTACAGGAAATACCCAGTGGAGGTGAGTTCACTAGGATTCGAGTTCCCTTCTCATTGTAGGACCTTAGGCAAGTAAAGGGAGGCTTAGGTCAATTTTCTGATTTTGATAGGTGAGGCCTTGTAAAATTTAAATCAGTATTTGACCTCTCATTGTGGTATGTTATGCTGTTCCTAAGCAAAGCCCTAACCACAGCTGAGAATCAGGCAGCTCTGCAGGCAGCAGAGAAATTTGGAGATGAGCAGAATGTCTCCTATAGTCAGCCTAAGAGGAAAAGAGAAAATAGAGAAGGTTAAGAAATAATGGAAACACCATTCTCAGTAGAAAGGGAAGCAGTTCCTCTAGACAATGCTAATTGGAACCCTGATGATGCTACATGTGAATGAAAAAGGAAACATTTTTTAATGTACATTTTGGAAGGCCTATGAATAACTATGGCCAATCCTCTCAATTACCCTAAACTGCCTGTGATAGACCAAAAGCTGGATGAGAATCCTGCAGTCTTTATGGAAAGACTGAGAGAGACTCTAATAAAGCACACCTCCCTATCCCCTGAGTCAGTGGAGGGACAGCTAATCCTAAAGGACAAGTTTATTACACAGGCAGTTCTCAATATCAGAAGGAAACTATAGAAGCAGTCTATAGGACCAGATAGTACTTTAGAGAACCTTCTAAAGGAAGCTACCTCAAGTCTTTTATAACAGGGACCAGGAGGAGAACCAGGAGTAGGACCAGGAGAAAGAGAAAAAGCAAAAGAGAGGAACAGAGGCTCTAGTAGCTGCTTTGAGGCTTGCAAAGTCCAGGATCTCTGAGGTATATCCACTAGTTGCTGTCGATACAGCAAGTCCCGGTACATTAAGAAAAAGCACCCAGGCATCAAGAAGAAACCACCATGACCCTGTTCAGCACGTGGTAGAAATTGGATTGCCCCCCAGAGATAAAGGTTACAGGGTTCAGAACCAGTCTCACAGATGGTCCAACAGGACTGATGGGTCCCAGATTTGGAACTCCCAGTTCCAGTGTTTCAAACTGCCATTACAGCAGAGGAGCCCCAGGTGATTCTGGAAGTTGAAGGAAAGAAAGTAGATCTCCTTCTGGACACTGAAGCCAAGCCTCTCTCTCCTCTCTAATCCAGACCTTCCCTTTTCCCACTGTGAGAGGCATCTTGGGAAAAACTCTAATTTGATATTTTTCTCAACCCCTTAGTTGCAAATGGGGAAACTGACTATTTACACATGCCTTTTTATTATGCTAGAAAGTGTCACTCCTTTATTAGGTAGAGACATTTTAGTTCATAAAATGAGCTAAATGGGGACCATCCTCCTTATAGCCCCAGAACAACCTCTTTGTCTCCCCCTGGTGGAAGTTAATATCAATCCAGAAGTGTGGGCAACTCAAGGAAGTCTTAAATTAAACATGCTCCTTCTGGATCTCTAGTTAAGTAGAAGAAAACCTGCAGGTACTTTAAGATCAAGTTAAAATCACTGACAGGTTAAGAGAAAAGGCATGCTCCAGCCATGGATGGCTAAAATACCTCTTTAATGAATTCCAGTCTTCTTTGTGGAACTGGTTAGCTCCATTATTAAACCTCCTCTTATTCATATGTTTTATATTAATGTTTGAACCTTGGCTACTTAATACTGTAACTCAAATTGTTTCTTCTCACATGGTTCTTCCAAGAACCCTTGGATCAGCCCCAGGAGGAGCCCTAGCTGCTGTTCTCCACACGATGTCCCTTTTCAGCAGGAAGTTGCCAGAAAGAGTCATCACCCAAAACCCCCTAACAGCAGTTAGTGTTACCACTCCTGAGGAGGGAATGATAGAGGAGTTAAGAAGAAATCCCTTAGGCAGATAATGAGAGTATCGAAGTCCTCAGTCAGGCTTTTCTTTTTAATAAAATGCAATTCCAAATCATTTTCTAACAAAGAGTATCCTGTAAAGTCAAACTGCACACATAGACAAGCAAGCTGGGAGTTTGCATGGGTGAATGACGGCAGGAACTACGGACCCGACATGTTCAAGATGGTGCCTCCATCTTCCTTTCTCTGCCAGCCATCTGTACAGTAAGAAGCAGACACTATGGCACTGGCCAAAAGAATAATTCATTTGCATAATAAGATTAGGGTGGGGCAACCAGCTTTCCCCAAGTATTATGTAAATGTCACACCCCATGGAACCAATCTGTGAGCCCTATGTAAATCAGATACAGCCTCCTCAAGCTGGACTATAAAATCCAGTGTGTCCACCACCAGACAGTCTTTCCTCTTGGAAGTCCCCTCTTTCTCACTAGAGACAAAGCTGTTTTCCTTTCTCTTTCTTCTGCCTATCAAATCTCAGTTTCTAAACTCCTTATATGTCCTATATATTCCTCGCAGGAGACAATGAACCCCAAGTGTATACCCCAGACAACGTAGCTGCTTCAAAACCAAACTATGTCTAGGGAGTGACCTCATGCTGACTGCCAATAACACCTACTGCACTTGCCGTTTCTCCCTGGTTTTCTTATTTATAGTTTTGCACATCCATAAACGGGCCTATTGGTTTTGGTGGCCTTGTTATGCTCTTCGGCTTTTGCTTTTTCAAGGCTCTCAGATTGGGTAAGAGCTGATTTACTGAATCTCTCATATTCTCTGTTCCTCTTGCATGAGTCAGAATATCAGTGAGGAAAAGAAAGTGAGTCAAGATGAGAGACTAAGCTTATATGTCTCTTACTCATCTCTATGAAAATCAGGTGGTATTTCAGAAAAATAAAACACTAAAAATGTTGAAAATATAACACATTTTTATATCAAAAAAAATAAGGATCACCTGTAAAATAGACAATAGAAAAAAATCAGCAAAGAATCTCTGCAAAATAAGACTGCTCTGGAAGTAACCTAATGACCAAGAACCCCAAAGTGCTAAAGACAGTGAGTGTCATGAATGAAACAGAGAACCTAATAAACAGAAAATAAAATGATTCTCAAAGAGACCAAAAAGAACATACGATTTAAGACATTAAAATCGATAAATCAATTCTATTAGGAAAAAAAGATAACGATGGTATATCCAATTAAACAAGACAAGAAGCCTTAGAGAATATATTTCTGAGAATCAAAAAATGTGAGGGAATTAATTGACAAAGGCCATAAAACTTAAAAAAATAAAGTCATAGCACAAAGCACAATTATCAGATATTCAGAGTTTGTGGGTTAAAGACAGGCTACAAAATTTGTCTAAAAGCTGCTTAAAAGCCAAAGCAAAGACTAAAATATAATTTGATACACAAATTATAGGGTTTACAAAATAATAAAACAATTGATAAGGAGAAATTGCAGGTGGTCTCTTAGTGGAAGCTAAGAGAAAATTCTCCCAGAGGATTTCATAATGATAATATGCTCATCAACATCTCTACAGCAAATATAATAACCGTATTCATAGCAAATTTTGTTAGAACATCCCTCAGGTCAAAAATGATTATTATTACTTAAAAGCATTTTTCCTTTCTTTTAATTTACAGTAGCCTAGTGACCCCTGGCTTTTTTGGGAACATACAGTATGACTCTACTTAGAAGTTTCATTCGTTCTGATGTCAGCTTATAAAGCTCTCCTTTGCCTCAGGTTATTCCTGTAAAAAGAATAACCAGGAGAATGTTTTTAGTCTCTAATAAAAACAGAGTATTTATGTGGAAGGGAAATGATAGAGAGAGAGAGAGAGAGAGAGAGAGAGAGAGAGAGACCAGTTTTGTAGTAAGTGAATTCTGAGGCATTCCCTTATCTAGAATTATTTGGGCAACAGATGAAATTGCTTCTAATGTTGTTTTGATATAATAAAATATAAATGAGCTTATTATAAATAATTTGCTATTAAATATGTATACTTTATTTGCAAATAAGAGGAAAATAAAAAAAAACACAAACCTACATTCTTTTTGGAGTGCTGACGGCTTGATAGTAATACTAAACTATGACATTTCAATTCTCATTGCTAGGGAGATTCTTGAGAACAGATATAAAGAGAGAAAAAGTGAAAGTACCTGGCATATTTTTATCAGTTAGCTTTAGTCTCAAAGCTGAATTTTATGAATGTCAGCTTCTCCAGCCTCTCCCTCTGTTCCACCCCTCGTTGATAACAAGAAGAGAATTCAGCATTCTGTATTAAATAATCACTACATGTGACATCAACTTCAACATATTCCAGAGGCTCAATAAAATTAGCCTATTGCAAGAGAGAAGAAGCATCGACTAGCTTAAGAGAAACTGACCAGTCTAAAAGTCTCTCCTCTGGCCATAGATAGCATTGTGACTCACTGTGTATGGCCAACTCTGCCAAGCTTTAATTTGGTTCTGATATTCAAAGAGAAATAACAGGAGGAGTTGATGTATAAAGAGGAAGAAGGGCCATGGATCTGATCATGTGTTTATTTGCAACAAGGCATTAGCTTGTGGTTGGTGATTCAGGGAAAGCTTTACCTTTGAAGAAGGGAATGATGAAAAAGGCTAGGTAGCATGCCAAAGATCAGGCAAGTATACCAGGATTCAGAGACAGATTTGTTTTCTGACTCAATCAAGTCTAGGATAAATAAGCCACAAGAGAGAGAACTAGTCATATTGAATCCAATAGGGCAGGAAGCTGAGGTTGATTTGATTAGCAGTCCGGAGTCTAAACCATACAACTGACACGGCAGATGCTAGATCCGTGGCATCAAGACTCATCCCAGACCCCATGATTTGATGTGCTGGAAAACCACTGGGTGTGTTTCCTGTCCTGGGCAGGAATGTCTCAGGAAGTAGACAAGGTGTGACCTAAAGATAGGATTCTCATTACTTCCAATTGAGAAGGCATAATAGAGTAGAAACTACATATTATGTCTCCGTAAAGCAAATACTAAGACCAGAAAAAGCATGCAAGGGTTTTTAGAGGTCAGACAAGTAAACAGAGACACGGAAAGAGAGCTAGGAAAGGGGGTGGGGAGACTGCCAGACCACATTGCTGCATAGTGTTGAATAAAGGAGAGAGTGAAGGTTAGGTGGAAGTCACCTAGATAGTCCCCAGAAGAGTCAGTCAGCAAGGTCATCTGTGAGTTCTCGAGCCAAAGTTTAGCAGTCAAGGGAGTCCTGTGTCTCACAGGAAAGGGACTGCCTTAGTATACCTGCCATGCCCTATCATTGGCCAGAAGTCCTGAGAAGTGTGGTGTTAGAATAAACAGAGAAATAGATTTCATAGATCAGCAACCAGGGCCCTTGCTCGATTATGCTTTGTGTTTAGAAGACTGCAAGGGGGTTCTCAGGGTGCTATAGGCTGACATAGCATTTCTCCTAATTAGGTGACTTAAGCTGATAGAACATCAGTCAAGTTTGCCTAACAGCTGAGTCATGATTTTTTTGTAATTATTAGGTTATATAAGAAATTATGTGTAATCTTTCTTTTAAGATGAGAATAAAAGGAGACATAGAAAGTTTACTTACTAGTCCAAGTTGACCCTGCTAGGAAGTGAGCAGGTCAGTATATAAGGTAGAACGATCCCTACTCTGGAGCCTGCTTGCCAAAACACTGTACCTAATAAATGCCCACCTCATGTGAGAAATGCCAGATATAGGTGATGGGGAGGAAGGCAGCAAATCACACTGCCATGTGTGTACCTATGCAACAATCTTGCATGTTCTTCACATGTACCCCAAAACTTAAAATGCAATTAAAAAAATTAAAGAAATAAAAACATAAATGCCCACCTCCACTTGTTGGGACACCATCTGCTGAGGATAGAACAAAGAACCATTCACAGCTCTGAATGCAGAATTATCCCTATTACTAACCATAATTTCATATCAGAGCAGTTCTTAGTTTTTGAGTATTAACAGAGACCCTGTGTGTGATTCATGAATTATAGGAAATGAGCTTTCTTTTGAAAACTGGAGCATTTAGAAGAGAGGGAAAAAGCAGGGTTGCCTGAGGTACTGGAGTTCAGTCAGAAATACAGGTCAAAAACAAAGGCTCTGTCTTCACACGAGGTTATTATTTTCTATGTATCATCAGCAGAAATACTTAGGGGAGAAAACGTGAGCACAAGTAGCCAATATCATTTTTAACAGTTATAACAAAGTATGTATTAAACTCTATTTGTTATATCTATTTTGAAATACACAGAAAATATTTGGCTATTGAATTCAGCATTTATGCTATGATAATGAGTTTTAATCGCATTTTCCTCCAAGGTACAATTCCCATAAATAGGGACTTTTATCTCATTTTACTACAGTCTAACTTTTGGTATATATCCAAAAAAATATGAGTTTGATAGATTATTTACTAAGCACTGGATTAGCAACGTAGTACCCCTGCACACAAAACAACTTTAAATAAATTGCATTTTTGATAAATGTGTTCTGCCTGAATGATTTATCAACTTAATGTGAAATTGTCCTACAATTTCATAGCACTAGACCTATTTTACATTTGAAGGTTTTATTGCAGCCTGAAAAAATGAAGGCAAAAGTAGAAGTTATTTCCAATTGGAGGTTAGGAATTCGTTTTATGTAAGTTGACAGTGTATGACTCAAATAACAGAAAATAAAGCAAACGCAATAAAGAGACAAAACTTTACTTAAATCTGGACTTATAAAATGACCCATGTTTGCTGAATAAAAGAAAAAAAAGCACATCATTAGATTAACTAAACTTATTTAACACTAAACCAAAATGTGGTTCCTCATATCAGAAACGTTTTCCAAGTGGGTCCCTGTCTGCTTGTATTTAGTTACCCGAGCATGGAGCAACATTAAAGATCTTTGGTACTGTTTGAGTAGGTAGAAAGTTCTATAGCTAAAAGACATACCAAGTATACCACCCAAAATCAGCCTCAGGAAGATGAAATTGCAAAAGTTTACAAGCTTAAGGTACTTACTTCATTGGCTCATAGATTGCTATGACAAATGAAATGATGCTATTAATTACACAAACTTAAAATCATATTAAACATTACCAACATAAATTGTGAAATAATTTTTAGTCCAGCTAAGGTAGCATACCAATATCAATTTGAAGTTCTAAATACATAACAAGCAAGCTATAAGATACAGACTCATTTATTCATTTAATTAAACATGTATTAAAATATTTTCTATACCTGATACTATGCTAGTCACATTGGCTGAAATGGCAAATAATACAGGACTATTGTGTGTGTGTGTATGTGTGTATATATATTCAACAGATATATATATGTTGAATTTTAACCCAATGGGAGAAACTAGCATTAATAATGGTGCACATAATAAATAAAATTGTGCTTCCAAACATATAGACAACTGAAAATTATGTATTTCTCAATGCAAGTAAACAAGAACAGCTATTAATATAATATGCTTATTGTGCCTCAATTGGTACAAATCTGAAAAAGGCTCTGAAACTAATTATCAGCTTAAAGATAATATAAGAGAAGAGGGAAATATGTTAAATAACATCATAGCGATACATTCAGCACAATTCAGACTGCAAGAGGATTTACAGGGAAAATGCACTAGATTTCTTTAAGAAATTAATTTTTTAAATGAAATAGTATAGGAAATCATTAACACTCTTCAAAGTTGTATTAAGCAATTGTAATGCTTGAACTCTTATCATCTTGATCATCAAATGATAAACAGAGAGAAAGAGACACTGTCTACATGGTTGATACAAAAATACTGAATATTATTAATAATTTTAGATTTCAAAATGACATTATTTTCTAAAAGGACATACATTAGAAACATATACTGCCAAGTTTATTGATGGAATAATATGATGTCTTGGATTTGCTTCAAAATAATCTCAAGTTTATTATTGCATGAGAGTATGAGTGAACTAAGATTGACAAGTTGTCAATCACTGATGCTGGATATTGAATATGTGTAGGCTTATTATGATAATTTATTTTGGAACTAAGACGCTTAGTTCCACTGAGGATGGAAAATAAAGTATCAAAGAGAGAAAATTGCAAGAAGAGTGTGGATGAATAATTGGTATCTTAGAAACCCTGTTAAGTATTTTGGGAACACTATTAAAATTAATGAGAAGTCATCAAAAAGACTTAAGCAAGAAAGCAACAAAATTAAAGTTAGTTTTGTGAAAGAACATTGTCTCTTTCTTAGCAATGAATTAGAGGAGGGTAAGAATTAAGAGGCTACTGCAACACTTCAGGTTAAGTAATAATGGCAGTGATACTTATATAGTAAAATGAATATATTCAAGAGATGCTTAGACAATAATACTGCCAGTAATTGGCAGTTCACTAAATATGTAGGATTATGTAGAAAGAGACAGCAAGGGCAATTCATATGATTCTAATTCACATAGTTGAATGCTGGTATCATGCACCAGGATATGGAAGATGACTTGTTTGAGGGGCAATTCTCATTAGGTCAGCTCTGGGCTACAAAATCTGAAGCACATTTGTAACACCAAGTCGAGAACCAAAAAAGTTTTACATAATAATCTACAGCTTAGAAAGAGGGACCTGGGTTTGAAATAGAAATTGATAAGCCTCAAAAAGATGAAATAGAAGAAAAATATATGAATATAAAGAGATCCTTGGCTTAAGCCCTGAGAAATAACACTCCTTAAGGTGCAGGTGAATTTTGCTTCTCATTAAGTGTCTTAGTCCATTTTGCATTGCTGTAAGAGAATACTTGAAAAGTGGTAATTAGTAAAGAGAAGAGGTTTATTTGGCGCTCAGTTCTGCAGGCTGTACAAGAAGCAAGGCACAAACAACTGCCTGGCTTGTGGTGAAGGCCTCAGGCTGCTTCCACTCATGATGGAGGTCACATGTACAGAGATGGCAAGAGCAGTGGTGTAAGATCTCTTGTAATCTTGCCAATCTTTATCGGCAAATTTTACTATGAGAAGGGTATCTGCTTTAAACACGTGTCTGATATTGCCATAGGGATTGTTACCAGTGGTGAAGCTACAGGGGCTATAAAAATAATGCTTAATGACAAATATTAGAAGAGCATAATTAAAATTCCTTCACTCTTTTAGGGATGAGGAGAACAATATTTGCCATGTTATCAAACAAAAGGACAGGAGAGGTACATATGGAGTACTGACAAATCAAAGTTGCACTAAATCTTACTGTAATTGCAATATGTTCCACATGTATTGGGGAAAGTAGGCTCATGTATTATTTAACAGATGGGAACAGGGCTCTCTCTGGAGGGAGATATCGTTTAGAGGCTCCAGACATCTATTATATGCAGTGTACGGCTTAAAATGAAATTAAAAAAAAAAACTACTTGATGTGCAAAAACACAGAAAAAATGTAACATTATAAAGATGAAGCAAAAAGCATACTACAGAATTAGGCTCTCATGACTCAGATATTGGAGTTGGCATATAAGGAATTTATATAATAACTATGGCTAAGAAAATAGAGGATAATTAAATTAAATGGGCAAAAGATAGAAAACTTCAACTAAGAATTAGTGTCCACAAGGAAAAATTGAACATTTTAGAACTGAAAAAATAATATTTGGAAAATAAAACTCATTACCTAGATTAGATAGAAAAATAAACAGAAGACAGGATTAGAAAATTTGAAGCTGGGTCAATGGATATTTCAAATTGAAACATAGGAAAAATAATGAATAAAAATCATGTAGTATAAGAGAAATATAAAGCAAGTGAATGAAAGGCTGTATGAGTGTACATTTTACTGGCATTAAAAGGATTAACATTAACGTTAACAACTGAAATGATGTTATGAATAGCTTTGTGCCAATAAGCTCGACACTCTATATAAATTGATTCATTTCTTGAGGAAAGAAACTTGTCAAAGTTGACAAGTAATATTTTTTATAATGAAACGACTTTGTGTCCCTTGAAGAAATTTAATTTGTAATGAAAACCTTAACAGCTAGGACAACAAAACCAAAATCTCTGAGCCAAGACGAATTTATTAAAAAAAAAAAATTACCAATATTTAAAGAGAAAATATAACATTTATTCTAGAAGAGAACAGAACAGGATATTTTGCAACTGATCTTGTGAAGCCAATATACTATTGCTTTCAAAATCTGACATGAGTATAAATTAATAAATTAGTATCTCGTAAATGCATAAACAGAAATGCTAATTGAAATAATACTAATCAATAGCAAATTGTACCGCAGCATGATCAACTAAGTAGTTATTTCGGGTATTCAAGATGGTTTTCTCATCTGAAAAGTCAATCAGTTTACATAAGTATACTCACAAAATTAAGGATAAAATATTTAATCATCACAACAAATGCAGAAAAATTGTGTGGTGAAATTCAACACTCCCTCCTATAAAAACGTCTGACATAGTAAGAATGGAGAAAGCTTCACCTGAGAGTAAAAGAAATATAGGGAAATAAAGATATAGATACTGAAAAGAAGTCAATTTTGTTCACTTCTGTCTGTCTGAAAAACAGCACCATGCCTGGTGCATAGCTTCTCAACATTTAATTAATTAATTAATATTCATGATTGTCTTGATCTTGGGATGTCATGCAGGAGGATAAGATATGGGAAAGGCTTTTTCTTTATCAAAACATCAAATGGAATCTCAGAAACTGTTTAAGTTTCTAGAATTTATTTCACATATAAAATTAAGCTCAAAGGATAATATAAGGAATAATCAAAAATTCATGGGGGGATGCGACTGTAAAATATAGATGGTTTCATACTCCAGAATGAGTGTAGCTACAAATACACTTTTTAAAGACAATTCTTTAAAATTTCTATAGCAGGAATGAAGAACAAAATTAGATCAGAAAATTATTTTCCAGAGCTGTCAGGTACCAATTTTCTAGCAACCAGAAGAGAGGCACAGAATTATCTCCATAATAACTGCTATTAAATTATTCTAGCATAATATTGCTAACAAAAGATGTATATAAGGAAGGTGATATGGCCTGTCCTACAATTTGTTTCTCTGAGACACTGACCTCACTAACACTTCTCACATGTAATCTAGGAGAGAATAGAGTACAGTTTGCAGTGATGGCTGTCTGGAGAGAGAAAATAATTCTGACAATCACCCCAACATTCCCTGGGAAAGGTCCCATCTAACTCCATTTTTCAGCATGATATACATGACCCAAAACACAGTTATGAGTGCCAGCTGGGATTTTCATGCCTTCAAATTTTGGGAATTATTTTTATTGCTGAAAATTGTATTATCTTCCACATTAATTATGGCCATTAAATATAAGATGCTTTTTTTGTTCCCTGTCTGCATGAAAGCAGAAACACCACAGGCCTCTCTTTGTGTTTTCCACAAAAGAAATGATTTAGAAGGAAATTACAAAAATAAATAGTCAATTACTGTAGCCTGGGAGTAATTATCCATCCCATGCGGCCTTGCTGGTCACCTGTGCTCACCAGATACAGACTAAAAGAATCTCCCACTGTGGTGGTTGGGCACTACCATACAGCCAACTTTCATGGCCTCCCTGCTGGTCTCTCTGCTTTCATTCTTGTTCAATGCAATTTATTCTTTACTCAACAGCCAAAGTGAGTTTTAAAAACAAGAATTTATGCAAAAACTGAAAATAGAAAAAAAATCCAGGTGTTTGACAGGTGAATGTTTAAACAAATGTGGTACATATGCTGGTTACTTCCAAAAAGGAAGCTAATTCTGCTACTCTATCCACCACCTATTAGACCAAGGACAGGAGCATGAACAAAAAGACTTCACACGTGGATCGGGCATGAAAGAACTAGACCCACAGAGGCTTTGTGTGAAAATCTGACCAAAGTTAGCACTAAATTTTTAAGTAGTATCAAATATTCAATCAGATACTCTCTGTCAGAAAATGAACTCATTAAAAAATAAAAACAACAATGTGGAAAATTATGGTGTATTACTAGTGATACCATAATGCCTTTCCTGGTTTACTTTAAGGCCTTTATATAATCCATTCTTGAGAAAACTTGAATCCAGATTTCCTGATAAAATGACTTACTTTTATATCCTATAGTTTTGAATATTTTAAAAATAGTTCCTTCTCATTATTAAATATTTTCTACATGTCTTTCTTGACAAGCTTCTCTGCTATCTTACATAAATATATATTTCTAAGATTACCATGATGCTCAATTTTAGTATCCCTTTTTGGCTTCCATATTTTATTGAGAAGCCTTGATTATATCCTCATTCTTTTTCTGGTATTTTCCTGATTCAATGACTTGCTCTCCTAGTACATGCACTCTATTTCTCCAGTTCTAGCATAGATAAAGACAACTATTATTGTAAAAGTCAATGACCTCTTTAGTGAAGTTACCCAACTCTGTTCTTGGTAATTTGGGTATGAGTGTGTCAATCATATGTTCTCAGATTCTTTGCCAAAATGTGAGCATGTGATATCAGCAGGATGATGAAGAGCACACTATACCTACCCCCTCCCTCAATACAGCCTTATGTTAACGATGGCATTAGAGTCATTTTGTGGACTAGACATAACGGACATAAAAATTTTACCAAATGATTTGTTTAGGACGTAAGAAATTACTCCAGAATCATCACTCTAAAAAAACTAATTAGAATGTAGAGCTAAGAGATGCAAGAGAGAAAGTTAATGAGATCACCTGAGCCACCAATCTGTTTCTGAAGTTAAATCCACACCTTTCCATATCTAGATGCCTTCTCCTGAGACTCCTCAATCCAATCAATCAATCACTCACAGCCACAAAATTATGTCAATGATACTTCTGAAATGTGTCTTGACTCTGCTGTCCACCCTTTCTCCACACTTCATTTGTTAGTTATGTTTTTTTAAACCCCTCACTTGTTTCTTGAAAAGGCCACTAATATCCAGTCTCTTCTCCCTCTAACAGGCAGGACCTCCACCCTATCACCAGCCATTCATCTGTATCACAAAGAATGACTAAGTGTTGGTGTATCTAAAGGAGATCCAGGGCTCCCATTGCCTGTTGCAATGATTTTTAATGGCCGTGATTTTTATTTGAGCTATGGTGGGAACAGACTTACATTTTCTTTTTTTCTTTGATCCATTTTACCAAAAAACAACAAAAAAAGAGTAAATTGGTCTGCGAAGGGGCTCTGAATTCTGATTTTTAAAAGCATACAGGTGATTTTGATACAGATTTTCTTCAAATGACTCCTTGGAGAAGTATGACTATCCTGTTAGAAAAATTCTTCCTCCTGTAACTTAACTACTGACTCATAATTCTCCACTGGTTTGTCAACTCTGTTAACTAAACACAGCACTCCATCTAGCTCTGAAAGCCCAGTTCAAGTGAATTGTGGACCTTCTGAACTAAAGGCTTTACTACATAATTTTTCCGCCCTATGTGTCTGGGTCTATGCCAAATATTTTGTGTAGTGTTTCAAAATGGCACTTATCCACAGCTGGGTTTGGAAAGGTGGGTTATATATTTCTTTACAAAGAGAAGTGAATATAAATTTATAATTCTTTTCTTTAAAATAATATGTGCTAAATTTATTTTAGGTGCTAACTTTAAATTACTATATGTTGCTGTGTTTTATAATTCATCTTTGAAATTTTTGGTGAATATCTGCATATTTACATATTTTAAAATATTTTATCTTTTAATAATTTAATGCTATTAGATATATTTTAAAATACACCATCTTTGAAACATATTGTATCCTGTTATATGTGTCTCATAATAGGCTTTAACTAAAAGCAGTATAATCTGATATGAGAGCATTAATCAGGGAAATGAAGGAAAAAATGGAAGATTTTACCAAGAAATAAGCATAATTTCACAGCTAAAATGAGTTGACAGATATAAGCAGAAAGATGAAGCTCAGTGAATTAGAGAGGCTGAAATAGAGACAGATCAATCTGTCGAACACATGAGTTTTCATATATGAATAAAATGAGGAACGTTAGAGAAAGGAATGGATAAGAGAAATATCTGCATTTCAGTACCATCTATAGATAAGATCTGAGCTGTTACTACCATGAAAAAATCTTTGTTTAAAATCTTGAGTTCCTCTTAACTATATGCTAACTTCAACCTCTTAGATGAGGACACAAAATGAAGCTGGAGCCAGGAATGACACCTGGCCAGGGGATGTGCTGCTTCTACTGTGCTTTTCTTTCTTTCTTAATGGCTGCATGAGTTGTATTAGCTTTTTCACTTCTATGACTCCCCATATTGCTCGCAGAATTGCACTGATCCACATATGACTATAAGGTTTTAAATTAACCTACTATGAATCAGATCTCAGCTCCGTATTTGTTTGTTACTTGGGTAATCTTGACCAAGTCACAGCACCTTCCTGAGAAGGTATCCTTACATGTAAAATGGGTATGTTCATAGCATCCTACTGACAAATTTATTGTGAGGATTAAATCAGTTCATGTATGTAAACATACATAAACCTGGACCTTCCCTGGGTTAACCACTCTATCAGTATTGACTGTTATTATTATCATCATTAGCATTGATAGATTAGAGTGTTTGTTGAATTAGATATCTTGATAAACCTTTCATTCCTAAAGATTCTTAACACCTAAATTTCAGAATGTTAGAATTTCTTTAGGTCTTTGCCAGGTTTATCACATCAGAAAATGTCTTTGTCTTTTCTTCCTCTTCCTTAGTTCTCCTATTTTATTGTGCTTTTTGTTTTTCCTGGCCTTGATGTTGGGGACAGTCATTTCATTATTCAGCCAAATATGAATAAGGTGGAGTTTAACTCTTAAAATAATAGATATTCTCTATTATCTACAATCTAAGATGAATGAATATATCACTAGCTTCCAGGAGTGCCTGCCAATAAGCAGTAGTGCTGGGACTCATGGCTGAAACATTGCTGTGACGGTCAGATTTTGTTTGAAAAGCTTCAGCTAACTGGCTAAAGAACACAGCTGCTGAGCTCAGACAAGACAAGAAAGAACTTCATTTTGCTGAGATTTCAAATGCTCTTGTTCCGTGTGAGGTTGAATAGTAACAGCGGGTAAAGGCTTGCGAGTGTTTCAAGTTATGTCCTTCCCTAAACTCTTCTAATAGTCAGCAAAACCTTGTTTTCTGTAGACAGCTTCACTTTTTAAAGGACTGCTTACTCCCACAAAGACTTCTATCCTTACAGGCTCCTTCTTACTGCCACTGGCATAAAAAAGTAGTTGTTCTTTGAACTGGCAAGGTTGACATTTTGACCACTTCCTCTATGTTCTGCTTTAGACTCCTGTCCTTGCTCCTTATCAGATTAGGCCAGGGGATAATAGACTCCCAGCTCCACACAACTTCTCACAGTCTGACACCTGAAGTCAAGATGGTGTCTCTCTGTGGGATGCCTCAGTGACTCAACCTAGGAAGGAGAGCCCATTGGGACTTAGTCTATTTCCTCAAGATACTTAATCATGCAACTCTGAAGATAAAGGAGAAATAAGCTGAACTATTCTGAATATAAAAGATAGCACATTTTATGTTAGGGAGTAAAAATCAATTTAATTCCAATATTTTCTAATTTAGATTGCACCATTTATCTCTGTCCTTACTTAACATGCAATTTAACATAGATTTAAAATTCCTTATTAGAATACACTTCTAAGAATCACCCAGATGGATATGAATTGACTTTAAGGAGATAACCCATTGCCTTAGGTTTGCTTATTGAAGCCGCATGCTTGACAAACAACATCCTGTGTTAGCAATCGTACTTCCCCCAATGCTTGGGCCTTGAAAAAGAGATGGTACAGAATTTGAAGACAACCAAGAATATCAAATGTGGCAGGGCAATGCATGAATAAACTATTAGAGTATAAAATATTTAGCTTGCATGTTGCCAAGGTGGTATGAAAAAGCTGAGGTGGAATGTATGAAACATTTTCTAATGTTCAGATCTGCACTACATCCCAGAAGATGGATTATAGACTCCAGAGCTGAAATATGGTGCTAATCATTTCAACCTAATTTTTGCTCTTTTACTGTCTAACAGTAAAATTTTAAAAGTGTGAAGATTTATACACAAAATTCAGCATTTTGTTGTTGTTGCATAAAGACCAAAAGAATCACAGAGCCAGAAAATATTGTTTGAATGACTATTAAGTCATTGTAACAATTATTAAACGTCCTGCACTATGCTGAGGACATGGGATATCCAGATATCTTTTTTCAAACAGTGTAAAACATACATAAGATTGTAAGATTAATCTGAGAAAAACACCAGAAATCAGAAGAAGGTGCAAAAATACATTAAAGGCTTAAATATAAAAGGTAGTTGGGAGAGGTTGCCTAACAAAATTCTACTAAGCCAGGTAAATAAAGTCACTTCATCTAAAGTCTATGCATATGAAGATGCTACATTTTCATGAAAGGTGTATATTAAAATGTCAAGTACTTATCGTAAATGTTATCCCAGATCCTATCATCAAAATGCTTTAACAAAAATTCCAAAGTGACCTCTGGAAAAGTAGCAATGAATGTGTTCATTGCTGGCTAATAAGGCTGAGCATGTGCTATGCTTGGTATTAGGTCTATTCCTATTAAGTGGGAGGAACTCCAGATACTCTCAGCTACCCAACAAGAGAGTGTATATCCTACGCTTTCATTTCTCTGCACATTTGCCTATGTGAGACACTCACCAGGAATGCTCTCCTCATTTCCCACTATCTATAAAAATCTGTCTTGTTCTTCAGTGTTCACTTTAAGTTCCACTTCTGCTAGGAAACTTTTTCAAATGTTAGAAAGCTTCATTGTTCATTCAGATTTCCTGTGTTTTGCTTGGGTCCCCAAATTGAATCACATGTGCTTGAAGAGAAAAGGCTATGGGTGGCAGAGACAATGATAAGTATTCCACAAATCTTCTAATTTACCTCCAGTAGACACATGAAAACAACATTCGAGCCCTTTGTAACTATGTAGGGAAAAATAACTAACTTTGATTAGTGAAATTTGGGTGGAAATGATATATACAATTTCAAACTTGGCTTGTAAAAATTCCACGTCTTTCTTTCTCTAAAAGAGAAAGAAATGGGACTGCATTCCCATGTTTACTGAAGTACTGTTCACAGTAGCCAAAGATAGAATCAACTTGTCTGTTAATGGATGACTAGATAAAGAAAATTTGGTATATATACCCAATGAAATACCATTCAGCCATAAAACGAATGAAATCCTGTTATTTGCAAAAAACATGGATGGAACCAGGGGCCATTATGTTAAGTGGAATAAGCCAGGCCAAACAGACAAATAGCTCATGGACTCTCTTACACATGAGAGCTAAAAACATGGATCTCATGGAGATAAAGAGTAGGTTTTTGGTTACCTGAGGCTGAGAAGGAGAGAGGAAAGGGAAAGATAAATAGAAATTGACTAATGAGTACAAAAATACAGTTGGATGCAAAAAATGAGGCCTAATATTTGATAGTTCAATAGGGTGATTATAGTTAAGAATTTATTGTATATTTCAAAATAACTAAAACAGAATTTGAATATTCCCAACATAAAGAAGAGAGTTTGAGGTGATGAATATCCTGATTACCCTGATTGGATCACTGGATGTTGTATATGTGTATAAAATATAATATGGATCCCCAACATATGTACAACTATTTTGTGCTAATTTAAAATAAGAAAAAAAATCCTTTTGTGTCCTGTTTTCTGTCTATTACCATGGCAATCGAAGCTCTGTGATGAGGAGAGCAGTGACACAGGCTAGAAGGAGGCTGAGTCCAGGGGTGATCTCGGCTCACTGCAGCCTCCGCCTCTGGGTTCAGGCGATTCTCCTGCCTCAGCCTCCCCAGTAGCTGGGATTACAGGCACCTGCCACCACGCCCAGCTGACTTTTTGTATTTTTAGTAGAGACGGGGTTTCACCATGTTGACCAGGATGGTCTCTAACTGCTGACCTCGTGATTCGCCTGCCTTGGCCTCCAAAAGTGCTGGGATTACAGGCGTGAGTCTGTCTCACCCAGGCTGGAGGGCAGTGGTGTGATCTCAGCTACCTGCAACCTTTGCCTCCCGTGTTCAAGTGATTCTCCTGCCTCAGATTCTCCTACCAGTGCACCACCAGGCCCGGCTATTTTTTGTATTTTTTTAGTAGAGGTGGGGTTTCACCATATTGGTCAAGCTTGTCTTGAACTCCTAACCTCAAGTAATCTGCCCGCCTCGGCCTCCCAAAGGGCTGGGATTACAGATATGAGCCACCACGCCCAGCCCCAATCAGTATCTTCTACACAGGATTTTGAATGAATGAACATTTAACTCCTAGTGTATAAAGGTATTGAAAGTTTTTGTTTTGTATTTTATGAAAATTGGCGTTAATTACTCTTCATATCTAGATATCACAAGACTTATATAGGTTTACACTAGACTTTTTGATGTTCAAAGAAAGATAATTTCTATTGCAAATTAAAATAGTTGTAAGAAACAAAATAGCATGAAGTATGAGTTATACTGCCATATTGAAAGAAAAATTGACATCTCGGAGGGCTTAGATTATTACAACAAACATGGTAAAGAAATTTAGTGACATTCTGTTTAGGAAAAAACTATTCAAGCTGTATTTTTCATCTGCTTTTACACCGACCCAACAACAAGCAACGCAGATGAATTCTGTGGCCCCAAAATATGTGATAATTTTTTCCCACCAGCAAGCAAGCAATCAATTCTGTAGTGGACACTATCTGGGTATCCCCAATTCAATTCTGTTATTGTCCACCTGGGGTCAGTGTCAGACCCCACAGGTTGAGGGCTCAGTCCCCACAACTGCCACCCCTGACTTCAGATACTATTAACAAGTCTGGATCTCTGAAACTACTGTCTGATGTCAAATTGGGTTCCCATGATGCCTGCTTTGGGTTTATTAATTTACTGGAACAGCTCACAGAACTCAGGGAAACACTTACTTACATTTACCGATTTATTATGAAGGATACAGATGAAGAAATGCATAGAGCAAGATAAGGGAAAATGGCATGAAACTGTCATTCCTTCCCCTGGGTGCCCCACCCTCTAGGGAGCTCCATGTGTTCAGCTGTTCAAAATTTCTCTGAACCCTGTCCCCTTGGGTTTTTATTAAGGCTTCATGGCCGAGCACAGTGACTCACGCCTGTAATCCAAGCACTTTGGTAGGCCTAGACAGGCAGATTACCTGAGGTCAGGAGTTCAAGACCAGCCCGACCAACATGGAAAAACTCCATCTCTACTAAAAATACAAAATTAGCTGGGTGCAGTGGCTGGCACCTGTAATCCCAGCTACGTGGGAGGCTGAGGCAGGAGGATCACTTGAACCCAGAAGGCAGAGGTTGCAGTGAGCCAAGCTTATACCATTGCACTCCATCCTGGGCAACAAGAGTGAAACTCCATCTCAAATAATAATAATAACAAATAAATAATGAAGCTTCATTATGTAGGCAAGATTGATTAAACCATTGGCTATTGGTGAGCCACTTGACCTTCAGCACTTCTTCACTTTCTGGCAGTTGGGATATGGGGCTGAAAGTCCCAACTCTGTAAGCTTGCATTTGTTTTTCTGGTGACCAGCCTCTGTTTGAAACTATCAGCCAACATTAGCATACAAACAGACAGCACTTTGGATTCCAAGGATTTTAGTAGTTGTATGCTAGGAAATGAAACTAGGAAGGAAGGCCCAATACGTATTTCACAATACCACACATACTATTAAAGATGTTATTAAACAAAGTGGATATTTTAGACTATATATTGAAAGGTTGGTGCAAAATTAGGGAGGTTATGTAGCAGGTCTCCATAAGTCAATCTGTCAAAATACTTCAATTTTCTTTTTTGACTCCTTCTATTAGGTTGAGCTACTAGAGGGAGTCAAAAGGAGCTAAGACTAAGGAGTCACAAAGAGTCACAGGAGATTGCTTTTGGTATGATGTGAGCCATTTGTTCAGTAACCAAAATTGTCGAGGTAAAAGATGAGCATCCGACTCCAGGGGATATTGAGTTTTCTATATTGAACCCATTCAAGCACAAGATAAGCATTGAATTAGATGGATTTTTTAGAGGGATTTAAGGTGAGACTAAATGCTACTACTATTACTACCATCTCCAAAGCTGTCTACTGGGGAATGTAACAATATACAACATGACTTCCAAGAGAAGAGAACAGAAAACTCTACCAGAACTTCGATCTTCAACTTTTATATGCCACAACTCTTGGCCTGTGTCTATAGACCCTTTGAGAAGTTGTATCAGCCATCTGTGGTAATGGCAGAAATCTCTCTTGATGCATGACTACAGGAGAGAAACAATATTTCTCCTAGGAAGTTATAAATTACTGATCTGAGAAAAGCCCTGGGATAAAGTACAATGTTTTTAAAATGTATCATAAACTACTCTAGAAAAATCATTTTCCCCTCAACTCTTTCAAACTTTACAATCGTTATGGTAAGTCCAGTGCTACAATACTCTTACATAATGCGTCCTCTATGGGCCACTCAAAGCCATTTGTGAATGATATTGGAAACTCATTCCGCTTTTGTGAATGAAGTTCCTTATTCCTAAAGCACTTTGAATCCACCCACCGAATATCCAGTGATCAGAATTAAGGACAATCACCTATCCTATTCATTCCCACCTGGTTGTTTTCCATTTTTCATCACTTGCAAGTTCTTACAAATTATGCATTGCACAATTGTGTCTACATTTCAAGTTTCAAGACTGACATTTCTCTGTTAGAGAAAAAAAGTATAATAGTCCAAGAAAAACAGATCTCTTTGTTCCTTTCTTACAAACAAGGTCTTATTTCTACTTGAATTTTGGATTGTACCTGCTTATAAAGTATAGATCGTTTTCAGAAACTGTGATGTTACTCTGTTTCAATGTTTAACCTTTCAGCTAATTTTATTTCTTTTCATTTCTCTTGTTATTTATAGCAAAAGAATCTTCTGACTCTTACTGGAAGTGGCTTATTCTGAAGGAGCAATTCATTTTGCACGTTTGGAGCTCAACTCTGTGAATGTTATATTTAGACAGCATAGGCTCATCTAAGCATATCAGTCTAGGATATCTTAAAGACTCTCTGCTGCTTCTTTCAATTCTGGCTTATCCCAGTTAGAATGAACTGAGGAACATAGGAATAAGCCTTAAATCTTTGTACTTGGACAACAAAATACATATTCCAGAGAAAAGGCACTGCTTGACACTTTTATAAATCTTCTTAAATACACTGAATTGGATAAAGGCTGTCTAAGAGGAGAAAAAATAACAATGTGTTTATTGATTATTCATGAGACATATACATATTTATGTTGCTTACTCTCCTGACTCTTGCACTGTTAGTTTGAACCTCTTTTGTCTTTGCTAAAATGAGGGAGGCTATGGAAAGATAATCAATTTAAATTTCAAGGTATTTTTCATGATCCAAAAAATAAAAAAAGATGTCTTTCTTCACCTACTAATTATCATTATATTCCACAGTATATGAGCAGAACTTCCAAATCATATGTTTATGTATATTTTCTACTGTGAGCATCAGCCATTTTATGATTCTGGCCTTAGAGTACAGTGATGTCATCAATAAAACCGATAAGAATATCTGTCACTTACTGACTCTGTAACGTTGAAAAGCTACTTAGCATTTACAAATCTTAATCTCCACATTTGTAAATTTAAAATAGTGATGCAATTCCCATGAAGATTAAATAAGATTATACCTGTTTAGATTTGTTGCTACTTGAAACTCAGAATTTGTGTTTTCTGCAGGCAAGTAATGGGAGCCATCAAAGGATGTTACTCAAAGGAGTGACCTGGTGAGATCGTTGATCTGGTAACAAGGACAAATGTAAAATAAGAAGGAAGAAGCTGAGAAGTGGGGAGATCATGTGTCTAGAGAGAGTTAAGTGGGGATGAAAATGCAGATATAAATGTAAAAGAAAATGGTGAGGTAAAACTTATCAAAATCTATAATTGATGGAATATAGGGAATCTCAAAAATTAAAATTTGAAGTGTTAGCAAGTGCTACAATTTTTTTCTTTGTTTAAATATATATATTTTTATATCTGCACAGAAAGTCTTGCTTTGTTGTCCAGGCTGGCCTTGAATTCCTCAAGTGATCTTCCTACCTTTGCCTCCTGAAGTACTGGGATTACATGAGCCAATACACCCAGCCAGTGCTATGATATGAATATGGTTTGTCTTCACCATAACTCATGTGGCAACTTTAATTTTCAGTGAGACAGTGCTGGAAGGTATAACCTTTAAGAAAGGAGCCTAGATTATTTAGGGTTCTTCAGAGAGACAAAACTAATAGCATATATGTATATATGAAGGGAGTTTATTAGGGAGAATTGGCTCACACAATTACAAAATAAAATCCCACAATAATGCGTCTGTGAGGTTGGGAAGCGAGAAGCTGGTAGTGGCTCATTTTGACTCTGAAAGACTCAAAACCAGGGAAGCTGACAGTGCAGCCCTCAGTCTGTGGCATGAGAACCCTCAGCAAACCACTTGTACAAGTCCAAGGGTCCAAAGGCCAAAGAACTTGGAGTCTGACGTCCAAAGGCAGGAAGAGACGGAGGAAGCATTCAGCATGGAAAAAGGAAAGAAGCCAGAAGACTCAGCAGGCAAGGTTATCCCATCTGCTTCCACCTGCTTTGTTCTAGCTGTGCTGGCCACAGATTGGATGGTGCCCATCCATGTTGAGGGTGGGTCTTCCTCTCTTAGTCCACCAACTGAAATGTCAGTCTCCTCTGGTAACTCTCTCATAGACACACCCAGAAACAATGCTTTATCTCCCATCTAGACATCTCTCAGTAGACACCTAATATTAACCATAACAGAGGCCTAATGGGAAATATTTGGGTCATGAGGACTCTGACCTCACGGGTGGCTTCGTGCCCCTTTTTTAATAGCGAGTGAGTTCTTGCTCTGGTGACATAGAAAAGGATTAGTTTCCAGGAGTCTAGTTCATTAAAAAGCCAAGGATGCCCCTTTGGTTTAGCCTCTTCATATATGTCTGCCTTTCCTTTGACCTTCTGACATGTTGTGATATAGCACAAAAGTCCTTTGTGGAAGCCAAGAAAACACTGATGGCATGCTTCTTGAACTTTCCATCCTGGAAAACTGTGGGATAAATAAACTTATTTTAAAAAAAGTTACCCAGCCTCAAACATTCTTTTATAGCAATACAAAACAGTCTAAAAGTGAAAAATAATACCAAGAAGTTGGGTGTTTTTTGACAAATAACTGAAAAATGTCAAAGTAGCTTTGGAACTGAATGATGGGCAGAAGTTGGAAGAGTTTGGAAGACCAGGGTAGAAAAAAATTGTATTGCCATGAAGGGAGTGTTAGTGTGGTTCTGGTGAAGGCTTAGAATAAGACAAAAATATTACTGAAATGCCAGAGATTCAATCTAGGTTTTGATGCTAGATGCACAGAAAGCTGACCCCTGAGATAGTCAGTATGGTGAGGGAAGAAAGGGTGTTGAGTCATGTCAGCTGGGGAAATAGGACATAAGTCTCAACTCCATCTCCTCAATCAGCTAAAACTGGGGTTTATAATACAACTAAGTGTGGGAACACAGGAGTTAAAGAGGAGTAAGGAAAGAATCACGACAAATGAGGGATCTGGTGTTTCATTTTCTGGATGTGGTAATCTAATAAGTTTCAGTTTTCTATACTTATTCAAAAACAACCATAAACATCAGTTCTATAGGGAAAATGGGTTGGTTTCAAAAAGATGGGAACAGGATTGGAACTTCTAAGAGATTTGTTGAGTGTTCATCACCAAAATTCTGATAGAAATATCAACAGTAATAAAGGTCATTCCGACGATGTCTCAGATGAAAATCGAAGCAAGATACTGGGACCTGGAATGAAGGCTACCCTTTTTATAAAGTAGTTAAATGGTTAGTGGAACTGTGCCTATGCTCCAGGGCTTTATGGAAGTCAAAATATAAGAATGATGAACTAGTGTATGTGGCAGAAGAAATTTCTTTTTTTTTTCCCATTTATTTATTTTATTGCATTTTAGGTTTTGGGGTACATGTGAAGAACATGCAAGATTGTTGCATAGGTACACACGTGGCAGTGTGATTTGCTGCCTTCCTCCCCATCACCTACATCTGGCATCTCTCCCCTTGCTATCGCTCCCCAACTCCCCACCCCCCACCATCCCGCCCCTATTTCTCCCCAACTGACCCCATTGTGTAGTGCTCCCTTCCCTGTGTCCATGTGTTCTCATTGTTCAACACCTGCCTATGAGTGAGAACATGCGGTGAGAAATTTCTAAGCATCAAAGTGCTCAAGAAGCAGCATGGTTAATCTTAATAGGTCATACCGAGTTATAGCAGCAAAGGAATGTCTAAAGGCAGAATTAATAATTTAAAGAAAAGCGAAGCATAAAATGTGGAGAATTCATAGGCTGACCACGTGACAAAGAATGAAAAATCATTTTTCAGGAGAGGAATTTAAGAGCATAGTTGAGAGATTTTTTCCTATAAAGATTAGCATAGCTAAAAAAGAGGCAAGTGCTGATGGTCAGAACAATGACTCCTAAGGTATTTCAAAGATGCTCAAGGCCACCTTTCCTATCACAGGCCCTGAGGCCTATGACTACAGAATAGTTTTAAGGAGGAGGCCTAGGACACAGCTGCTTCCTTATCTGGCAGTTGTTTCTGGAGCAGCCATGGTTCAAATGATCCCATGCAACTCACATTGGTAATCCAGAGTGTGCCAGTGGTAAGCCTTGATGGCTTCCACATGGTGTTAAATCTGCAGGCCTGCAGAATACAAAAGCTAGGTAGGCATGACTTTCTCTACCAAGATTTTAAAGGATATATGAAAAAGGCTGCAAGCCCTGGCAGAGATGTGTTCAGGAGTATTGCCAACGGAGAGAGTCATCTCAAGGGCAAATACTAGTAAAGCGGCAGCAGCAAGGTCAATACTGAGACCCCAGAAGAGCCTGAAAAAGCCACAGGCAACCAACTCCAACTTGTGAAAATAGTCACATGGGTTGCATCCAGCAAAGCCATGGGGCAGGGATTCCTGAGGCCTTGGGAGACCACCCCTAGCCACAGGGTGCCCAGATACAGGACATGAAATCAAAGGAGATTATTTTGGAACTTTAAGATTTAATGTCAGCCCTGCTGGGTTTTTTTTTTTTTACCTGTCTGGAGTGTGTCTTTCCATTCTTTTGGACTATTTTTCCTTAGGGAAAAAAGTATTTACAAAATTCTGTTCCACGATTATATCTTAGAAACAAATCATTTGTTTTGACTTAAGCTGTAAGGAACTTGCCTTGAGTATCAGATGAGATTTTGACTTTTGAGTTGGTGCTGGAACAAGTTAAGACTTGGGGACTATCAGCATGGAATTACTGTATTTTATATGTGAGAAGCACATGTGTTTGGGGGCAGAGGGGGGTAATGCTATGGTTTAAATATGATTTTCCCCCATCAAAACTCATTTTGAAGCCTTAATTCTCAGAGCAGCAATGTTGAGAGATGGAACCTTTAAGAAGTGCAACCTAATGAGAAGTGTTTGGGTCATGAGGGCTCTGATCTCCTGGGTGGTTTGATGCTATTCTTTTATTATTATTGTACTTTAAGTTCTGGGGTACATGTGCAGATCTTGCAGGATTGCTGCATAGGTACACACATGCCATGGTGGTTTGCTGTCTCCATCCCCCCATCACCTACATCAGGCATTTCTCCCAGTGTTATCCCTCCTCAACCTCCCCACCCTTCGCTTATGGTGGTGAGTTTTTGCTCTGGTGAGACTGCATTCATTCTCACAGAAGTGGATTAGTTTCTGAGAGAATGGGTTATCATAAAGCCACACACACCTTGGGTTTAGCCTCTTCACATACATCTCCTTTTACTTTGATCTTCTGCCATATTGTGACACAGCATGAAAGCCCTCACCAGAATCTCAGAAGATGCTGGTGTCCTGTTGCTGAATGTTCCAGATTGCAAAACTGTGAGCTAAAAAAACCTTTTTTCTCTATAAATTGCCCAGTCTCAGATATTCTGTTATAATAACACAAACCAGACAGAAAGTTGGTCATTTTTAATCTCAAACTCCATGTTAATTTGGAAATTCAGTTATAGGAGAGAAACTCAAATTGTCATAGACAACAAGGAAAGGCAAAGAATGAAAGAAATGAATCAGAATCAAAAGTCAGAGATGTGGAAGTACAAGATAATGTCATTGATCAAGACTTAGAAGAGCCCCATGCAGGAAAGCTAAGCAAATTCACACTAAAAGGATTTTGTGTTTGGGAGGTCAATGTACTTTTCAAAAAATAATTATATAATTATATAGATTCAATACAAATTTCATTATAGTCTCAATAGGGATTTTTGTAGAAATTGATACACTGTTTCTAAAATGTCTATAGAAATACACAAGCAATTCCAACAGCATTTTAGAAAGCAAACTGGAAAACAGAAGACTAGATTTTTAGGAATTATACTACCTGACATGAAAATGTTTATCAAGATAATATATTGAATTCTGAAAAAATGTTTTTACATATGACACTGAAACAACTGAATATTCATTCTAAAAAAAGAACCGTGACCTATATCTTACACTGCACACAAAAATAAATTTGAGATGAATCATGTAGCCAAATATGTTAGCTTGATCTAACCATCCTGCAATGTATACACATATAGAAACATCACATTGTACCCCATCAACATATACAAAATGGTGTTAAGAAAATGAATAGGAATTTAGAGTACATACTAGAAAAGTACGTTTGCAGTGGTAATACACAGACTAAATGTTACAATAGCAGTATTCACAGGCAGTGGAGAATAGGGATTTCCTGCAAAGGGTACTGCATGAGTACAGGGATACAGGGGCGAGTGCCTCAGTAAGCATTATACATTATGAAATTTTCATATAGCTTGGCATGGCTGGGGCATAGTATGTCTACACATTTGCTCTAAGAGATGAAGCTGAATAGGCATAGAGGATTTGTTGACATACAAATAACTAAGACCTTATGAAGAAGATGGGGGGAATTTGTCAAAGGATTTTAATCAAGTGGAAAACATGATTCCATTAGTATTTTAGAAAGACCAGTATGTAGCTATATGGTGATGGGAAAACAGTCTGAGAATGATGACAGAATAGTCATCTAGAGAGACTGGTTAGAAATTCATATGGACTTTGATATGTAGCCACACTAAGGTATATAAAGTATGGGCAAAAGAACTAAGAGGATGGATTGTGATGGTCTTGGGGGATCCAATTAATAGATTAATAGGAATTTTTGGATCTGTTGAGCTGGGGATTGAGAGAAGAGCCTACGATCACTCTTGTAACAAAGAACAATATTGTTAATTAAGAGTAAGATGGAGAGGTAAAGGTAAAGTTTAGGATGTAGCCAGGATAAGTGACTCCAAGGGGAATAATCACGTAACTGAAATGGCAACCCATAGTGTTCAGGATGGAACAAATGAATTTAATGGAGGCTGGGGGAGCTAGTGGGGATGGAGGTCAAGGCGCCTCACATAGAATACCTAGTGAAAATTAGGACGTGGAGGTGGTAAAATATAAGATCTCCTCTTCTAAAAAATATGCTACACATCTCCTGTATCCACAACAACGACACCAAACACAACCGATTAATCAATGACTATAAAATCTAAACTTATTAAGTCAGGTAAGACCTGAGTTACATTTCAACCTCCAGAATATTATCTTCAAGTGTAGGGAAGTTCAACCTTTCCATCTTCAGTCTGGAGTCTAAGTGTGCTGAAATGAATTGACAATAGACGGATTCACAGGAGAAAAGGCATACACATTTATTAGCATGCATATGGACATGGGAGTCCAGTTAATATGAGACTCAAATAAGGGCCAGATGTCTAAAGTGTTCATATCATACAGAAAGAAGTAGAAGCCTAGAGTATGGTGACAGGTTATGGCAGGGAGGCAGGAGAAAAGGTTTGGCAAACAAAGGCCATCTTGTCATGTAGATGAAATCTCCCACATAGCAGCTCTCAGGAGGAATGGATGGAAGCCTGTGGTAATAGTTCTGGGAGACCTTTCAAAGTGTCAGACTTTTTGTCTCTTTTCCTATGAATCAATCTTCTCTAGAAAAAAAAGATCTAGAAAGCTTCTGCATCTGCTGTTTATTTCACTGAAGTAGATTATGTTTACAGATGCAAATTTCTTCCACATAGTGACAGTTTTTCAGCGCTGTTCCTGTGTCTGCAGCCCCTTTCAATAGCCCATATCAAAATGGGCCTAAGAAGTATATTTTGGGGTGGCATGTATTAGATTCTTTTATAAGTTATCCTTAGAGTTCTAGACTTCTATGTTCAGTGGACATCTCACATTTTACCCATGTTCAAATCCAATTTGCAGTACTGGGCCAGGGTTAGCATTCAAAACATTTCATAGACAGAGCATCCTAAGTTTTAACTAATCAGAACAGATGCCAGTTGACTCTGAATGGCAACCACATAGAAAGAATTGGAGCAGCCAGGCGCGGTGGCTCACACCTATAATCCCAGCACTTTGGGAGGCTGAGGCGGGTGGATCACAAGGTAAAAAGATCGAGACCATCCTGGTCAACATGGTGAAAGCCTGTGTCTACTAAAGATACAAAAATTAGCTGGGCGTGGTGGTGCACGCCTGTAGTCCCAGCTACTCGGGAGGCTGAGGCAGGAGAATTGCTTGAACCCAGGAGGTTGGGGGTTGTGGTGAGCAGAGATCGCGCCATTGCACTGCAGCCTGGGTAACAAGAGCGAAACTCTGTCTCAAAAAAAAAAAAAAGAATTGGAGCAACCCAAACTGCTACTTACTGGCTAAATATCAGACATGTCACAAAACAATTAACTCCAAACGCTTTTGTTCTCAACTTCAGTTGATGATACCATCACCTAAGTCACTAAGGCAGATACCTCAGAGTTATTCTCTATTCCTTCATTGCATAGAAGTGACTTCATGTCTATCTTTTCCTAACTTATCTTGTGGCAGACAATTTATCATTACTGTATTTTCTGTTTTTGGGGCAGAATTATACACTACATTTAGGAATATTAAAAGCATCTCTGTTTTTTACAAAAGGAAGAGGATAAGTAAAAGGAGGAAAGATAAGCTGTTTCTCTCCCTTTTAGCATACTCTACTACCACACTTCATAATAAAGTAGCTAAAATAACTTCTTTGCTGTTATTTTACTCCAAGTCTTAAATTTCAAGGTACTTGGTTAAATTGATTTGCATGAGGCATGCATAGAGCAATTATGTTAAATGTAGGCCACATGCCTAATTCAGATACCATAATCTAGAGTGCCCTTTTAGTTAAAAAGGAGAGTATTGTTAAAAGAAAAACCCTAGCTGAATTAAATTTAACAGAGTTTAATTAAGCAAAGGCGAATTTACAAATCAGGCAGCCACCATAGCCGGAGTAGCCTCAGAGACTCCAGTGCAGCAACACGGTGGAAAAAGATTTATGGACAGAAAAAGAAAAGAAAAGTGACATGCAGAAGACAGAAGCTAGATACAGAAACAGCCGAATTGGTTACAGCTTGACTCTGACTTACTTGAACATGGTTTAAACAACTGGTCACCTTTGATTGGCCAAAACTCAGTGACTGGTACAAGAGTAGGCTACAGTCTGTTTACACTCCTTTAGGTTCATAGTTTACCATGTACAGAGAAATCTTCAGGCCAAACATATGTTTGATTTAACAGTATAAGAATGCTATGGTTAATTTTATGTGTCAAGTTCATTATGTTAAGGGGTGTCAAATAGCTCATGAAAACATTATTTCCATGTGTGTCTATAATGGTATTTTCAGAAAATACTAACATTTGAATTGGTAAACCTGAGTCAAGGCCATTTGCCTTACTAATCCAGGCTGCCTTCATCCAGTCCAACCCACTGAGAGCCCACATAGAAACAAAAGGTGGAAGAAGGGTGACTCTCTCTCTCTCTTTCCTCTTGAGATGGGACATCCCTTTCTGTCCTTGAATACACAACCTCTCCACCTCCACTTTGGATTCTCAGGCCTTTGGTCTTGGGTACAATGTTACAACATCAGCTTTCCTGGTTCTTGGGCCTTTCAACTTGGACTAAATTATGCCACCAGCTTTCCTACCTTTCCAGCTTGGAGATGGCATATCATGGGACATCTTAGCCTTCATCATCACATGAGCCAATTTCCATAATAAATATTTTATAATATATATGATGTGTGTGTGGGGGGAGGGGCATGTAGATATGAATCCTGTTGTATTCTTTCTGAAGAACACTGACTAATAGAGGGTATTTTTTTCCAGATACATCCAAGGGTGCCAATCCTTTAAAAGTGTTAACAGAAGCTACATTCAGTCATCTAGTGGCCTCATTGTCTCTGGCCTGTAGCAATTTTCAGTTCAGTTTGGAAGACAAATTTTGACCTGTGTACGTACAAGGAGCCACTCTAAGATAGTACATGAGAAATTGCTTAACTAAATAGAACTGATTCTTCTGCCATGAGAACTCTCCTGTGTCCTGAATTATGCATATAATTTGTATAATAAATCCAGAGAGTAGGTGTTTCAAGTTAAGAAACAGACATTTTTATAACCCTATTAATATCATGGTCCAAATTAATTCACTAAATCAAATTCTGCAGATCACTGTTCATCAACAGTAATCACTGAGTTGTCCAAATAAGCCACAGGAAACAATAAAGTCTTCACCATGACAAATAATGTTGACACCACTTGTCCCTTAGGAGCCACAGTATGTATAATCAGAATCATCCCTCAAATACACCAGTCAAAAGCAACCCTCAAATATACCATTTTACTTTCTCATTTAAGTCAATATAACATTTTCTTCCCAAATGAGATATCCATTTCCACAAAAATAATTTATTTACGAGTAAGTCTAAGTGTGAAGCAAAAGCTCTTCTCATTTTTGATCAAATTATTTTTTTATATTAAGAAATTCCAGGAGGCTGAGGCAGGAGAATTGCCTGAGCCCAGGAGGCGGAGGTTGCGGTGAGCCAAGATCGCGCCATTGCACTCCAGCCTGGGCAACAAGAGCGAAACTCTGACTCAACAAAAAAAAAAAAAAAAAAAAAAAAAGAAATTCAAGCTTATGGGCTTTGTTTCCAACTTAAGCAACTCACACTATCATACTGAAAAAACTATAGAAAAATGCAGTTTTCTTTAATAAATTCTTGATTGAACCATCCACAAAATGTACCAAAATGCTGCAGAAATAAAGCCTTGTTGTTAGACTACAGCAAAAATATAACTAGCAAGTCACTTCACAAAACATGACATTGGTTAACATTTTAAAAACAAAGTTTTATTTAGGAAATATAATTTTCTTAGTGGACTTCATTTTGGCTTTTGCCATCTCTTTGAAGCAAGGACAAAATGTTTATGAAATAGCAGATAGTTTTGTTATCCTAAACTGTACACTACTTTAAGGGAAATATGCCTGCCTTCTACCACGTATTTCGCTATTTCCCCTGGCCACATTGATGATGGCAGCATCAAGCACAGGTAATTTAATGCCTCCCATTATAAGAGCGTCCATAACTAAACTTTTTAATTAATATTTATTAAAGAAGAAAACAAGATATTATAAAAATAAATGGAGTTAGAGTCAAATAGTCTGTATTAACAGAATTCTCTTAAAATGTTAAGCATCGTGATAAAAGGGGAGGAAACAAAACCACCATATACTGAGTAAAATGGCCGTAAACTCCAGGACAGGCAGATTCAGCTCATGTTTTCGCCCACAGAGCCTTCAGGTGAGCCTGAAATGAAGTAATACCAAGAAGAATTTTGAAATTGTGTGTGTTTGAGTCTCCTTCTTTGAATAAATATTTTTAAAGTTCCCTATTGCTTTTAGAATAAATCACCTGGTAAGTCAAGTTATATTAATTACCAACTTTGTTGCTTCTTCTGGCTTAAACACTGAGAAAGAAATTTTGCCTATTTTCTATCAAAGACTGACAAAAATCTCTTGCAGAGCTCTTATCCTCAAGGTAGCAAAAAAACAAGTTTTAAAGATATTAATTGATTAATTGTCCTATTATTACATCACATATATATGATAAAGCCAGGATCAATAAATCCAGTGGATTTAAATGATTTCTCATGCTAATGCTAAATCACAGTTTTAACCTTGAGGCTGAACAGTTTTATAATCAAATCTTCTTATTACTCCCTTCTTCCTTAACTCATTGCCTAGATTTATTCTGATTTGTATAAGAATCTACTCAGCTGATTGTATTTTAAGCTCCTCAAAAGCATCTTACTCTTCGCTGTGGAAAAGAGCAAAATCTAAATGTTGTAAATGCAATCCCCCAAAGCAAAGGTATGGAAGGTAGGGCCTTTTGAGAGGCATTTAGGTGTTAGGTGGAGATGAGTGGATTCAGAAATCCCCCATAAAAAAACCTGTGAGAGTTGGTTGTCTTTTGCTCTTCTGCCTTCTATCAGGTGAAGGTGTTGTAGGAAAGCCTTTCCTAGATGGCAGCATCTTGATTTGGTATTCGGTTATGGCAGCACCACACAAAATAAGACAATCGTATCTTTTATTGCATGTCTTCATCTACTTGTGTTGCTATAAAAGAATAACTGAGGCTGGGTAATTCATAAAGAGGTTTACTTGGCTCATGATTTTGCAGGTTGCACAAGAAGCATGAAGCATCAACATCTATTTCTGATGAAGGACTCAAGCTGCTTCCCCTCGTGGTAGAAAGCAAAGGGGAGCCCACATGGAGAGATCACATGGTAAGAGAAGGGAAGGTAAAGAGAGAGGAAGCAGGTGCCATGTTATGTTTACTAACCAGCTCTTGCAGAAACGAATACAGTGAAGACTGACTCATCCCTCTTTCAATGCAGAGCATTAACCTATTCATAAGAGATCCACTCCCATGACCCAAACATGTCCCACTAGGTCTCACCTCTAATACTGGGCATCAAATTTCAACATGAGGTTTGGTGGGCCAAATATCCTCACTATAGCACTCCGTAAGGCTGTGGAGAAGGAAGCATCATTTAGTGGCCCTGGAACTCTATCCACTGTCTGGCTGAAAAGGTGCTGAGACAAATGGCTAACCCCCACATTCAGGTGGTAGATAGGGCTTTCCATGTAGACCACCATAGTGAAGTCTTTTGGGTGGTCAGAGAGATTACTCACCAAAGTGAATTAATATATTACTGGCTTCACCAGTGACAACCTTTAAAAACTAGAGAATTTCTCATAGAGGGCTAGATAAACCAGCCGTGATTAAGCTCTCTAGCATCAAAGACAACATTGATTCTAGAAGCACCATTAATACTGGATTTCTTCGTTTGCTTTTGTCTTGGTCCTAATTAAGCTCAAGTTTAACCATGTCCCTCTGTCTCCCTTCTAAACTTTGAACTGCTCTCCATAGTTTTCTAATAGCTCATTGCTCACTTGTCCCTGGTATCAGGGACATCACTTCTTTTTGTTGTTTTCCAATTAGCTGTGCTTCTATCACATGCTCTGTCCCTCCAAATTTGTCTTTTCTAAACCAGATGAATTTTTACTCATGTTTGAAAATATAGTTTCATTATCTTCTTTATGAATCCTTTCATAAATATCATACTATAAAAACATGATGTTTTTCCCATTTCTGTTCTTTTACTGCACTGGGCATGTATCTCTCCAAGAGAAACTGTCAAATTGAATCTGTTCTTATTGTGTTTTTTTTCATGTTCAGAAATTGGCTAGTGGATCAGTAAGTGGAAACTGATCATCAAGCAGGACTTAGAGACAGTTATAGTTGCCAACTATTCCAGCAGTAGAAACTAAACGGTGCTTTTACAAGATTTATTTGATCCCTTATAGATATTTGATAGGTTCTGATAAAGTTGGAAAATTCTTTCTTCTACGCCCCAATCACAACAGCCTTTTCTACCTCTCACCTTACCATTTTACACAGTTAGTTATAAGGCCAGTGATTGAAATCAGATGATGAATCTTGGTGGCCCTCAGAAGTGAAGTCCTGTAGAGATCTGTGCAAAGGGAAAAATTACTAGATGTTTTCTACCAAAGTGCTGCTGCGTAGAATTGGATCTAAGTATTTCATTGACTTCGTGGACATTTTATGTTTTAAGATTTCCCCATATTAATGTAATTACCTGCCTCAGAGTAGCCGATTAAAGGTATATTGTGTCCCTTTGAAGCTGAAGGCAAATTATAGCTGAGAGGCTGTTGAAATAGACAAGGAACAGAACATGACTGTTAAATATTACCCGCTTCTGATTGCAAAGAATTACTTTTACTTTTATCTCAATAATATTGTGTATAGGGCCTTAATTTGTGGAACTACAGCATTAAGGTTGTAGCAATACACTATGAGGTGCTATTTATCCTTTTCAAGTTTTAGAAAGGAACAAATTTGGCTTATAATTGTCACAACAGTAGTCATAATCACTATTTCTCTAAATAAGTCTTGTATAATGAGTTTCAAAATTGAAGGACCTGCTTTAATTTATATTGGGCTGTATTTATTATTTTAACCAAGGAGGCAAGTGCATAGGGTCCAATATTATGAAGTCAATTTATATACTAGAAACTTCATTTAATTTTATTACTCTTTGGGTGAGTGTGGATATGCTCACTACGGGCTATTTTAAGGCAATAAATGCTGTTATTATGAAGAAATTAGGCAAGATAATAGTTCCAATGGTTTAGATGAGGCTTATCTGTTTTGTGTTTGGTTGTTCCCCTAAGAATATAAAAAGTATCTTGTTTAAATTGATTGCAATTCTCAGGCATATTGGTAATTTGAATCCCAATATTGATTAAACCACAAAGTTTGGCCAAATAATCCATTTTAGCATATTTTAAAGACGATTCAAAATTTAGGCTATAGAGGAGAATCATATTATATAATTGTTCATTACATATATTAATCTCACCTGTGCAAACTATATTTTTATGATTTTTTTTTCTTAATGTTTTAGTTTGTGGAGAAACTAGTTTGCACCTGTATGGGTTGAGTATCCCTTATCTGAAATGTTTGTTTGCAAATCAGATTTTTTAAGATTATGGAATATTTGTATTATATCTACTGATTGAGCATCCCTAATCCAAAAAATTCCAAATATGGAATGCTCCAATGAGCATTTTCTTTTGAGTGCCACATGGCACAAAAAGATTTTACATTTTGGATTGTTGAATTAGAAATGCTCAGCTTAGTATGACATTCTGATTCTTCTTGAAGAAATCCAAACAACAGAGAACATAGAGATGCCCTCTAATAAATTTTGCAATCTGCTTTGCAGATTTGGACACATATGTTAAGCAACTAATGGCATTTACAAGCCAACAGTTAGTGAGTTATTACAAAGTAAATACATCAGAAATCCACTCACTTTTATAATGCTCTCTTTAAGATTATATTTTATTGTCTTGTTATTCTATTTACTAAAGTTGTAAAGATGTTAAAGAAGTGTTATGAAAATAAACTGTATCAGAGGCACGTGTGTTTCTCAATAATGATAATTTTATTGCTTTTCTTATTTTGTTAGTACAGCATGTGATTGTTAGAATCAAGCTCTGATAATTAAAATCAAATTATAGCATTCTTCAACTCAGGCTACATCTCACTTACAGGTACAGAGATTTGTGAAAAATGGTTAAGATTTAACCACACTAAGTGACACCTTGGGATGTAATGGTTTTTGTTACTATAAGATTCCAACAATTAACTAGGAGTCAACTCCTGGTTATCAACAGATATTCATGGACTCATAAGCAAAATAATGAAGGGACAGTTACTATAAGTATTAGTGCATATTAGAGTATAGTTACCAAGGCAGGAGTATGGAGCTTGAGGATTTTAGTGAAGAGTAGAATGCCTTTATAATTTAGAATTATACATCTCAAAATCTCATTAGCCATCAGATTATCCAGTGTAACAAAATTTACCAAAGGAGGAAATGGGAGGGAACAATTAACCTATTCTTTTCAGAGCAGAAATGTCAGAATTTGTAATTTTCCCATAATAGATTACAGTATTCTTATCCAATGTTTTCCCCAGTGATACTGTGCTGTCTTCTTAGGGGGCCATAGGTGGTATTATTTTCCTGAGCTCCTCAAAAATAGGAGGATTCAAAATAACTATAACAAGATCTAGGGCTGATTTAGAGGCTCTACTTTTTAACTAAAAAGGAACTAGAGATGGATCAATTATCCAAAGAATCCCAGATAACTCATTAAGGATACTAATGAATCTCTGAGTCCCTTTGTCTTTACATGAAAACCTGTCAAAATTCTGGAATTCTAAACACTGAAATTCTAAAATTAAGAGTCCAACTGTCCACTTATGAGTTCTAAAATAGTGGCGTATGAAGCCCTGAAAAATCTACTACCTGATTAAAAATCTGAAAGTATTGATAAATATTCTCAAAATCAACTTTTCCAGGATTCTGAAAATGAATGGATGCTTGCAAGAATAAGTAATATTTATTCAAGAAATAATGCTGAATTAAATTATAAACATCACATTTGTTGTGCTCTATCTTGACTTAAACCCATCTCCTTCTCTCCATCTCTGCAGAAGCCATAAGAGCAGCATCCTTACAACAAGGGAAGTTGTAAAAAAACACTGCCTCTCAGCCACTGAGGGGATTATATCACAACTGGAATTTTTAAAAAAGCCCCATTCCCAAAGTATTTTCACTATGTGACTGTTATTGATAGCTACTTGAAAAAGATACATTCAGAAGACTTATCATTATTTGGCCCTTACTAAGAATTTACTCAGGGTAAAAAGTTTAACACCCAGGAATTTGAAAACAACAACCAAAAAGGAAATGATTTAATATCATGCATGCCTGAGTTGGGAGAAACAATAGGATTGCCAAAAAAATTAAACATCTTGGAAGTCAGATGTCTACAAAAGTTTGTAAAAAGCTTCAACATATTCCTTGGAATCTTGTGGGCCACATATATATGCTGGGATATGCATATGCATAGAAAAATCTTAAAAAAAAACACAATCTTTTTTATTTATTATGCTTTAAGTTCTGGGGTAAATGTGCAGATCATGCAGGATTGTTACACAGGTATACACATGCCATGGTGGTTTGCTGCCTCCTTCCCCATCACCTACATTAGGTATTTCTCCTAATGTTATCCCTCCCCAATGCCTTCTTCCCCTACTATCCCTCCCCTAACCCCCACCAACAGAACCCAGTGTGTGATGTTCCCCTCCCTGTGTCCGTGTGTTCTCATTGTTCAACACCCACTTATGAGTGAGAACATGCAGTATTTGGTTTTCTGTTCTTGTGTCAGTTTGCTGAAAATGAAGGTTTCCAGCTTCATCCATGTCCCTGCAAAAAAAGATAAACTCATCCTTTTTGATGGTTGTACAATATTCCATGGTGTACATGTGCCACATTTTCTTTATCCAGTCTATCATTGATCAGCATTTGGGTTGGTTCAAAGTCTTTGCTAGTGTAAACAGTGCCTCAATGAACATATGTGTGCAGGTGTCTTTACCTAGGAATACAACAAACAAGGGACCTGAAGGACCTCTTCCAGGAGAACTACAAACCAATGCTCAAGGAAATAAGAGAGGACACAAATGGTTGGAAAAACATTCCATGCTCATATTTAGGAAGAATCCATATTGTGAAAATGGTCATACTGCCGAAAGTAACTTGTCGATTCAATGCTATCCCCATCAAGTTACCATTGACCTTCTTCACAGAACTGGAAGAAAATACCTTAAACTTCATATGGAGCCAAAAAAGATCCTAAATAGCCATGACAATCCTAAGCAAAAAGAACGAACTGGAGGCATCACACTATCTGACTTCAAACTACCCTACAAGGATACAGTAATCAAAACAGCATGGTACTGGTACCAAAACAGAGATATAGACCACTGCAAAAGAACAGAGGCCTCAGAGGCAATGCCACACATCTACAACCATCTGATCTTTAACAAACTTGACAAAAACAAGCAACGAGGAAAGGATTCCCTGTTTAACAAATGGTGTTGGGAAAACTGGCTAGCCAAGTGCAGAAAGCTGAAACTGGACCCCTTCATATACCTTATACAAAAATTAACTCCAAATGGATTAAAGATTTAAACATAAGACCTAACACCATAAAGCCTCTAGAAGAAAACCTAGGCAAAACCATTCAGGACATAGGCATAGGCAAGGACTTCATGACTAAAACACCAAAAGCATTGGCAACAAAAGCCAAAATAGACAATGGAATCTAATTAAACTCCAGAGTTTCTGTAGAGCAAAAGAAACAATCATTAGAGTGAACTGGCAACCAACAGAATGGGAAAAAAATTTTGCAGTCTACTCAGCTGACAAAGGGCTAATATCCAGAATCTACAAAGAACTAAAACAGATTTACAAGAAAAAACAAACACACCCATTCAAAAGTGGGCAAAGGATATGAACAGACACTTTTCAAAAGAAGACATGTATGAGGCCAATAAACATATGAAAAAATGCTCATCATCACCAGTTATTAGAGAAATTCAAATCAAAACCACATTGAGGTACCACATCACACCAATTAGAATGGCAATCATTAAAAAGCTGGAGACAACTGGTGCTGGAGAGGATGTGGAGAAATAGGAACACTTTTACACTGTTGGTGGGAGTGCAAATTATTTCAACCATGTGGGAGGCAGTGTGGCAATTCCTAAAACTTTTCTAGCAGCCCACTGTTGAAGCTTTACTGACTATATAATCAACCATATATTGCATGTTTTACATATGTATACAAATACATATACTGCATTTTTATAATAAAGGAAGCTAGAGAAAAGAAAATGTTATTAAAATCTATTCAATAAATGGATGTGGATCACCATAAAGGATCACATTGAATAGGTTGAAGAAAACGAGGAAGAAAAGGGATTGGTCTTACTGTGTCAGAAATGTCAGAAGTAGAAGAAAATCTTTGTGTAAGTGAACCTGTGTGGTTCAAACTCGTGTGTGCATGTGTGTGTATAACACACACACCCATGGAAGTTTATTGCTCTCCTGTTAAACTATTTTAATATTTCCTAAGGAAATTATTTGCACATTTCATCTCAAGCCATAAACAACTTTTTTGTTGTTCATATGACAGTTTATTTTAGCTGTGATATTTTTACAATTCCTCTTTTAAGGAAATTTTACTCCTGAGAGATCCAATGATTTTCCCAGGGCCAAATATTTATTTGTGAAGTACTTCTACCTATCATCTTCTTAATTATTACATTTAAATTCAATGTCTAATTTGGTTACTACAGGCTAAATCCTACCTGATCCTTTTTCAAAGTCATCTGTTTGGCTCTCTTGAAAACAACAGGGGTTATAGATGAGCGACTATGACTAATACCCAAGTGACGCCTTCAGATTTTGTCTAAGGGAATTAGACGAAATTAGACGAATTAGATGAAAGCATTGTTGATATTTGAGAGAAGCAGCTAAATGATTCCACTAACTAGGAAATTAATAACAATGATAAACAAACAAAATCTCCAAATCCTTCAGAGATTTCTAAACTCACTTTTGAGGTTACTTAAATTAGTAACGGTGTTATTTTCCAAGTAAAGAGAAAGTCTAACTATAAGAATGTGTGCCTTTCATCTTGTGCATAAATTCTGTTATTTTATTTTCCAACTCTTCTTTTAGATTCAGAGTCCATGTACAAGTTTGTTAACTGGGTATATTGCACAATGCTAACGTTTGGAGTTTGAATCATCCTGTTGCCCAAGTACTAAGCATAGTATCCAATAGTTACTTTTTCAACCCTTACCCCCTCCCTACCTACTCCCTCTAGTAGTCCCCGGTGTCTACTGTTGCCATCTTTATCTCCATGAGTACCCAATGTTTAACTCTCTCTTGTAAGGGAGAACATGTGGTATTTGTTTTTCTGTTCCTGTGTTAATTTGCTTAAGATAATGGCTGTCAGGTCCATCCATGGATAAACAACTATTTTTGCACAAGAGTTCTTTTTTCTCAGCAGGAACAGGGAAAAAAGCAGTATATTTTTAATTACAAAAACATGCAAACTATCATTTAGACTTCCAAGACAGGCATACTGTTATGATATCACGAGATAAAGAAAAATATGAAGAAAAATACTCCCTTTCTTTTTTAAGTAATTATAAGATCTATAATGGAGATTGATGATGAAACTTATCAGGTTATACTTTTAAATTGCCAGATTAAAAACGGTTATGGAATACTTTTAAAATCTAGATGTATTTGGAACTCATTTGAGCAGCCCATTTTCATCATAATAGGATTTCAAAAGTGAGCACAGGGGAAGAAAGGACCCATTACAGAGAGGTCACCTGATCCAGCCCTAATGACAATACTGTATTGTTCCCTTTAGCACTGTCTGGAGGGCTTTGTCCAATTTCATCTGAAACATGCACACATTTCACCTTCCTCATTATTTTTAGCTTGAATACCTATTTTCTAATGGTAGTAATGAGTAGTCTGCTAACATATTCATCTTCCTCTAAAGATGAAAATAGCAGTCTTTCCATACGTGAGGCAAAGAGCAAAACTGGCTCACAGTTTCCAGGTGATAAATGAGTAGCTGAAGTTGTTCAACTATTTTTGAGTAGAACTCAACTCCCTGAGACAAGCATTAGTTTAAGGGAATGAAGAAAAGAAAGAGGAGATTCTGGAAGCTGGATAGCATGTTGTTGGAGCTATTTCAGACAGCACTGAGGACACCCTGGAACCAGGGGCACCTGCATCTCTCCTCTGGTTTTCAGATGTGGGAAACATGGAGAAAACTACCTTTACTTGAGAGACTGAACTAATATTTGTTATGTTTCAATGTTTGAAACCATTGCTTCAAAATGTGATATCAGCTAGTGCTAGGATTCACTATTATAAATTAATTCCAAAATTTCCAGTCTTCTTCATTAGTAATTATATCATGGAGATATCAAAGCCTAGAAATACCATAGAAAAATATAAATCCCAACACAAGGTCTTCTTCATAAAGACCAGCTATCCATAAGGCATCTGTTGTAGTTACTATTTTTTATCATTTGATGGTTTCTTCTGCAGCCTCCCAAGAAGAGCCTCTTGGCTCTTCAGACACCTTTTGATTTCACACTACAATTTTATCACTACTCAAGTGAGCACTACCATCTGCCAAGGTGATGGATCCCTGCTAACCACAGCACTGCAGTAGACACAGGAAGAAGCAAAGGACAGAAAGGAGAGAAGAAAGATCTGGACAAGGCACAGCCATTACTGAGTCTTCCTTTAGGAGTATTTTTAGGTAACATCTTTCATAGGAAGGACTTCTTGCATTTATAATCTGAGGATAAACAACTTGGATAAGTCAAACCCTGCATGAATCAATGTTAAAGATCAGGGAATAGAAATATTGGAAATATATGAATAGCATATATGATGGACCAAATTGAATGCATCCACACACAAAAAAAATAAGACATTTTTAAGGACATGAAGTTGTTGTCTAGCATTAGACTAGTGAGACCTGATAGTCATTGTGAATTCAACATCAAATGTAACAAAAAATCATTCTGTACCCCATAAACATATACAATTACTGTGTGTTAGTCATGAAGAACTTTTTGCTCCTTAGTTCAGCTAAAAATGGATTCTCGTTAAACAACCAGGAAAGATTAGGCACATGGACACATTGAAAGTTGAGGAAAGCAGAATTTATTAAAAGAAAGTTCTCAGTGAAAATACTGCTAATAGGTTCCCACCTCACAGACTGAATACCAGGGCACCACGCAAGAGCTGAAGAGGCCAGCTCCTACCCATTCTCCCAGGGTGCAGGTGGCCCCTAGTCGGTCAGGTGGGCCCCTAGTCCTTTGTGGGCATGTGCAGACAAGACCCTAGGCAGGTTCCCTCACCTGCACAAAAGCCTCTGAAGTAAACACTTGTGGAGTGAGTGAGATATTCTCTGGGGACCCTCCCTCATCTGCCTCCTGCAACTATCACTAGTGTTACCCCAAAAACGAAATAAAACTTTAAAAAAGCTAAATTCTCATTATGCCTTTTAACCTAAAGGCTATTGTATCTGGCAACATACCAGATATATACTTCTCGTAGAATATGAAAAGTGTTATTCTTATCAGGGATTGTGTCAGTCACATTTGTATCACTCAACCTAACACAGTGCTTAGCACCCGAGCAGCACTCACAAAACTTAGTGAAGTGCATTATATTCTAAATATTAAATAAATCACACACATACACACATATTAAAAGCTATCAAAGACCAATTCTTCTTTTCAGTAAGATTATCATACATAATAAGATGTAGTAGAAATGTTTACTCATAACTGTCTTCATTCTCTTCTGCTTACAGTTACTTGGAAAACAATATTTGTACCATAATGCCCATTGAACTCAAGCGAGAAAAATATTAAGAGTGGAAGATTGAAAAGTGAAATGATTTGAGTCAAAGGAGAGGGGAAAATGGGACTTTAATGAATGTAAATACGTTAGGGTTTAGGTTTGTATTCTAGAAGCAAGCCAGACAGTTTCTGATTGTGCCTATTTATTACAAAAAGAGCTCTAAAACATGCTTAAGGCACTAAATGTCTTTTGAAATACAACAAGAAAGAAAAAGATACTATGTGTGGCTGGAACAACCACTCAGATAAATAAGACTTGAGACTTCCAGGAGACATGTTCCGGTAACAGAAGATGTTCCTTCAACTGCTTCTATGGGAGTTAATTTGGAGGCGGAGGGAGAAATGAGTAGCCTGAAAAGAGGAATAGGAAGGAGACAGGATAAATAGGGGAATATAAATAGCAGAGAAAGCAAAGTAGGCACTTTGGGGCACTACCCTTGATACATATCAATTCTGACTATTTCTGTGTCATCTACCAGTCCAAGATTCAGATTCCTGGGAAAGAATCGGATTTCAGATTTGGTCTGGGGATTACAGGGAGCCCCGGCTCACAATCTCACCAAGACTCAGAGTATAAGAGAGCTGTTCCTCAAAGGAAATTTTCAAAACTTGTTAGCAATAGCTGCAGGAAACGATGCTGTACAAAGTAAGTATCAGATGTTCATTACACATAGTTGCAGCACGAAACTACTACTACTGACTACTTAATAATGTCCACATATATAATGCACTTTGTGGTAGGTTCTGTCTTCATTCTTACTGATATTAACTCATTTAACCCTCACAACAACTTGCTTTATTCCTGTTTTGCAGGTAAAGACACATATATTTAAAGAGAAAGAACTGATTCAAAGTTACACAGCTATGTAGTGGCAGAAATAAAATTTGCTTCCAGGATTCCTGGCTCCAGGATC
>NW_022436953.1:12266452-12288593 GCF_009761245.1 Sapajus apella
ATGTGTGTGTACTATATATATATATATATATATACCTATTTAAATATAGTATATACACCTATGGTATATATACCATATGTATATAGGTATATATATATATATATATATACACACACACACACACTATATATATATACACACACTATATATATACCTATATACACACACATATATACATATAATCTCATATATATATAACTTCATTTAATTTTACATTGTCAGAGATTACATATTAAATAAATCATATAGGTGAAGGAAATGAGGTTCAGACAACTAAATAGCAGGCTCAAGGTCATTATTTATTAGGAAAATGCTGACCAAAATGAGATACAATCTTATACCCACTAGCATGACTAAAATTAAAAAGACAGACAACATCAATACTGTTGAGGATGTGGATGACTATGCTTTCAAAGTAACAAAGATTTTTTATAAGGTTAAATACATATTTGCCCTAAGACCTTTCATCTGCACTCCTTAATATTTACTTAAGAGATGTAAAATCATATTTTCACAAAAAACTGTAAAATAATATGGAAGTTTTATTTATGGTATTCAAAACTTGTAATAAATGTAAATCAACAAGAAAATTATTAAATACATTGTAGTATATTTATGAAATTTTATGCAACAGCTAAAAAATCAAACAAGTGACAATTCTACAACAAAGGTGAACTCAGAAAACATTATTTTTGAAAAAAAATGATGTACACTTTTTAACTGCATTTCATTAATTAGAAAAAATGTATATAAAATTATAGGAAATCAGAACAGTGGTTGTCTATGGCATGGGATTTCCCTTGGTGTGTTAACTAGAAAGGGAACTAAGGGAACTTCCTAGGGTGATGCAAATGTTCTATATTTTGATTGAGTAGAGATTACATGTACATGCAATTTGTCAACTCATTGAACTGTACAATTCCTTTTTGTACAGTTCACTGTTTATATATTTTTCCTCAATTAAAACAATGCTAGTGTGTTAGTTTCAATTAGCATAACAGCTGGTGCATTTTGCTCAATAATGATCAGTTATTGTTATTCTTACCTAACTCTTGGTATGGGATGGGGAGAGAAGATATATTAAAGATGAAAGTAATTCCTCAAATGGGCCAAGAATATAACTAGAAAAGCAAACCAAATCTCTAGTATTCATGAACTACAAGTTGAATCATCCCCATATACAGTAATTTTTTTTTAATTGTAATTTAGGTTCTGGGGTACATGTGCAGATCATGCAAGATTGTTGCATAGGTACATACATGGCAAGGTGGTTTTCTGCCTTCATACCCCCATCACCTATATCTGGTATCTCTGCCCTCATTATCCTTCCCCACCCTCCCCACCCCTGCTGTCCCTCCCCTAGCCCCCCACTACTGACTGCAGTGTGTGGTGCTCCCCTCCCTGTGTCCACATGTTCTAATTGTTCAACACCTGTGTATGAGTGAGAACATATGGTGTTTGTTTTTCTGTTCTTGTGTCAGTTTGCTGAAAATGATGATATCCAGATTCATCCATGTCCCTGCAAAGGACACGAACTCATTGCTTTTTATGGCTGCATAGTGTTCCATGGTGTATATGTGCCACATTTTCTTTATCCAGTCTATCGATGATGGACATTTGGGTTGGTTCCAGGTCTTTGCTACTATAAACAGTGCCACTATGAACATACGTGTACATGTGTCTTTATAATAGAACAATTTATAATTCTTTGACTATATACTCAGTAATGGGATTGCTGGGTCAGATGGTATTTCTATTTCTAGGTCCTTGAGGAATCACCACATTGTCTTCCACAATGATTGAACTAGTTTACACTCCCACCAACAGTGTAAAAGTGTTCCTATTTCTCCACATCCTCTCCAGCATCTTTTGTCTCCAGATTTTTTAATGATCGTCATTCTAACTGGTGTGAGATGGTATCTCAATGTGGTTTTGATTTGCATTTCTCAAATGAACAGTGATGATGAACATTTTTTCATATGTTTGTTTGCCTCATTGATGTCTTCTTTTGTAAAGTGTCTGTTCATATCTTTTGCTCACTTTTGAATGGATTTGTTTGTTTTTTTTCCTGTAAATCTGTTTTAGTTCTTGGTAGATTCTGGATATTAGCCCTTTGTCAGATGGGTAGACTGCAAAAAATTTTTCCCATTCTGTTGGCTGCCAGTTCACTCTAATGATTGCTTCCTTTGCTGTATAGAAGCTCTGGAGTTTGATTAGATCCCATTTGTCTATTTTGGCATACATCCATTAAAACAAAGATGTTATCCTTTTCATTTGAAAATAAAATATTTCTCTCAATTTGGCACTTTTATTCAATAAAAAGCATTTTCAATATTAATATAAATTTTTACTTCTAATTTCATTTGTTAGGTAGTTCTTGTTTCCTGAAAAGCATGGTTACTCTCATGCCATTTCTATATTAAAAATATAATAAATTCCATTAAATCAGACAACATTATCTGTTAAGGATATTAATATAATATTTATTTGTAAGAAGCAGTTTTTGGACTCTGTTACTTTTTTTTTTTCACAAGTGTGCTACAACTTTAGAAAATGTCCCTAAGGCCTATGCTTATAAATGCAAGAAATAAAGAAAGAGTAAGGAGGGGGAGAGGGAAGGAAGGAGAGAGGGGAAGGAAAGAATGTGTAAAGATGGAGAGAGGAATGAAGGGAGAAAGAAAAGAAGACAGTAAAATGAAAACAGCGCCGCTTACCTATGCAAAACTATAAATTACTGAACTAATAAATGAAGTAAAAGATATCCTGGCCTGAAAAAGGCCAGATGGAATTTATTATAAATAATTCAAACAATATAAAAAGTGCTAAAGATAAATGCAATGAAAGAATTTCATGGAGCATGTCAAAAGAAAGTATGATGACGTCATCAAGGAAACATTCACTTCAAGGAATACAGTATTTCCTTGACTCAAGCTAAAATCTGGAATTAGGAATCCAGTTTGAGTCAGGATTGTATGGGAAAAAAAAAACTGGCTGAGAATTTGTGTGGAAAAAAATCTGGCCTAGAATTTTTGTACATTGAAAATTCCTTTAAATCATCTCAAAGCTATAAATGACATATGTGTAAACAGCATGTCCCACATGTCCCAATGTAGTTCATATAATGAAAGTGTCAGCTAACAGCATAGCTTCCTCCTAAGTCCAGACGCAGAGTTTTACTCAATGGTAACGGAAATGACGGAATAGAGATAATGCTTTCACAGCATGGCCCAGCACCAGCACTTTAGAGAGAAGCAAGCCAGTCAAATATCAAGGCAGGTAGCTCTGCATCTACAGCCCTGTCATATGTTAGAGGTCACACATGGGGACCTCATGCCTAAGAATCTGCCCTTAAAGGATAACCTTAAAGATGCCCCAGTGACATTTATAACTTTGAATTTGCCAAAATTTACCAAAGTGACATGACCAAAACTCCAGTTCACCCTTTACTATACAGCACCTCAAGTACTTGAGATATGAGAATTCCTCAGAAGAGTTTGGCAACCTATCTACCTTGCTAACACCATACACCTACAACCAAGATTGTAGTAGGTGGACCATCAGGGTAATTACCTACATGTCGCTCTGTGGCTTCCCTTCTTTTACTTCAAATGCAATAGCAAGACAATTCCAAAATACATGTGGGGAAAGATCCTGAAAGAGAAGCAGTGACAAATTTCAAGCACCGGCATGAAGCCAGACCTCAGAGGTGAGCAAGATTTTGTGAGAAAACTCCATGAAGTCAAGCTAGAGAAGAGGTTTACCATTAAGGGGGTGGGGGGCAGACAAAGTGCAATTGGACTGAAGCTCTGTGCAGTGGGCTGCTCTGTGCTCAACTGATGGTAGAGAAGACAGAGGCTTCAGGAATCTAGCAGGCTCCTGTACTAAAGTCAGCCTTAAGCCCCTGCACTCTGTGAATAATTCTAAGGAAGAGAATGCTACTTTCATCAAGCCAAAGGACAATGTTTCTATCCATGGTTGTGATAATGGAGTGAAGAATTTGAATGCTGACATGGGAAAACTCTAAGATATGATGCTCTGTGTATTCTCTCACAGCCTGGAAAAAATAAAGATAAGAAGCTTAATGAAGCCACACATGAGTTTTGGAATAAAACAGGGATGCAAATTCCAAAAAGATATTCTGCAGAGGTTCAGCTGGAATGTTGTGAATTCAAACATAAAATAGACTGACTAAGGCTGGCAGAAATTGTGTAGAAAAACAAACCATACCTCATTAATTCAATTAATGACAGTTCGAAAAAATATTTTTAATTGGAAAAATTATTCCCTGAATGAATTTTATATATCATATTTTTGTTACATTTTGATACAGTTTAATAGTGCTATATAGATGTAAATACAGAAATCATTGGTAGTAAAGTATTAAGAAAAACTCAGTTCCTAGAGATATTCTACTACTTTAGAACCGTTTATTCTTATGTTCATAAGACAGCAGATGGTATTACCCAACAAGGTTCTTTTACCAGTAATAAAGTAAGTAAACCAACTATGAACAGTAAGTAAGGAATGAAGCACAGTGACATTTCTGCTTAATAACCACTTAAATTTTTAAAAAGTCACCCTGAATACAACCTGACCATAACCACTGTGAATATTTTGAACATTCTTTCAGACATTATTCTGAAACTGTATGTATCTATAAAATGTACATGTGCAATTTCAGACACAGAGAATATACAACTGCACATGCTGTAAGGTGGTCTGGTCATTTTTAATTAATAATACATTATGGACATATTTCAAAGTTATTACATGAACTTACATGTCTTTAGTTTTAATGGCTGTATAATCTGGCAATGATTATCTGAACTTAACTTTCCTTTACAAAGCTCCTACTCAGGAAATTCCGGGTTGTTCTCAGTTTTCTGCTATTGTGAAGTATAATAAATGGAATATCCTTTTATATATGGTATTATACATTTAGTTATTCCCTTGGAACAAAGATTAATCAGCTTTTGCACAAAGTGAAAAATCTGTTGCTGGAAAATCACTGGACTGTGAATCAGGAAACGTAAAGTCTAGAGCTAGTTTTCACTTCTTTCACTTTCTCTTTTCTGTCTCAGTATGCATGAAAGAAAATAAGAGACTAAGAAAGATCTCTAAGACTCTTCTAAGCTTTAAACTTTAACTCAACAAGTGAAAACATTCTTAGAAAGTGATACATTAAAAATCATTGTTATTTTATTAACTATTTGTATGAAATTATAAATTTTTTCTCCATTCATTTAATCAAATACTTAATTTGTTTATTTATTCCCTCATAGCCTCAGTATGTTTGTCTAAATGATGGGTGGAAGTCAGAATATGTATTTTGTAGTTATTTGGATGTGAAAACCCTAGTACAGGATATAGCATGTAAACCACAAACTAATTCCAATCTTAGACTTTGTCAGGATTTTAGTAACATGACAAATGTTTTAATACATAAAAATAAACATTTTCTATTTATGTCATAAACAACACTACAGGGGTATTAAACAATGTATAGACCTTTTGAAGGTAGTTGAAGTCTGAAAATGATTTGAGTGGTGATCTCAATTATTTTCATAGGCTCTTGATGACGAGGTACAAATGGTTGGGATTTTTCTTACCTTCATTTTACAGATGAGAAAACTAAGGAAGAGGAATGAAGAAACTTGTCCAAGATTGTGCAGCAAGCCAATGTCAGAGACCCTTGGTTGAACTCAACTTTGGGGTTCCTGATCCAGGACATTAGCTGCCAGCATCAAGCATTGGAGAAATCATATATATATAGTTTTATATATATATATAATTATATATATATATAATTGCATTTTAGGTTTTGGGTTACATGTGAAGAACATGCAAGATTGTTGCATAGGTACATATGTGGCAATGTGGCTTGCTGCCTTCCTCCCCATCACCAATATCTGGCATTTCTTCCCATTTTATCCCTCCCCAGCTCCCCACCCACAACTGTCCCTCCCCTAGTTCCCCCCAACAGACCTCAGTGTGTGATGCTTCCCTCCTCCCTGTGTCCATGTGTTCTCATTGTTCAACACCTGCCTTTGAGTGAGAACATGCGGTGTTTGATTTTCTGTTCTTGTGTGAGTTTGCTGAGAATGATGGTTTCCAGGTTCATCCATGTCCCTACAAAGGATATGAACTCATCATTTTTTATGGCTGCATAGTATTCCATGGTGTATATGTGCCACATTTTCCCTATCTAGTCTATCATCGATGGGCATTTGAGTTGGTTCCAAGTCTTTGCTATTGTAAATAGTGCTGCAATGAACATTTGTGTGCTGTGTTCTTATAATAGAACAATTTATAATCCCAGTAATGGGACTGCTGAGTCATCAGAGAAATCTTAATATCAGTGACATCTACTTGCTGTAGTAGAGGCACAGGTTATTATATCGTCACATGACATACTATCTTATAAAATTTCCAAGCTGTTTCTTTTTTTTTTTTTAATGTTAATACATAGTGTTGGTCATGGAGCACAGGAATAGACCTTTTATAATACATTAAAAGCCTAAAAATATCACACCATTTATCTTAATATTTGTATAAATCAGAATCAATATTGTGTAAAGATTACAAATACAATAAATATTTATGAATATAGAATGCTTAGAATAGAGGAAAAACCTCAAGACCCACAGGGCATTGTGGATTACAGTATTTCAAAATGAAGCTATGATATACAATCATAAAAATCAAGATCTAGTCTGGGCGTGGTGGTTCGTGCCTGTAATCTCAGCACTTTGGGAGGCTGAGGCAGGTGGATTGCCTGAGGTCAGGAGTTCAAGACCAACCTGGCCAACATGGTGAAACCCTGTCAATACTAAAAATACAAAAATTAGCCAGGCATGATGACACATGCCTATAATCTCAGCTACTTGGGAGGCTGAGCAAGGAGAATCACTTGAACATGGGAGACAGAGGTTGCAATGAGCCGAGATTGCACCACTGCACTCCAGCCTGGGCCACCAGAGAGAGATTCCATCTAAAAGAAAATAATAATAAGATCTAGAATAATATTTAATAACATAAAAGTATTTGTGCAATATTAAGAGAGAAACCAACTTACAAAAGAGTGGGCATTGTGGAATATCAATTTTATAAAATGTAGCTCTAGATATAGCACATAGGCATATTCCTAGAACAAAAATGAAGAGTCTACAGAGAAAAAATTATTATTGAGGATTTCCTTCATACAGATGTGATATCACATATATATGACATATATCACATATATGTTATGACTCAATTTTTTTTCTTTTCTGTATTTTCCATATTTTTATTTTAAATTATTGATTCTGATTATAGTCAGTAAAAAAGATGTGCACATATTGCAAATCCTATTTTCCTTAATGGGGATAATTATTGGTATCTTAAATCCACTTGGAAATTAACTACCACTTAGCTAATTTCTTCATGTCAGTATCCAAATTCAAGACATGTTTTTCTAACAGAGAATCACACTATAAGTTGCTTATCTTGGCAATTTTTCTAGACACAGGTCCTAAAATAAAAATGGCTGCTCCCTCACAGATCTCCTTCTGTGTAGCAATGGCATTAGGCTGAATTGTTGAACAAGAGCAATTCCTGAAGCGTAATTTATGTACCACAGTCAGTGAGGATTTCCATAGGTCTTCAATGCCCCAAAAGCTCCCTAGCCTCTGTGCTCAGTACAACTAATCCAAAAGCTTCCCTTTGTGATTTCATCTTTATTTCCTGCATTAAATATGCCCACTCTCTACCCCAGACTAACCTGAAAGTGAAGCTAACAGAATTTCAGGTCATAGCACTTCTAACTATGGTTTGTCACATTTCTTATGTATTTTTTTAATCACTATTAATATCATCATCTGGAATAAGGGTCCCATAGAGAAGAGTGGAGATGCTTATAGTTCAATATCAATGTGTTCTTCAAATATACATGGTTAGACTTCCACTGGGTTTTGTGGCCCTAAGAATGCAATTTTTCTGCAGTATTATTTTGTCTGTTTCCTGTTTGCTGACAAGCATTTAATGAACTATATAATTGTTCTTAAATACAATACCTCAATTTATTTTTTATTAATTAACCAGGGGATTTGCCCCTCCACCATACAAATTCTCTTACTGACCAAAATCTTCCATTTAATAATTTTCTTTAAGGAAGAGCAGAGTTCTTAGTCACTCTCTCTACATTCAATTCACACCTCCGTACTGATTTTACCTTCTCTTTCTGTTGTATAAAACAACAGAGCAACTAAGAACTTGCTGAAATATAATTCTCTTGGCAGCCATCTTCACATTATTACCCCAAATAAGTTCCATCACTTCTCATCAAAATTATCACAACTACTTCAACTACTCCTCAGCTATTAGCAGAACTTTTGGGAGGTGTTATAGCTTGACACATCTTGAAGAATTTTAAGTTTAGTGAAAACTCAAAATGACCAGCCTAATGAGAAACCTAGAAACCTTTTGATAAAGTATTTCATTAGAGAGTCAAAGTATTTTTAGGAAAAAAAAGATCTAGCAAAGACAAAGCAATAGTATCAGTAGCTGAAGACTTACAGGATGATCGTTTGAGTCAAAATGAAATATTAAATCAATTAATTCAACTATTCTGCCACACAAAAAATAGATCTTCTCCATGCACTTGGCAAACCTGAGACAATAATAGAGTAAAACAAATATTGATTTCCTCTAAGAAGAAATTGTTTCAAACTCAGACATTTTTAAAAAGTAGATCTATATTACCCCATCCTTAAAAAACTTTCCATCAAAGGCAGGAAATATATCTGTCGGCAAGGGTATAGTAGAGATTATTAGATGGGATGGGTTCTTGAATTTCATGACTTCTATGACCCACCTAAAACTAAGAAATTTTCAGTGAAAAGATTCTCTCTCATGCATACTTTCCAAAAACCAAAGTATTTGAGAGCTAAATAGAAGATAATCAATAAAAGACCAACCTTTTGTATTTCTGCAGACAAGAGTGCCCTCAGAGAGTGCAGGGCATATTTAACCTGCATCTACATTAGAAATCCTATATCCTATATCCAGGAGATACTGTAGAATAACGTATAGAGGACTAGATTAGGAACCAGGAGGCCGAATTCATTGTTCGCTGAATGATATTATAATAAACTACTTCTCTGAACTTCAGTCTCTTCAACATGGTTCTGAGGATAATAGTATCTGACTGGCTTTCTTCCAAGAATCGTGATTAAGTACTTTCAAAGCCATAAAATAGAACAAAAATTCAAAAGGTTGTAATGACTTTTCTGAAAACTGAGTTGAAGGGGTATTTGATTTGGGACTACTACTAAATACATATTCAAAGACCACTATCTCCCAAAAAGCGACATTATCAGTTTGTATTCCAGATAATGGATGCGGCTTATAAAATCACAACATGTTTGACTCACAGTCCACAGAACCTTCCACTGACATGACACAATTGTTTTTACAAAATGAATAATCGATAAAAAAGGCCGACTTTCATTAGCACCAACGATATGTTGTTGTTTGCACCCTGAAGTTTCCTTTACAACATCTGTAAAAATAATAAACCAATTATAAAACCATCTGGAACAAAATATTTTTTAAACCTCTCCCTGAATAATTGGCACTATAATAGATGACATGTCAGAACAAAACAATATTAACAAAACTATTCTCATTAAAGAAAGAAGGAAGGGAATTTGTATGAAGGAATTCATAATTGCTTGTAATCAAAGTGGGGTTACATGTTGATGCACATCTAAGATAGGCTGAGCAGCCATCATTATGCATATTTGAGACACAAACTGAGATTCTCATTTGGTGCATTACTAGTGACCTTGGGCAAGACAGTCACTCCTATAGGACACCATCCTCTTCAATAGAAACATGAATTTTTAACTATCAGCCCATACCACAGAACCACAAAATAAATGGAAAAATTCAAGAAAATGTTAGTCTCAAGGCTTCACCCAACCTATTCATCTAGTTTGAGAAAATAAAAGAATTTCAAAACCTACCACTTACAGTCTGTTACTGATACTCCAATGGTATCTTCTAGCCATCTTCTCTACTTTGTATCAATAGGAAGATAATAAAATATGGTGACTAAGAATAAAAACCCTTGTGTTATAAATCTGAAAATTGCTGTATGATCTCGATCTTTCTAGCTGTTGACATTTCTAAGACTCTTATTCATTTGAAAGTTGAAAATTATTGTAGTAAAATGTTCGAAGACTTATGTGAGAATTAAAATAATTCATATAACCCTTGTGCATTTTTTTCTTCTTCCCTTGTGCCACTTAACACTTAAAACTTTTAAATAGAAGTGCTTGCCATATACTATTACTAATTATTGTAATTTTTAATTTTCTTATCATAAAATTATAATAGTTAAAAACATAATTTTTTCCTTCCTACTCTTTTGACATCCTTCCTTAAAATTTGTCAAATTAAGAAATAAAATTTCTAATCAAATTTAGACATCCTATAAAAACTGGAAAATAATAATTACATTTAAGGAAAATAAAACACATACAAATAAAAAAATATATTTTTATTAGGTTAGTATGAAAATCTCATTATAAGAAAATATTTGTGTTAGACTTGGCTGTGCTACTCAACTGCCATCATCTCTTGGCAAATTACTTAAATTTTCTCAATTTTATTATTTTATACATGGAAAAATAAGTACTTTTCTCAAATTATGCTCATTTAAATAAAAAACCTACAATGCCTTTGGATCCTATTTAATCTGTATCAATATCACTGTCACAAATTTTAAATTAGAAATAGAAAAAGGCAATCCTAAAATTCACATAAAACCAAAATGAATCCAAAGTAGCTAAAGCAATCTTTGCAAGGAAGAACAAAGCTGGAGCGATTACAGTTTCTGATTTTAAACTATATTACAAAGCTACAGTAATTAAAGTAGTACAGTACTGGCACAAAAACAGAAATGTAAACCAAAATAATAAAATAGAGGACTCAGAAACAAATCTACACATATATGATCAACTATCTTTGAGAAAGGTGGAGAGAATAAACAATGGGGAAGGGATAGTCCCTTTAACAAATGGTTTTGGAAACTACATACTTTCTTGCAAAAGAACAAAACTGGGCTCTTACCTCATACCTTACACAGAAATCAAATCAAAATGGATTAAAGATTTAAATGTTGAGACCTGAATCTATAAATCTCCTAGAAGAAAACAGGAAAAAACCTTTATGATATCCCAGCAACTCAGGAGGCTGAGGTGGGAGGATCATGTGAATCATGAGGCAGAGATTTTAGTGCCACTGCATTCCAGTCTGGGTGACAAAAGTGAGACTCCATTTCAAAAAAACAAAACAAAATATGCTATTGGTCTAGTCAGTGATTTCTGGAATATAAGAGTAAAAACACAACCAACAAAAGCAAGCAAAAATAGACAAGGGTTGGTGATGAATCAAACTAAAAAGCTACTGCGCAGAAAGCAGTAATTCAAACAGACTGATTCAAACAGAGTGAATTCACAGAGTAAAAAGACAACCTATGGAACGGGAGAAAATATTTGCAAACCGCATATCTGATAAAGGATTATTATTCCAAAAATATAAGGAACTATCACAACTTAATAGCAGAATATAACTCTACTCAAAATTGGGCAAAGAACTTGAATCGGTGCCTCTCCAAAGAAGACATACAAATGTCCAAAAGACATATAAAAAGATAGTCAACTTTAGTAATCATATAAAAAATGCGAGTTAAAACCACCATGAGATATCATTTTACATCTATTAGGACAGCCATTCTTTAGAAAAATAGCAAGATAACAAGTATTAATGAGTATGTGGAGAAAATTAAAACCCTTTTACACTGTTGAAAGGAATGTAATATGGTGCAGTAGCTATGGAAAATGGTATGGAGATTTCTCAAAAAATTAAAAATAGAACCACTATATAGCCCAGCAATTCCATTTCTGGGTATAGAGTATCCACAGATACATAGTATTCCTATATCCCCAGCAAATATGTTCCAAGACCTCCAGGGGCTGCCTGAAACTACAGAGTACCAACCCCTACATATATTGTTTCTTTCTATACACACATACTTAAGATAGAGTTTAATTTATAAATTAGGTACAGGAGTAGATTGACAATTATAAGTAGCAATAAACCAGAACAATGATAACAATATGACAGCATCACAACTCTTGCACTTTGGGGTCATTATTGCATAAAAATAAGAGTTAACTGAACACAAGCACTCCCATACCTTGACAGTCAATCTGATAGCAGAGTTCGTAACTAAGTGACCAAAGGGAATGAGCTGTATATGGATATACTGGACAATGGGATAACTCACGTTCAATGTGGAATGAAGCAGAACAGCACAAGATTTTATCACACTACTCAGAAAAGCATGCAATTTAAAACTTATATGTTATTTATATCTGGAGTTTTCCATTTGATATTTTCAGGCCATGGTTCACCACAGGTAACTGAAACCAAAATGAAACAGTGGATAAGGTGGGGACTGTAGTATACCCAAAAGTTGACAACAGGATCGTGAAGAAATATTAGCACCCTTATATTCACAGAAGTATTAACAATAGCCAAAATATGGAAACAAACTAAATATCCTTGGAACGATGAACGGATAAAAAGTTACACACACACACACACACACACACACACACACACACACACACACACAATGGATATTAGTCATATAAAAGAAAAAAAATCTTGCCATTGTTACAACATGGATAAACCTGAAGGATATTATGCCAAGTAATATTAGCTAGTTTACGAAGGACAAATGCTACATAATTCCACTTATATGAGATTCCACTTGTATTTAAGATACTTTATATGAGGTATCCAAAATAGTCAAACTCATGATAACAGAGAGAATAATTGTGGTTGAGAGGGAGGGTGAAAAGGAAAATTGCTATTCACTGTGTATAAAGTTTCACTAACACAAGATTAACAAGTTCTATAGATATGTTGTATAATACTCTGCCTATAGCTAACAATACTGTACTGTGCACCTAAAGATTTGTTAAGAGGATAGAGCTCATATCAACTATACACATTACAATAAAAAATAAGTAAAAATAAAACTTATGGGAAGAATCTTTGTCAATTTAACTATTTAGTGTTCCAAAACTTTGATCTAGTATATCATTCCTGGAATTTTTCCTAGGTAATGATTGAATTAAAAAGAAAGCCAATAAGCATATGAAAAATTATTCAACATTACATGTCCTATTAAGACAATGAGATAACATGGCACACTTATTAAAATGGGTTAAATCCCAGACACTCACCAGACCAAATGGTGGAGAGGATGTGGAGCAATGAAACTCTCATTCATTGTGGTAGAAATGTATAATGGTACAGTCATTTGGAAAGACACTTGGCAGCTCCTCTCAAAGCTAAACATAGTCTTACTGTATGATCCAGCAGTCATGCTTAATCATATTTATCTAAATATGCGGAAAATTTATGTCTGCACAAAAAATCTTTATGCTAATGTTTATAACAACTTTATTCATAATGGTCAAAAGTTGGAAAGAACCAAGATGCCTTCAATAGGTGAGTGAATAAACAAAAAAATAGTATTCAGTGACGTAAAGAATTGAGCTAGCAAGCCACGGAAAAATCTGAAGGGACTTTAAGTGCATATTGCTCAGTAAAAGAAGCCAGCATGAGAAGGATACGCATTGTATGATTTCAACTCTTCAATATTCTGGATAAAGCAAACTACGGCCTGCAAAAACATCAGTGGTTGCCAGGGTTCAGGGGACATAAGGGAAGGAAGAATAGGTTAAGCACAGAGGATATTTTGTGAATATCAGTGATATTCAGTGATATACAGATAGTCAGTGAACTATTCTGCATGATGCTGTCATGGTGACATATGATATACATTTGTCACAACCCACAAAACCACACAACACCAAAAGTGAACCCTATTATAAACTATGAACATTGTTTACTAATAATGTATCAACATTGGTTCACTACTTGTAACAAGTGCACCAAAGTACTGCAAGATGTGAATAATAGGGCAAATTGTGGGAGGAGGAAGTATAGAGAAATTCTCTAGAATTTTTGCTGAATTCTTATAATCATAACATTAAGCTAAAAAATAGCCTATTACTACAAAAAAGACACTATGTATTCACGTCATATTTACTTTTTTAAAAAATATCAATCCATTGCAAATAGTGAAAATGACCAATGATTTGCTAAATTTATTTTGTTACTTATATAAATATTATTGAATATTAGTTTTCCATTCAAATCAAATTTATAAACATTAAATTGCTCTATAAAAAATGTTTACATGTCCAATATAGTTAGAAGATAAAAGGCATCAAAGAGTTATATAATCAAATATAACAATGTAAAGCATGTATTTTCTGGAAAGGATGTAAAAATTAAACCAGTTGCATAATAGTTGTAGAATTTTATATTACAATATCTTAATAAGCATAAATTAATGTCTTAATACACTTCTTTTTAACTTTATGGTTTTGAATAATTATAGGCATAGGAATATGTAAAAGTAGTACATACAGTTCTTCACATATTTCCTTAAAGTTAACATCTTATGTAACTGTGGCACAATATGAAAAATGGAAAATTGACATTGATACAATACCATTAACTGAACTGCAGACTCCCCTATTTTGCCATGCTACTAGTGATGTATGAGAGTTTTAGTTGCATTACATCCTTGTCAACATTTGGTTCACCCTGTCTTTTTAAATTTTAGCAATTTGCATTTCTAATGACTATTGATGTTCAGCATCTTTTCACATGCTTTTTTGCCATTTTTATATTTTCTTAGATGAAGTGGCTATTTAAATATTATGCCCTGTTTTAACCATTAATAGTTGTTAAAAATAACCTTTTATAGAACTGTTTAGAATTATAAAAATATTGCCATTATATTATATTACATTATATACCGTTTCCACGTATCAGAAGGCCAATTACACCTATGTTAACATCTTGCATTAGTATAATACATGTGTCACAATGAATTAACTAATATTGATATATTAATAACAAAGTCTATATTTTATTGAGATTTGTTTGCTGCTTACCTGATGCCTTTTACTCTTCCATATTCCCAATAAACATAATCTATTACATTTAGTTGTCACATCTTAGGTTTCTCTTGGCTATGACACTTTTCAGACTTGCCTTGTTTTTGTCGGCCTTGAAAATTCTGGAGGGTACTTCTCAGGTGTTTTGTCAAATGTCCTTCTATTGAAATTTCTCTGATCTATTTCTCATTATTAGACTGAAGTCACAAATTTCAGGCTAACACAGAAGTGCTATATTCATCATGTAATATACTTATACTATTGACATGATTTCTTACTGCTGATGCTGACATTGATCACTTGACCAAGGTAGTGTTGGTCAGGTTTTTTCACTGTAAATTTATACTTGGTTTTCACATTTCTATACTTTATTCTCCAGAAATAAGTCACCATGTGCAGCCCACACTTAAGGGGTGGGGTGGTATGCGTTATCTCTTGAGATTATAGTATTCACATGAACTATTTAAAAATCTTTGGCATGTTTTGTATAAAATATTATTTATAATAATTATAAAATTTTATTCATTTGTTTATATCACTATAGATTAATGGCTATTCATTTAATACTTTGGATTCTAATTCTATACTGCTTTATTTTTCACACTGGTCCACTTTGGCCCTTGGAAGCTCTTTCATTGTGTTCCTGTGCCCCTTTGACACCCACCCATTACTAAGTTTTCATTTGTTTGAGAATATTCTTAATTTCTGGCACCACATAATACTCAAGGCTTATCCTGTACATTTCCTGACCAAGTCCTATAATTAGCCATTCTTCTAATTAACATTTTAATGGGAAATGATATTTAAACCAAGATGTGGGTGCTGAGCAGGCTGGTTGCTATTGGGATGTTGTTTACAGGCCCTCTCAGCTGACACAGAAAGGAATTTACTAACATATCTAATGCATAGTTATGTATCCACAATTAAAGGATCATACAAGTAGCTTTACCATCCTAAGAAAATCCACTGTCCCTCAAAATTTAACCATCCGATTTCTGTGAACCCCTGGAAAGCACTGACACTTTTATGTCAATGGTTCAGAATATCATATAATAAAAATAATACAGTATGTAGATACTTCAGATTTGCTTTTCTCTTAGCAACATGCATTTATTCATAAGATTCATCCATGTTTTGTCATGGTTTGATAGCTTATTTGTTTTGATGGGTGAATAGCATTGCATTAAACCACCTAAATCCATATGCCTATTAAAAGACATCTTGGTTACTTTCAGTTTTTAAAAATTATATAGTCCTGTAGGTGTATTTTTGTGGACATCAGTTTTTTAATATGTTTTCTTTTTTTTCTTTTTTTTTTTTTTTTTGAGACATCCAAGCTTGTATTGTCACCCAGGCAAGAGTGCAGTAGTGCGATCTCAACTCACTGCAAACTCTGCCTCCCGATTCAACCAATTCTCCTGTCTTGGCCTTCCAAGTAGCTTGGATTACAGGCACATGCTTCAATGCCTAGCTAATTTTTGTAATTTTAGTAGACACGGGGTTTCACTGTCTTGGCCAGGTTGGTCTTGAACTATTGACCTCATAATCCATCTGCCTCTGCCTCCCAAAGTGTGGGATTACAGGTGTTGAGCCACTGTGCCTGGCCACGGACATAAGTTTTGAAATCAGTTGGGTAAATACCCAGGAGCACAATTTCTGGAATATATGTAATTCTTTGTGAGAATTACAAAACTGTCTTCTAAATTGGCTGCATCATTTTACTTTCTCACCAGCAATAAATGAGTTCTGTAGCTTTTCATCCTTACTAACAATTGATATTGCTAGTTTCTGGATTTAGCCATTCTAATAAATATACAATGCTCTCTCGTTGTTTTAGGTTGCAATTTTGTAATGATCAAATAATGTTGAGCATATACCCATCTTTTCCATTTGCATATCTTCTTTGGTGAGATGTCTATTCAGATCATTTGCTCATTTTTTAATTAATGTTTTAAAATGTTGAGGTTTAAGAGTTATTTTGATATTTTGTATACAAGTTATTTATTAAATATGTGTTTTCAAAATATTTTCTCACAGTCTGTGACTAATCTTTTTAATCTCAGCATTTTCCTTCACAGACTAAAGTTGTTTTTTTGTTTCTTTATTTAATATGGTCCAGCTTGTCAATTTCTTTTTTCAGGCATCATGGTTTTTTTTTTTTTTTCCCATTTATTTATTTTATTGCATTTTACATTTTGGGGTACATGTGAAGAACATGCAAAATTGTTGCATAGGAACACACGTGGCAGTGTGATTTGCTGCCTTCCTCCCCATCACCTACATCTGTCATCTCTCCCCCTGCTATCTCTCCCCAGCTCCCCACCCCCCACCGTCCCTCCCCTATTTCCCCCCAACTGACCACAGTGTGTAGTGCTCCCCTCCCTGTGTCCATGTGTTCTCATTGTTCAACACCCGCCTATGAGTGAGAACATGCGGTGTTTGATCTTCTGCTCTTCTGTCAGTTTGCTGAGAATGATGGTTTCCAGGTTCATCCATGTCCCTACAAAGGACAAGAACTCATCGTTTTTGATGGCTGCATAATATTCCATGGTGTATATGTGCCACATTTTCCCTGTCCAGTCTATCATCGATGGGCATTTGGGTTGGTTCCAGGTCTTTGCTATTGTAAACAGTGCTGCAATGAACATTCGTGTACACGTGTCCTTATAGTAGAACGATTTGTAATCCTTTGGATATATACCCAGTAATGGGATTGCTGGGTCAAATGGAATTTCTATTTCTAGGTCCTTGAGGAATCGCCACACTGTCTTCCACAATGGTTGCACTAATTTACACTCCCACCAACAGTGCAAAAGTGTTCCTATTTCTCCACATCCTCTCCAGCATCTGTTGTCTCCAGATTTTTTAATGATCGCCATTCTAACCGGCGTGAGATGGTATCTCAGTGTAGTTTTGATTTGCATTTCTCTGATGACCAGTGATGATGAGCATTTTTTCATATGTTTGTTGGCCTCACGTATGTCTTCTTTTGAGAAGTGTCTGTTCATATCCTTTGCCCACTTTTGAATGGGCTTGTTAGTTTTTTTCTTGTAAATCTGCTTTAGTTCTTTGTAAATTACAGATATCAGCCCTTTGTCAGATGGGTAAACTGCAAAAATTTTTTCCCAATCTGTTGGTGCATCTAAAACACCTTGTAAAACTCAAGGTCATATAGATGTTTTCGTATATGTTTTATGTTTTATAGTTTTGTGTTTGGTCTTAGATCTATGATCCATTATTAATTAATTATGGTGAAAGAAGAATTAATTACTTATATTTAGTTTACTTTTCTGACATAGCGATCCAATTGACTTAGGATCACTTGTTGAAAAGGCTGTCTTTGCTCATGGAATCGCTTTTGCTCCATTGTCAAATATAAGTAAACCAATATTATGTGGATCTATTTCTGGGTTGTTTTGTTTTGGATATGTGTGTCTGTTCTGCAACCAATACTATGCTTTCCTGATTTCCACAACTTTATAAGAAGTCTTTGAATTGGATAAGTGCATTCTCTCCAGTTCTTTTTACCCTTCAGTACTATGTTGACTATTCTATGTTTTTTGTTTTTCCTATAAACATTAGAATCAGTTTGCTTATATTTACAATATAGATTCCTGGAATTTTTGCTGTAGTAATGTGGATTCTAAAGATCAAATTTGGAAGAACTGACATATTAGCAATTCTGAGTCCTCAAATTTATGAATATGGACTACTTCCCCATTTATTTAGGGTTTCATTGGTCAGTTTCATAGTTTTCTGCATAAAGATACTCTATACATTTTGATAGGTTTATACTTCAATATTATGTTTTTCTAGTTTTTACATCCTTTTGTAAATGTTACAAAATATTTTTATTATATTAAGTTCTAGCTGTTCATTACTGTTATATAGGAAAGCAGTTGACTTTCACATGATAACCTCTATCCTGTGACCTCAACATATGAAATTGTCTATGATATGAATGAATTATAATAGAAAATAATTAGGAATGATTATATTTGACAAAACAAAAAGGAGGATTTAATTCAAGTGATTCAAGATTATATTCCAATTCTATCTTATCATTCCACATTTGTCTACAAAGAAAACGAAGCAAGTCATTTAAACCATGCTGAGTAAGCACCTTCTATATTCAAGATGCTGTCCTGAAATTTTTACAGAAAAAAAAAAACAACTCTTATCAACACTATTAATAACCTCATAGCAATCCTCTTAGCTAACATCAATTACATGCTTATCATACAGCAGAAATTATAGTTAGTACTCTACACCTGAGTTAATTTGATAGTCATCACAACTTTACAGCATTATACACTAGTCTGAATTCTTTCAAATGCAGTTGGAAGAAACCCAACTCTAGCTGTATTAAATGAAATAAAGATAATAATCATGGCAATAATGAGGGTTTAACATCTTGAGACATTGGGAAGAACAGGTGAAAACAGATCAGGTATTGTAACCAGCGCCTACTCACTTTTTTCCTCTCACCACTTATCTTTATGTTTTAGCCTCATACTCTCATTCTAAGAACAATATTCTTAGGATGGATATTTATATGGATACTTAGAACTACCAAGTAGATAGACAGACATCCATACATGTGGACACCACTTTAATCTCTAGACAGAGATCTGTAATAGTAGGTGCCACTTCGTTGCTTTGTCGAGTAAAGAATCCCCTAGAACATGTCCTCATTGACATTGCTTGTGTCACATGTCCATCTTTCAACCAATGCCACAGCAAGGAGAATGAAGCTTTCCAAATTGGCTAGTTCAGGTCACATGCCCAACCCTGAGGCTCAAATCATGGGATCCTAAGATTGACAGTCTAACCAGAAATAAATATTGGAAAATGAAAACAAAAATACATACTGGCAATTATAAGTAGGTGAATAGGAAGCTTAGAGTTTAAATAACTTATTGAAAATTATCTCTGTAAAGTATCAGAATGGAGTTTGATCCTTGGACTACCTGAATTGTATACCCAGACTCTCAATAACTTAGCCACAGTGCCATCCCTTTTCCTATTTTGATGGGGTTTACAACCTACAGGGGTGCTGCTGCTGCTGATGAAAAATAAGGTAATAAAAATGGTGATTGTTATTATTATTACAAGCTGGATAATGAATACAGGGCAAAAGAGTGTTCTAGCACATTTTTATCAATTCTGAAAGTTTTCAAAATGGGAGATATCATAACTGAACAAGAAAACTTATAAAGAACTTCTTAGAGAAATGAAATTATAAGTAAATTTACATAAGAATAAAAGATTACCTAATGAGAAGAGAGAAGGTAGACTATGGTTTTCTAGACCCAGCTAGAGCTTTATTTCTTGTAAGAATATCATAGACATTAGAACTAAAGGGACATAGATCCTAGTCCAGATTCAGTTGCTAATTCCCTTGTGACTTTAAATCTTTCTGTTCATCAGACTCAGTTTGCTCATCTACAGACATGGACAATAATATCTGTTCCTCCATTTCATGATGTTCTCATGAGATTGGGGAGCAAATATAAAAGCACGTTGAACAAAAGTAAAATCACTATTCAAAGAAAAGATAGCATTATTTATTGTATTTTATGCTTCTTCCTCTTCATAAAATTGCAGGTTTTTTTAAATTTCACTGTCAGCATTCTTCATAAAATCCAAGACAAATTAAGATTTTTACCACAAGAGCAGTTTTCAAATGCATAACTGAAGAGGCAAACTTTATACCAACTAATCTCCCCCTTACTTAATATGTTATCCCAAACTTTTTTTAATACAATAAAAATGATTTTGCTAATCATTCCTCTGTAGCAGAATTTCTATAAATTAAATTCTGTTCTCCAAATAAGTTGCTTTGTTTGGTTATATTGCATGCAGGTAAACATTTATTTCTTTATATTCTGCTCTCTTCAGTAAACAGGGGTATGTTACTTCTTCCACACTGGTCAATATTTTCCCCTAAATCTTCTGAACTTTTTTTCTGTAATCTAAATAGTTCTTTCATTTTTTTTTTACGAGAAATATCTTTTTTTTCCCTAAATACCTCCAATCCTATTGGGGAACCCTCTTCCCATACAACTCCAGGTGTGAAGCAAGCATTGCTTTATGCTATGTCATTATCCACAGCCATAAGGAAAAAAGTGAAATGACACATTTTGCGACTAGTTGGTTTTTAAATCAAACCCAGAAGTCAACAGAAATGTGTGAATGTCTGTTTCATGTTATTTATTTTGACAGTTGTGGGAGTTCAAGTTTCACTGTGCATGTTAATATTAGTAAGCATAGGTGGGAAAGAGAAAAATAAAGTCAAAGAGATTCAAGATTTGCTGAAGCTTAAAAAGACTAATAAATTGTGACTGAGTATGGTGGCACAGTCATTGCATGAGTTGAGGATTTAATTTGTTAGAGCATTCCAAATGGTTCTTCATATTAGGCTCCACAATAGGATAAATAATCCAGAATAGGCATTCTCTCAGGGACATCAAAGTTGCTGAGAACAGCAGCTGCCGTCTTGTCTCAGAGCAGCACTTTCTCTACACAGGATACCTAGATCTTAGAAATGTAAGAGGAAAATGTCTCTCTTTTCCTCAGACTGTTTCTTTCTATATTCAATGTAAGAAAAAAAAAACAGAATGGGAAAATATTTTTGCAGTTTACCCATCTGACAAAGGGCTGATATCCAGAATTTACAAAGAACTAAAACAGATTTACAAGAAAAAAACTAATAAGCCCATTCAAAAGTGGGCAAAGGATATGAACAGACACTTTACAAAAGAAGACATACATGAGGCCAACAAACATATGAAAAAATGCTCATCATCACTGGTCATCAGAGAAATGCAAATCAAAACTACATTGAGATACCATCTCACGCCAGTTAGAATGGCGATCATTAAAAAATCTGGAGACAACAGATGCTGGAGAGGATGTGGAGAAATAGGAACACTTTTACACTGTTGGTGGGAGTGTAAATTAGTTTAACCATTGTGGAAGACAGTGTGGCAATTCCTCAAGGACCTAGAAATAGAAATTCCATTTGACCCAGCAATCCCATTACTGGGTAT